>NC_050443.1:26498995-26798995 GCF_903995425.1 Onychomys torridus
GGGGAACCTTGAGCTGATCTTAGATCTTACTTCATTCTGGGGGGGGCGACACAACGACATGGGGGAACCTTGAGCTGATCTTAGATCTTACTTCATTCTCGGGACGCCTGAGTTGAAGTCTGATCCTGGTTTGTTTCTTTTTCATTTTTTATTTTCCACTCAGCTACAGCCATGGGACAAAGGAGCAGATACCACCCACTTAAATTGGCGGATGGGGCGGTACCGGTAAATCTGGCCGCTTAACAGTGTGGCGGGTACTTCAGCCAGCGAACGGGAAAATGAGAGTTGCTTCATCTCCAAGCTTTCTGCTAAAGCTCTAAACCCTTTCTTTCCTTTCCCACTTCTGCGTCGGCCACGTGTAACCTTTTCTGTCTGACTTCCACGCCGGCAGTGGGCGGGCTCAAATGCGAGGCTTGGGCGGTTTCTAAGACTCGCCCCAACTCCACCCACTCATTCTCAAACTGCCTTGAGAAGCACAGACGGGTCTAAAAGCAGCTGAGATCTAAACAATTAAGTTTACAATAATCAGGATGGCTCCTAAGCCAAAAAATTAGCTTATAGCCTCAGGCAAGTCTTACAAAGGATCACTTTACAGTCTGCCTACTGGCAGATCTTCCAAAAGCTGTCCTTACACCACCAATCATCAGGAAAAAATTCAGGACAGGGAGTAAAATCCGTCTCTTGTTCCTGGCTAAAAGTTAAGTATCTGGAGAGCAAGGCTCCTGACCCCACGGGCAAAAGAGTCATCTGTGGCGTTTAAGGCCAAGACGCATGGGTACAGCAAGCTAAGACCTCCAGCAGACCTAGGCTTGGCTACAGACACAGCAGGGAACCCAGAACTCAGCACAGAAGCGATCCATTTCTTTCCTTCTGTACATCAGAGCCATTGACTCAGTCCTGGGAGTTTTAGGATGTCACTTTTCCTTTCTATTGCTGGGTACAGAGGACAGCCTTATTTACCTCAGCAGATTTAATTGCACTTTCAGAGTTACTTAATGAGAAAGATTTCCAACTAAGATAAGAGCTCATTGTCTCATTTCAAAGTTACCGCCTGTGTTTCTCATGTGCATACAGACAGGGCCATGATCTTTGCCTTGTCCCTAATCAAAAAAATAAGTTCTCTTGCATTCTCAAGCTCCAGAGGACACCAGGATCCACTGCCTTGTCACCAATTCCAGAGGAATAAGGCATCACCCCTTCCTTTCCCAACTAGGGCCACACAGGGCCAGAGGCAAAAGGACCATCAAAATATCCAGGTGGTAAGGATATAACAATCTATCACTGTTCAATACTCAGCAACTGATCACCTGTGTATCCCAAATGCTAAATTAACAAAACAAACAGGTGCCTTAAATAAACTACCTCGAATAAGGCTTGTCTCAGGTAAAAATCAAGCAGAGTACTAAAACATCACAGCCACCTTTTTAACATGTCTCCATCCGGACAGGCCAGATCTACCTCAGATAAATGTCAACTCCAAACATAAAATAATAATGAGTCTTTTCTCTAAGCTTTTTATGTCACCAGTGTCTTGTCAGACAGAAGGTTCCCAGCCACACCCTGAAGGATGGACAACTGCAGGACAAGGCATGACAGAACTTCATCCCAGGACCAGCCACACCATGAAGGATGGACACAGCTGCAGGACTTCATCCCAGGACTTCAGGAGCCAGCTTCCCCATTTCCTCCCAAGAACCAATTGACGCCCACCATTCAGCTGGAAGCAGTCTTTGAGAGAAACGGCGCCCCATACCCACTCATCCACAATTTTTTTCTTTTTTAGAGAAAAACAAGTCAGGAATGATAGGAAGTCACAACATGCCCACACGGTTGGGCTTGCCCGACGGACCGCCTAGTTATTTCCGGTTCAAAATAGCCATTTCCAGGTCAAAACATCCTCGTGTGACTAGGACTCTGTGGCTTTGCATGGCTGTCTGTGTAAAGCGCACACGGCCATGTAATCTACGCGCATGCGTGGAGTAGCCACATGCGGTCCTGTACGCATGTGCGACCCACTCTTTAAAAAGCCGGCGCCATTTTGCACAGGTCTCTTCTCTTCTTTTCCTCTCTTCTTCTTGTCCCACAGGCCTGTCATGTCTGTCTCTTCCTATCCTATATTAATAAACAGCTCTTCTGTGGATTTGTCATGTTTGGGACGTGTTCCTTGCAGGGTAAGAGCTCCAAATAACTAACCAAGAGAACGTTTAATTCTCTCTAGGGCATAACTTGGATAAGTTTAAAGTTTGGAGTTGACTAGAAAACTGATAAGTAATGGTTAATTAATATTGATATTTAATCAATATTTATATTAGTTTAACCATTTAATAGGTATAGTTGTATATAATTAGAATATCTCTATCCCAAAAAGGAGAGCAGAGGAATAACATAAAAATTTATCATTACGGGGCTGGGGATTTAGCTCAGTGGTAGAGCGCTTGCCTAGCAAGTGCAAGGCCCTGGGTTCAGTCCTTAGCTCCGGAAAAAAAAATTATCATTAGCTAGTATGGTATAGTATGGTCAAGTGTGTCTGAATACTATGAATCTGAGTTATCAAAAAGAAATGGTTAGTTTGGAACATTAACTCTATCTATTAATCTCTGATTTGTGTTGAATTTTTCCAGGTAATAGCTTTGCCATATTCAGCTGAATTCCGACTTCTTATTTCTGTGGCCTGTATCATAATAGTGAGTTCAAGGCCAGCCAGAGCTACACAGTGAGAACTTGTCTCCAAAAAAAAAAAAGTCTATATTTGAGATGATATCACTATGTAGCCCAGGCTGGCCTCAAACTCTATCTCCTGGGTGCAAGGATTACAGGTGTGTGGTTCACTATAAAATTCCTGGAGCTTCTTTTTAAACATCAAGTTGGATTTTTTTTTTTTTTGTCTTTTCTTTCAATTTTCAATTATGGGCATGTGTGTATGTTTGTGTGGGTCTGTGTGCAAGACAGCATAGATGCCTACTGAGGCCAGAAGCAGCAGATCTCCACGGCTCTGGTTTCTAGTGGCTGTGAGCTACCTGACATGGTGCTGAGAATCAGTCAGGTCCTCTGAAAGACCATGACTCTTAACTGCTCAGCCTTCTTGTAGTCCCCAAATCAAGATTTTAAGCAACAATTTCCTATGTTAAATAGAAAAATATTTTCTTAAATTGCTGTGGGTTGAAAGACAACAACAACAGAAGCACCAAGCCAAAGGGACTTACAGATGAGGATATACCCTGCAGTGCTTGTCAGAGAGCATAACGGAGCAGCTACCGCTTACCAGTGAGGCAAACCGTGACACCGCTATCTGGTGCCTCTGTACTGACCACCAGACTCCAGCGGTCCTGGGTATTTCGTTTGTTCTGGTTTGATTTTGAGTTTGCCTCGCTAAGTTGCCCAGGCTGGCTTCAGCCTCTCAAGTACCAGGATTATAGACATGTGCCACCATACCAGGCCCAAAGCCACCAAGGCTTTAAGCAACTATTTCTGACATAAAATAGAAAACAAAATATACTAATCTAAAAAGTACACACTTTGTTTTCTTTCTTGTTTTGAGTAATTAGAGATGGAGTGCCCCCATGCAGCCCAGGCTGGCCTGGAACTCCCAACCCTTCTGCTTCAGTCTCTTTAGTGCAAGGATTACAGGCATGCACCACTAGGCCTTATTTCTACCCATGTATTGTTTCTAGTGTATGGGTTGTGTGAAGCAGTGGAAGGACGGACAAGGCAGGGCTCCCTGCTATTTCAGTCTCTGATTATCATCAACATGTGCTACTTTCAGCAAGAGGGACGAAGGCAGTGACAGTCCCCATAGTGAAAAGGCCAGGCCCAGACCTTCAGCTGAAGCAGAGCTGTGTTCTGGACACTGCCCTTTTGTCACAGAATCATTAGAAATGCAAGTACACAGTCCATCATTCCAGAGACAGTGATAATTGACAGGCAGGCACACAGTCCATCATTCCAGAGACAGTGATGACTGACAGGCAGGTACACAGTCCATCATCCCAGAGACAGGTGATTGACAGGCAGGCACACAGTCCACCATCTCAGAGACAGGTGACTGACAGGCAGGTACACAGTCCATTATCCCAGAGACAGGTGATTGACAGGCAGGCACACAGTCCACCATCTCAGAGACAGGTGATTGACAGGCAGGCACACAGTCCACCATCTCAGAGACAGGTAAGTGACAGGCAGGCACACAGTCCACCATCTCAGAGACAGGTGGTTGACAGGCAGGCACACAGTCCATCATCTCAGAGACAGGTAAGTGACAGGCAGGCACACAGTCCATCATCCCAGAGACAGGTGATTGACAGGCAGGCACACAGTCCACCATCCCAGAGACAGGTGGTTGACATGTAGGCAGTCTATAGGCATAGACAGGGTTTTAAGGAGCCTTGTGTGGGGCCTGGGGAGGCTCTGTGGCTCTGGCAAGATCTGATACTGTTACCAGCACCCACATCAGACAGCTCACAACTGCCCGTTAACTCCAGTTCCAGGGGATCCTGTGCCACCTTCTGGCCTCTGGGTACTGCATATACATGGTATACATACATACATGCAAGGCAAAACACAAATACACATAAAATAAAAATAAACAAATCTTAAAAACTATTAAAAAACTTTAAAAACTAAAACCAAAAATTGTTTAAAAAAAAGAAAAGGCCTACTTAGGCAGTGGTAGTTCAACGCCTTTAATCCCAGCACTCAGGAGGCAGAGGCACTCGGATCCCTGAGTTCCAGGACAGCCACAACTACACAGGGTTTCTCTGTGTAGTTTTTGAAACTAAAAAAAAAAAAAAAAGGGAAAAAAAAGGGGAGCCTGGTTTGGCAGGGAGGGGAGGGCTCTTACCTGTAGCAACAGTGCAGCAACTTCATGATGGCCACTAGAGCAGGCGTAAATGAGAGGTGTGTTCCCGCTGAGGTCCTTTTTATTAGGTTTTGCATTGGCATCTAACAGACATTTCACCACCTAGTCCAGACAGGAAAAACTTGAATCTTAATTATAAGTTAGGAAAGGCAATCTTTCTTCTCAGGTGATCCTCTGGACCCTCCAGAGAAAAGAGATGATTGATGTGGGAGAGATTCACATCCCCGGGGTCTCCTCCATGCCCACCATGTGCCAGGCACGAGAGTTTCCATCTTTATGGCTACCTAAGGGGAGCTGAGCCACTGCTCCCAGTGCATTGTGGGAAGCAGTTTGCTGGACATCTGTGAGAGAAGCTGACTGGAAATGGGGTCTTGCCTATAAAACCCCACAGTGGATCGTCCCAAGGCAAAGACACACAGATGACTTTCCAAAGAAAACAGACTTTAGGAAGGAAGCTAACTGGTTCAGAGCCAGATGTGATGGCACACACCTGTAACCCTGGCACTCAGGGGATGAGGCAGGAGGACTGGAAGTTTGAGACTAGGATGAGTTTACTAAGACCTTGTCTCAGAACAAAACAAAAGCTAATAACTGCAAACTTCTGTCTTGGACTGCTATGCCGGGCTTTGATTATACTTTATAAACTCTAAGCTCTTTTGCACAGATCTAAAGGTAGTGAGTGGAGTGGCCAGCACCATGGCAGAGGAGATTCATTCTGGCTTCAGTCAGAATTACAGTGGCAGCTCTGACTGGCTAAGGAGGGCACTGGTGCCTCCCCAGGTGTGAGGTCCTACTGTGAGAAGAAAGGAAATGCTGTCCTCTGGGCTTTACTGAGCCCGCCAGTCACTCTCAGCACCTACTCTGCTGCCCAGGAGATGGGCCCATACCTGAAAGTGACCCTGCCGGCAGGCCAGGTGGAGCGGCACAGCTTGGCTTGTATTTCTGGCACCCGAGTAGGCACCATGCTTCAGCAAGAGGGGCACAAGGTCCGTCCGGCCATGCAAGGCAGCCATATGCAGGGGAGAGGAGCCGTCCTGGTTGGTCACATTCACACCAAGCCCACTGGCAGGAATCCTTGCCAGTTTCTAGTAAAGGCAGAGGGTGGAAATAAACGGCATTAATACTGCAGAGGCTGGGTCAGGGGCGGCAATGGAAATCACGTCCCTGCTCCCTCACAGTTCCTAGGCAAATTCTGGGATCACAGAGAGGTCTGGACTCAACATGACCCATGAGTGTGACTTCCCACTTCCTTGGAAGGAAATGAGATACCAAAAGACTTGACTTGTATTTTTCAATAAAGTAAGCCCTCCACAAGGATGCCTTCTCATGCCAGGCAAGAGCTCTGAAGAGACAAGTTATATGTGAAGGAAGGGGCAGTCCATGAAACGTAATGAGAAAGCCAAGCCTGTTCAATAAAAAAGCCTGGGACAAGTGGGCAACCACACAAGGCACCCTGAGCACCAACCCTCACTACAAACACATAAACTGGAAGGCATCATAGCCAAGGAAAGCAATGGTCATTCTGTGCAACAAAAAGCTGCTTGTGGTAGTGCTTGGTAACATGGCCAGTTACCAGGGAAACTGGTGGCCAGTTACCAGGAAATGTACATCAGCATCAGGAGTGACAGAACCCAATGCTCAGGAGACAGATCGTGGGTCTCCAGGGACTGGGAGGGTGTGGGCTTCATGAACAGGGGTACCGACACATAAATATAGTCTCTCTTCATGATGGTGCTTGGTGGAAGACTGTGCATGGAAGCCAGCAGGGAAGGTAATCCCACCACCTGGGTAAAGGGGGAGGGTCAGGAGTTCAGGGTCATCCTTAACTACAAAGTGAGTTTGAAGCCAGAGGCCTGAGATCAAACAAATCACCTACAGTCTGCCAAACCTCCTGAGACAGTCAATACACCACTCACCTCCTACTTCGCTGTCAGTTCTGTCATGAGATTGCCTGCCTATCCCTGGTGGGCTTAAAATCATGCTGAGAGGAGAAGCATCAATCAAAAGGCAAACACAACTGCTCTGTAGAGCATCGCATTGAGAACAAACACTAGGGTTGGGGATTGAGCTCAGTGGTAGAGTGCTTGCCTAGCAAGCGCAAAGCCCTGGGTTAGATCCTCAGCTCAAAAAAAAAGGAAAAAAGAGAACAAACATTAAAGAGTATGTGAGAAAGGTTGGATCTTACTATATGTAAATCACACCTAAAAAAAGTTGGGGTGGCAGTGGTGGGAGGTAAGGGGCTGGAGAGATGGCTCAGTGGTAAAGAGCACTGACTGCTCTTCCAGAGGACTTTGAGTTCTGTTTACAGCACCCACACCACAGCTCATACACATCTGTAGCTCCAGTTCTATGGCACATGGTGCCCTCTTCTGGCCTCCATGAGTACTGTACACATGTGGTGCATCAATACATGTGCTGGCAAAACACCCATACACATCAAAGTCCAGCATGGCATGGTGGTACATGCTTCTAATTCCAGCACTTGTGAGGCAGAGGCAGGCAGATTCTGAGTCTGAGGTCAGCCAGGTCTACAGAGTGACTTCCAGTCAGGGCTACACAGAGAAACTCTGTCTCAAAAATAAATTAAATAACAGGTGGGCAGGGCTGGAGAGATGGCTCAGTGGTTAAGAACACTGGCTGCTCTTCCAGAGGCCCTGGGTTCAATTCCTAGCACCCACATGGAAGCTCACAACTGTCTGTAACTCTAGCTCCAAAGGATCCAATACCCTCCTCATACAGGCAAACCAGTGTACATGAAATAAAAATAAATAAATAAAAAAGAACAGGTGGGCTGAAAATGACCAAAGAGGGGATGATGCTGTCCCCCACCAGCTGACTAATCAGCCCCTTGGGGAAGCCTGTGTCACTCAGGAATTACTTAAAGCAAAGAACTTCCTAGGCAGAAAGAAGAACGTGCCTCCCACTGTGCCCCACCCCACAGATACAGCAGAACCAAACCTTCTGGGCTGGAGCACACTTGGGGCACTGGCATAAGGGGTGACAGAATTCCAGATCCACCGTGCTCATGGCCTCATCCACATCATCTAGGTCATCCTCCGTCCACTCCAAAAGGTAACGAACCTGGTGGTGGCCAGAGAGGAGAAACAGTAACTCCATTATTCTGATGCCTTTATCACGCACGCACAAATGCTTACGCGCACGCGCACACGCACACACGCGCGCACACACACACACACACACACACACACACACACACGCGCACACACGCGCACGCACATACACACACACACACACACACACACACACACACACACACACACACACACACATAAATCAGCTCCTTGGACTACTGCAGTCTCTGACAAAAATCATTTGTTCTACAACAATAAATCTGCACTCCACCTGTGTTCAGGCCATTCTAAGTTCCCTGGAAAGCACAAAGGGATTAACCTATCATTTTCCAGCATAGTAGTCTCTGTCCAAGCAGGCTGAAGCTGCTTGGAGGGCCGGCTTTCAGACCCTGGCCCTGGGCATACACTCCTATACCACCTAACCAGGTCAGTTCCAGATCCTCCCTTGCCACCCAACAGAAACTTCATGCTGAGTGCTCAATGCTGTGCTCCAGAGCACATCCAGAATCCCTGACCCCACACCAGGGTCCTCCCACATGCCAGCATGCAGGGTGGAAGCTAAGAACCCCCAGATTGGGCATGCATGGGTTCCAGCACAGGCTAGTTGCTGGGATCTGAAACTTGAGAAGAGAGCCTGAGTGGTGGCCCACACCTGCAATCCCAAGCACTCAGGAGGCTGGGGCAAGAAGGTCACAAGGTCAAGGCCAGCCTGAACCATACAGTAAGACCCTGTACCCACCAAAAGAAAGCTATCAATAACAGTTCATTTGAGAAAAGAAAGCAGCCACGGACATGCAATTCTAGGCTCCACTGCAGGTGTCCAGGTGTCAGGGTATATCTGCAAGGAGGACAGAGCTTTCGGGGAGCCCCATCAATGCCAAGCCTCCTGTCCCCCATGACCCTTCCAGATCCTTACACAGGGGTGATAGCTACAAAACCAGCCAGCTCTGATTGCAAGTCAGGGTGGGAACCAGATGGGCAGGTGGCCTGCAGAGGGGCCCGTGACAGCACAAGGAGGTCAGTCTGGATGGTGACTCAGGGTACAGCACAGGGTGTCACTGTACCTACCCCATCCACAAGTGGCCCGAACTCCATCTTGCCCCCAGCGGGAGGCAGAGTAGATGGTCATAACCTGTGCTAGTCATTGCTTCCCACACAGACTAAAGAACAGGCTCCTACAGTGGCTCTTAAGTACCTAAAGAATGCTGGGTTCTCCAAAGCTGGTCTCAGGAGAGAACCAGTCCAACACCAGCTAAGCGCAGCCCCCTGTGACAGCAGCCCATCCCAGAAGCTGTAAGAACGAGACCCCACAATTCCTGTTTACCACCTCTACCATGGTTTGAATATGAAATGCCCCATGCAGGTTGGACGTTTACACCCCAGCTAATGGTGCTGCTTTGGGAAGTGCTGGAAACTGCACTTTAGGAGGTGGAGCCCAGCTGGAGGGAGCAGGTCACTTGGGGTGGACCCTTAGGAATTTTATGATCTCTAACACTTCGCTCCCTCCCATGCTGCCTTTGAAAAACCTTTACCATTGTATGTATGTGTGTGCACACATGCATGACTGGGGGTGTCATATACATGGCACAGAACAAGTGTGGAGGTCAAGCAGAAGACAACTGTGAAGTCAGTTCTCGCCTTACATGGGTTCCAGATCAAGCTCAGGTCACCAGGCTTGTGCAGGCAGCCCTGCTGCTCAGTAAGCCATCTCACAGGCCCTCTCGCTAGGCTTTTTGTTTGTTTGGTTTTTGAGACAGGGTCTCTCTGTGTAGCTTTGCGCCTTTCCTGGAACTCACTTGGTAGACCAGGCTGGCCTCAAACTCACAGAGATCCGCCTGCCTCTGCCTCCTGAGTGCTGGGATTAAAGGCCTGCGCCACCACCGCCCGGCTCTCTAGGTTTTTTGTCTGTCACAAAGTGAAGAATTTCTCTGCCACACAGGAGTCTCAACCACCATGATATTCTGCCCAAATGCACAGAACCCAATAACTGGCCAGTCCCCCGGAACTGTAAGCTGCAACAAATCTGTTTTCTTTCAAGTTGTCTTGTTGTGATAACAACACAGGAGCAAACATGGCCTCACTCAGTCATCAGTGAGGCCTCCTTTTTTAAAAAGATGTATTCATTAGTTAATTTATGTGTACGTATGCGTGCCTGCTGCCCACATGTGTGCCTACTGTCCACAGAGGCCAAGTGTTAGATTCCTCTGGGACTGGATTGGTGGAAGTTATAAGCCACCTACCATGGGTGCTGAGATCAAAGCCTGAGTCCTCTACAAGAGCAGTCAATGCTCTTCACCATGAGCCATCTCCCCAGGCCAAAAAGCACTCTTGAAATCTGTACCAGGCCCTTGGAAGGGGACTCATTCAGAGCTCCAGGTTCGCTGCTTTCAGGAAGGCAGTGGAAAGTGCGCGGGGAAGACTCTTGTCTCTACTGGCTGCTGCTGTTCTAAGCCCTGTCCCTGCATGTGACATCCTAGAGCCCCAAGCCTGCTGACCCAGGAGTCCAAGGTCCACACACTCATGCAGCCCCGGCTTTGTTTGCCTTCCCCATGCCTTCCGTTCCTGTAACCTTGGTCTGGATTCTTGCCAACATCACTTTGACTCCAGAGTGGCGATGTCGAGAAGACAGGGGCCATGCTGCCTATGCACCTCCTCCCTAGGAAAGCCGAGCATCTCCATCACAGAGTACATGTAAAGTGTATGCAAGCTTTGAGGGGGACCTTAGAGTAAGCTGGCGATGACCTATAGAGCTTACTGAGTACATGCAAAGCACATGTAAGCTTTGAGGGGGTGCTTACAGAGAGGCCACATAGCAAGAGGCTCAAACAGAGGCAAGACACACAAGTGCAGCCACTTCAAACCGAGAGCTTTGAAGATGCTCTTTCTTGGGATTTTAATCTTCAGATGTCCCTCACAGAATCCTGTTTTGGATGCTCATTCACTACATGGGGTGTCACTCATATCGCTAAGAAGACTGTGGAGCCTTCAGGAGTCTGGACCTGGCTGTGGGATATCCTGCCCTAGGGGCAGGCCTTTGAGGGTTCTACCCACCCCTGGTTGTCTCTGGTTCCCTTAGCTTCCTGGTCCACCCCATGTGAAGAGTAGCTACCTCGTGTTCCCACCACCATGCTGTCCCTGCAGGATGACTGAACCCTCTTCCTCTTCAGTTATGAGCCTCAGGTGTTCTGTCACAATGACAAAAGACACTCTCCAAAAAACTCACCATTTCAAGATCTCCATCAGCAACTGCTCTTAGAAGCTTTTCTACCTTAATGGAAGGAAAAAGCAAGTTAGGGAAAGAGTTTTAATAATAAAGTAACAACAAGAATGACATCAGCATTCTGAAAACCAACTAGCCTTCTCTCCATGTCCAGTGGCTCACTCAGCGCCATTAAAATGTATCCCAAACTGTTCATCTAGAACACCCTAAAAGCTGCACAGAACCCCTCCCACTTAATATAAACCGGAATTGCTAATCCGTGGGAGGTGAGACAACAGTGACTGCTACACAAGGTGGCTTTCTGCTCTCTGTTTGCTAGGACTAGGAACCTAGGTACCACAGGGATAAATCCCCAGTGCTCTCTTCACTTTCAATTTCAAGACAGAGTCTCACTAAGTTGTTCAGGCTAAGCCCTGAACTCACACTATGGCCCAAGCAAACCTTGGGTTGTGGAATTCCTGCCTCACCCTCCTGAGTAGCCAAGACAATAGGTTATCTGCAACCAGATGCAGGTCAGGATCACTTCTGAAGAAGCCAGTCACCCTGATCCACTACTTTGTATACTCAGCTCTCATACTTTGTGAGGTACAGGGGCTGTGAGAGCAGACACCCCTCCCAAGAACAACCTCAGGCCTCTGATAGACTGGGGACCCTGTCTGAGCACACCTGGGCTTTCCTTTCAGTGACTCTGCAAGAAGCTCACTGGAGACCCCACTAGGAGAATGCTTTGGGGGTGGAGGACCCCACTGGAGTGGCCCGTGACCCAAGAGAGGAGCAATGGAACAGGGATCCGGTGGTTGACACCTCAGTTGAAGGATGAGATAGACTGACCACCCTGATACTGAACAAGCCTTAAGAACAAAAGGAAGAAGACAGACTGTAAACAGCTTTTATAAAATGTGAGGCGCATACATGTCAGACCGTAAGGGATGATGCGCACCAGGCTACTAACAGAGATGCTCATGGGGTGGGCACAGAGGTGCACTCAGAGAGTCTGAACTTATAACTCTCAGACATCCTGATACGAGTCCATTTTTCTTAGAATATGGTTTCTTTGTCTATTTCTTGCCCTGCCCCATATGTGTGTCTCTTGTCTCTTTCTGTTTGTGGCTCTGTGCTCTCCATCTCTCTCTTTCTCTCATACACACACATTCCAAGAGCTGCTATGGAGAAAAGACCTAGAAGAGCCAGAGAAGGCGAAGCCGACATGACATGCAGTTGAGCACATCTCAAAGGCATTGACCTTGGAGTAGACCAAACCAGCTAACTGGTAAGCAGGCTGCAGGCTGGCAGCCAGCTCTGGCCAGCCTACAGTGTTTTAACCGGCTGGTGTAGGTACATCCATGGAGGAGGCTCACCTCCTTGTAGGCCTTTTTCACCTCTTCTTGCCTGAAGCTCGCCGTGATGGAGCAAAAGCTGGAGGTAGAGGAGCCCTGGCTGATGGAATCCACGGAGCCTGTAGGGGACCGCGCAGGAACCTGTGGGACAGCAGCATGGTCGATGAAATGGACATGGGTCACAGACACGTCAGGCCTACAGGAGAGGTGCCAAGCTCATGACCACAGCAGGCATGGCCTACAGACTTAAAAGACTTACCTCAGCAGGCCGTGGCCTCCTTTCCAAGGATAGACGATAAGCTTCCATGATAGACAGGATCTAGGGGACAATGAGCACAGGAAAGGCATCCAATGAGATGGCTGTAACAAGCTACCAGCATCCCCAGGCCGCTCTGCCTGCCTGTCCCCAGGGGAGGCCAGAGAAGAGCTTAGATCTATGAAAAGGCTAACTTTGGGTTCTGGAGAGACTGTTCAGCAGGTAAAGAGCACTTGCTGCCAAACTTGACCACCTGAATTTGGTACCGTGGACCTACATGTTAAAACAAGAGAATTTCTGACTCCCCCACAGACAAGCGCATGTGCATGCGCATGCACACACAAATTTAAACTATTTTTTAAAAGCTAAAATTTAAAAATAATTACTGAGAATTTCCCCACTCTTTTTAAAATGGCATTTATTTTTACCAGATGTCAGCTGTTTCACAATGATGGTGTTAGGCTTCATTCACAACGGAGCTGCCTGCTAATGTCCCTAGCAGCCTTTTCTCCTTCTGGGATCAAAAAGAGCCCTTTGGACAGACATTTTGAGACCTAGAACATTCTCAGACTGGTCACACTTGTGTAGATAACTTATGAGTGGTTGAGGAATCCCACTTAAGATGATTGCTATGACAGACACCTATTACTCCATTTACTTTACAGCTGCTTGAAAGTTTGCCAACAACAAGAATCTTCAGGGGCTGGAGAGATGGCTCAGTGGTTAGGAACACGTACTGCTCTTCCAAAGGACCTGAGTTCCACTGCCAGCATCCATGTTGGGTGGCTCACAACTGCCTGTAACTCTAGTCCCAGGGGATTCGATGCATTTATCTGTCAACCCCCAAGAATACACAACACACACACAGATACACATAAATTTAAAAATTAATTTTTAAAAGAAGTATCTTCCACCAGATGGTGGTAGTGCACGCCTTTAATCCCAGCACTTTGGAGGCAGGGGCAGGCGAGTTCGAGGCCAGTCTGGTTTACAAAGTAATTTGCAGGACAGCCAGGACTTTTACACAGAGAAACCCAGTCTCAAAAAACAAAAACAAAAACAAAAACAAAAAAAAAAGAAAAGAAAGAAAAAAGTATCTTCCATTTAAAAATAAAAAAATAAAAATAAAATAAACCCTTTTTAAAAAGAAAGAAAGCATGTCTTATGTCCTGCAAACCCTCCATACCCTTGGACAGATGGAAAATCCAGGGCTTCCTCCTATTCCTCAAGAGACCAAGTCCAGAGGCGCCATAATCTCAACACTCAGGACACTGAGGCAGGAGAATTTCTGTGAGTTTAAGGCTACCTGAACTGAGACACAGTTATCTAATTTAGTCATTCAATTTTAGGCCAGATTAAAATGAAGTTTCGAGAAGAAGAGTGAGAAAGCAGTGCTTGTCTCTGTAGGATCTTGGCCTCCACTTGCCTTCACGGCTCTTGACAAGAGAACTGAAAATTGTCTGAACAAGGAGGCCAAGGGCACCAGAAGGATGGAGGCTGACTTCTGTCCTCGGTGCTGGCGTATGTTTCCTTAGGAAGGCCAGTCTGCAAGCAGGTTTATTTATTTTGTATAGTTACATGGCTGCTCAGAGATGGGAAGTAATACCTTGGGGTTCAATGCACACTTGAGTGGTGTTTCCTTCATTCTGTTCTGGGTCTCCATGGGGGCTCCATTCTGCAGCAGCGTCTCTATGATGCCCTGGTAACCCCAGCGTGCAGCAACATGCAGGGCTGTGTCTCCTTTCTCATTTCCAATATCCAGTCTACAGGCCTGGACATCATAGTAGACCAGAGCCTTCACACACTGCAAAGACATGGCAAAAATCATCATTCTCTAACATGAAGGAAAGCCTAGGGCAGTGTTAGAGTGGCCCTTAGCCGTGGGCTAAGGTTTGACCAAGGCTCCACTCACCAAGACAAAATACAGAAACCAGCAGACACTGATCAAGACACTTTATGTTTGTTTGTTTGTTTCCCCCAAAAGAACCCAACTGGGTCAGTAGTAGAGTATTTGTCTAAAATCCCCCAGTGAGGGGCTGGGGTGTGGCTCAGTGGTAGAGCCCCTGCCTAGAATCCCCCAGTGAGAGGATGGGGTGTGGGTCAGTATTATAACCTTTGTTTCCTTGTCTAGCATGCAAGGAGGCCTTGGGGTAATTCCTAGTAACAAGCAAAACAAGAGGGGGGAAAACATCACCAATTGCCAATGAATAAGAAGTTAGTAGCCCTGCTTATAATCTCAGTATTTGGAAAGCTGAAGGACTTTGAGGCAAGCCTGGATGACAGACAGGATGGCCTATCTCAAAATAATCTAAAAATAATAAAAGAAGTTTTCAAACTTGCCAAACAAAGCTGGACTACTGCAAATTAATTAGGTATGCTGGAAAAACATTTAAGAAAATGAAACTGAACAGTGGATTGCAGAACCATCCAAAATGAATCTCAAAGTAGGGGATGGGCAAGTAAGTATTTACCAAGAAGGTTATATGCAGATGGGTGGTTCTAGCTGTCACCTGAAATGACTTTTCTTACTACAAAGACCAGTCATAAACAGAGACAAATTACATAACATTAGATACAATTCAGATTTTCTACAAGGACATCTGTGGTGAACTCACACCTTTGACCCCACTACTCACTGACTAGACCACAAAGGTGGTCTAGGAGTTCCATGCTATCCGGGGCTACACCATAAGACCAGAAAAAAAGGTGTACCTCTTTGTACAACTCTGGAAATGGGAGGGAAGTACATGATGAACATGTAAAGTAAGAGGAAGAAATGGAAATCACAGAGTTCCTAGATGTAGGGTAAATTATAAAGTTTGAATAATACAGAGTTAAGAGCCAGATGGTAGTGTGGACAAGTAAAAATGTCTTAACTTCAGGGCAAGATCATGGACAATTAGGTTTTAAATTTCTCTATATGTAGCATCTAGAATACATTCAACATTAAATTGTTTTAAATACAGTGCCAGCAGATGGCTCCACAGGTAACATACTTGCTACACAAGCCTGGGCTCCATCCCAGAACCCCTGCAGATGTGTGGCAGTTTGGCAAACTAGAGTTTTCAGGGAAGAGGGGACCTCAGCTGTGAAAATGCCTCCATCACACTGGCCTGTAGGCAAATCTGTGCAGCATTTTCTTGATTAGTGACCAATGTGGTAAGCCCCAGCCCACAGTCCACCGTGCCAGCCCTGGGCTGGTGGTCCTGGGTTGTATAAGAAAGCAGGCTGAGCAAGCCATGGGGAACAAGCCAATGAGCAGCACCCCTTCACAGCCTATGCTTCAGTTTCTGCCTTTGGGTTCCTGCCTTGAGTTCCTATCCTGACTTCCCTCAGTGATGGACAGCGACCTAGAAGGAGAAATCAACACCTGCCTTCCCAAGTTGCTTTTGGTTGTGGTGTTCGTCACAGCAACAGAAACCAAAGTATGCTAAGGTAAGAGGAGAAAACAGACTACACATGGTCGCCACCCTCTGACCTCCATCTGTGCCATGGCAATGCATTCCATCAGGTACACACCATGCACATGCATGATGACAAAGGGTAGATAAAATAAAAAATGACGTACCAGCGTTTCAGCAATTATCAACACAAAACACAACACTGGACTAGTTTCAAATCTGCAATTCTTCCCAAGTGAGGAATATGTAAAGCAGTGGCTGTGTATGGCGGGCGACACTTACGTCCTCATGGCCGTAGGTGCAGGCCAGATGCAGCGGGGTGTTACCGTTGTTGTCCTGCACCTCGGTGCTGGCCTTGTAGTGCAGTAGCAGTAGCTGGCAGAGGAGAGAAGACAGCAGCTGAGCCCCACAGGGAACATGGGGCACCACAGCACCCCCAAGTGTATCCTTCCAGGTCTGGGGTCATGGCATATCTTAAACATTACACAGGCTGTGCACTCTTGGCCCTAAGTCCAAAATAGTATTTTCTTTCTTTTTTTCAATGCTAGGGGAGAAACCTGGGGACCCACCCATATTTGGTAGATGCTTCCTCACAGAGATACATCCCCAACTCCCCAAACCTGAAAAGTGTTGAACTTTGGACATAACCCAAGTAGGAAATTCCATCCGGGAATTTGACAGAGGCATGTGATATGTGCCAAAGCAGAGGTACGTTACAACACTTACAACATTATGCAAAATTACCTTTAGGCTATGTGCCTAAGATTCTAAAATCCAAAGGTATCCAAAATCCAACACCCCAGCATTAAGGTCGGGATCCTCAACCTATACTTCTGTTAAAATTATGCCATTGCAGGCTGGCAAGATGGCTAAGCAGATAAAGGCCCTTGCCACCAAGCCTGACAATCTGAGTGCAATCCCTGTGACCTACATGGTGGAGAGAGAGAACTGATCCCAGCAAGTTTTCCTTTGACCTCTATATATGAACATGCCTGCATGCATATGTAATACACATACAAAGTATGACATGTCATTACTTCCTGTCAAAACAATGTTTAAAGAAAAATGTCTAGAACCCTGCCCTTCCGTCCCTGAGATGATCAGGAAGTTTCCCATCTCAACCCATCTCCAAGCAGGTGCCTCAGCCCCCACGTTCCTTGTGCCTAGCAACAGCTGAGCCTGCACTGGAACAGTCCATGGTATAGCCATGAAGTCACTACACAGAGCAGAATCGGCTGAGCAATGCTACACACAACCTCGCTGCTCACCGTCACACTTTGGAAGCCTTTCTGACATGCGAGATGGAGGGGAGTGGAGCCATGATAGTCGGTGGCGTTCACTATGGCACCTCTGGAGACCAGGAAGTCAATGAGGGACGCCTGACCTGCAGAGCAGAAGGACCCTTCACCAGTGGAGGAAGCGGAGCAGCTTCAGACTACAATACTAACTCACTCTCAATGGCCCGGGCAGGAAACCCATCAGGAGACACATTCCCAGCTGTGCAGGAGGCAGAGCTGATAGACTCGAGTCAAGCAAAAGACTAGAGTCACTGTGGGAAATCCCTATGAAGGGATCACACCCAAGTCGACTTCAACAGCAAACTGCAATGGGCCAGGGGCTAGAGAGATGGCCCTGTGGTTAAGAGCACTGGTTGCTTTTCCAGAGGACCCTGGTTTGATTCCCAGCAACCACATGGTGGCTGGGGACATTTGTAACTAGTCTCCTAGTTTTGAGATGGAATCTCACCACATAGCTCAAACTGGCCTTGAACTCATAATCCTCCTGCCTCAGCTTCCTGAATATCTGAGATTACAGGTCTGCACCATCACACCTAGCTCAATATTGTCTTTCAAGACCGAGATAGGTGAACCCCAAACCACAATTCTGAGATCATCTTAGCAGGCATTCCAGCCTGTCCTCACTGTCCAGAAGAGTCTCCAAGCCTGTTGAGCCCCCAAAAGTGCTCCTGCAGCCTGGGGGGTGGCACAGTGGCTAACAAGTTCAGGAAGACACTTGTCGGTCTTTCCTGCCCTGTGGGATACACCCACAACACAGCCCCTGCCAGTAGCCCATCAGCTGAACCTCCACTGGCCCCTGCAGTATCAACCATCCTTTTGCCTCAGTACTTCACAGGAGCCAGCCCAAGGCCACATACCACAGAGGGCAGCCACATGGAGGGGGGTCTGACCCCTGTCATCTCTGGAGAAAGGAGTGACAACTGATGGGTCATTCAACCTCCTGAAACAGAAAGAAGATGTGAAAAAAGACAGCAGAGAAAGGCATGGTAAAGCCCCTCCCTGGCAGGCCGCACAAGACGAAGTCAAACTGGACGATATCCAAGATGAGACCCGTCCACACTGTAAAGGATCAGACAGAAGGGCCTCTCACTCTCCCACGGGTGAGGCTCTGAGGCCTGTAGCTCTAGTGTCCTTCCCCACTGACCCCTTAGGCCTCAACACTACAAAACTGCCCACCAAGCATAATGGGAAACCAAAAACAGTTCCAGAAGGAACTGGCACCCGCCCCTCTCCCTCTTAAATCCCCTTGTGAGGCTCAGGCGGGACCTGTGCTGAGGATGTAGAAGAGGCAAGTGTTACCTGCACTCATAACACAGCCAAGGCACAATGAGAGGAGCCTCTCCAGCCTGGAAATCCTCACCCTGGCTTTCTGTGCCTCTGTGGCCCCTCTTACCCAGAGACGAGCTTCTCACAGTCCTCACAGGAACAAAGTGGGTGGCACATCTTTTGCATGGCATCTTTGTCCTGGTCATCTTGGCTTAGAAGTCTTTCCACTTCTTTTTGATTACCAGACGCAATGTGCTACAGGGGGCATCCCAAATACTATCAATGTTAGGGAATCATTTGCTTTCCAAAGAATGACTCTTTAGGTGTGGTTTTGGTTTGATTTAGCAGTACTTGTGACTGGACCCAGGACGTCACATGTACTAGGCAAGCACTCCATCATGAAGCTGCATCCTGGCCCTTCTGTTGCAGAGACAGGATCTCAAGGCTCAGGCTGGCCTTGAACTCACTCTGTATACCATGCTGGCCTAGAATTTTTAAGCCTCCAGAGTAGCTGGGATAACAAGCCTGGACTACCAAGCCTGGCTTATTTGGTTATTAAAATAGGTTTCATTCTGTAGCTCAGGCTATTCTTGAACTCTCTGGGTTTTTGTTTTGTTTTGTTTTTGCTAGATTGGTTTTCAAGATGGGGTTTCTCTGTGCAGCCCTGGCTCTCCTGGAACTTGCTCTGCTGGCCTCAAACTCACAGAGACCTGCCTGCCTCTGCCTCCCGAGATGGGATTAAAGGCTTAGCTGAGATTACACTGTAAGGGCTTGTTCTCTGGGACTGGCTTCAAGCCTGTCTGGGCAGATAGAGACACTGTGTTGGATACTGAAATGAAACCAGCCTGGGTGGACAGCTTTCATATTCAATTACTGTTTCTATAAATGCAGAGTCACATTTTTTTTTTTTTAAACAACCTAACAAAATTTCCCAAGTACTAAGAAGAGGCCCACAGTCCATCCAGAACCCCAGTGTGGATTCTGACACTTCATTAGCAAAAGCCTCCGCTGTGCGGGGTGACACACACACATTTAATCTGAGTGCTCAGGAAGCAGAAGCAGGAGAATCAGGAGTTTAAATTTAGCATGGGTTGCATAGGTAGACACTATCTCAAAGCCAAGGATTGACAGCATGGCTCAGCTCTGGAATAACTGTCTAGAACCCACCAGCAAGGGGCTGGACTGTGGCTCAGCTACAAAGCGCTTGCTTAGCATGTGCAAGGTCTTAGCTCAATTTCCAGCATCAATGAAGGAAGCAGGAGAGAGGGGGACAGCCAGCCAGAGCCTTGGTGCTATCCCTATAGTAATCAAGTGGAGCCTAGGCTTAAGGGAAAGAAAACAGTTGCAATTAGCAGAAGGACCCACCAGCACACACACCCACAGGGCTTGGCCTTGGCGACTCACAGATGGGCCCCTCTATGGGCTTTCCCAGAAGCCTAAGAACATCAGCAGACTCTCAGAGAAGCTCCACTCTCTTGCAGCTCAAAGTGATGGCTAGAAACTGCCTCGTGAGCCTCCAAGGAGTCAGTGAGCATCTGAACAGGGAGCTTCCTGAGCTCTGGACCAAAGCCCCAGGGCATTAGATGCTGCACTCTCCGCTGAGGCCTACCACAAGAATGCTGGCTCCTTGGGTCCAGGAGAGGTATCAGCTCTATCAGGTACCAGGGAGAGGTTTCACTGAGCTGGCCTTGAATGATGGACAAAGGTTCTGAGGCCTGACAGCCACAGCGCACTGTGCAGTGGTAACCATACAGCACATGTTGGGGAAGACAGGCAGAATTTCCTGCCACCCTCCCAGACAGAACAGAGATGAACCTCCCCAGAACTTTTACAGACACTGAAAGATGGGACAATGTTCTCACATCTTTACCTTCAAAGATATCCTGGTGTCTTACCTTAAACAGGCATTCAATGGGTGTTGACGTCATCTGGGACAGTAAGTTCATCCTCTGCTTGAGAAATAGTCTGTCACCAAATCCCTCGGCGTCCTGTGGTCATCGCACATCACAGACCCGTCACAACCCCTCCCCATAGAGAACCCAGGCACAGGAGCTCTCCCCAACCCAGATCTGACCTCAGAGGTGAAGCACAGATCCTCCTCAGCACAGAGTGGGAACCCTGGGAAATGCGCTCTGAAGACTGTGGTCTGGGGCAGCAAGGCCACATGGTGAACAAAGTCGTCTACATGAGTGGAATGTGCCATATACATGCCATCTTTCTCCAGACTGAAGCCTGCCCTGCCCTCACCTCCTCCCTCTCAGACTTCCCTCCTAATGCCCGAATGCCCTGGTTCTGCCACTTTAAACAGCGCTGTGGACAGTACCACCTGACACACTAGTTTCTACTCCTGGGTGCTAAGCAGCAAGGGGAATCTTGTTTTGTGAATGTGCTCAGGAAAATGTCAGCCTAATTCACTGGGAGGAAATCTAGAGAGACATAGGGGAATGCTTGACCGACCTCTCACTTCTAATCACTTATTGCATTTCAAGGATCCACCTCTATTAATATACTCAGATCTTCCTATCAAGGCTAATGCTTACCTGGACAAAAAATGTCTAGAAGTTTGGGGCTGAGGAGATGGCTCAGTGGTTAAGAATGCTTGCTGCTCAGCCGGGCAGTGGTGGCGCACACCTTTAATCCCAGCACTCGGAGGCAGAGGCAGGCGGATCTCTGTGAGTTCAAGGCCAGCCTGGTCTACAGAGTGAGTCCCAGGAAAGGCGCAAAGCTACACAGAGAAACCCTGTCTCAAAAAACAAAAAACAAAAAAAAAAAAAACAAAAAAAGAGTGCTTGCTGCTCTTGCAGAGGGCCCGAGCCCAGTTCTCAGCACCCATATCAGGTAGCCCACAACTACCTCGAAATCTAGCTGCAGGGAATCTGATGCCCTCTTCTGGCCTTACACGCATATGCACACACACATAAACATCTACACACATACATATAAATAAAAATAAAATCTAAAAATCTAGAATTTATACTTTATCGTTACTGCCCGACTGCTGTGACGGCTGAAACTGCATGCAGGTAACGTTCGAGGCAAGATTTTCAACACTGCGTCTGTTTCCCTGTGGACTGGCTCTGCTCTGTTGTGCGAGCTAAAGCCCTGATACTGAGAAATGACCCCAACCTCTCCCTGCAGAATTTGAAGCAAAGAGATTAACACTGAGTCTCACCCCTCACTGGGGGTTCTAGGCAGGGGCTCCACCACTGAGCCACACCCCAGCCCCTCACTGGGAGATTCTAGGCAGGGGCTCCACCACTGAGCCACACCTCCAGTGCCTCACTGGGGGATTCTAGGCAGGGGCTCTACCACTGAGCCACACCCCATCCCGTCACTGGGGGATTCTAGGCAGGGGCTCTACCACTGAGCCACACCCCAGCCCCTCACTGGGGGATTCTAGGCAGGAGCTCTACCACTGAGCCACACCCCAGCCCCTCACTGGGGGATTCTAGGCAGGGGCTCTACCACTGAGCCACACCCCAGCCCCTCACTGGGGGATTCTAGGCAGGGGCTCCACCACTGAACCACACCCCAGCCCCTCACTGGGGGATTCTAGGCAGGGGCTCTACCATTGAGCCACACCCCAGCCCCTCACTGGGGGATTCTAGGCAGGGCTCTACCATTGAGCCACACTCTTAGTCTTGAGCCTATTTTACAAAATCACTCCTACCACAATGCTTCCATACTTTGCTTCGATCCCTGGAACCAAATGGTACAATGACAAATTAACAGTTTGGTTCATTTAGTGGGAGGTGAAGAAAATTTGTTCCCGGATAGGTGATGCTGGAAACTCACAGGCCCCTGGCAACATGGTGGAATAAAGTTCTTTCTTTAGATGTGTCTAAGTTCTGACTAGGCTATGGATGAAGCCAACAGTGCCTCAGGGGAAGAGTCATTTCCAGGGTCTTCTCTCATGCCTGCCCACCTCCAGTGAGAATTAACTAATGTGACACACAAATCCTGCCAGGACCTCAGGAGGAGCCATTTCTGTCCCCAGCTGCCTTATGCTATATAAAGCCCCAGCAATCTGCTTTGTACGCTGACTGACAGCTGAGTAGCTTAGGGCCAGAGAAACATCAAAGGCACTGTGCAACAGGTCCAACAGGGCTCTCTTCTCAAATCTAGGGTGCCTACTGAAGGACAGTGCTGAAAGGCAGAGCTCCCAGAACTAAATCTACAGGGAAGAACAAGTGCTCAAGGCCTCCCAGAGGCTCATGGGAAATGGGCGGGAAAATACAGTGACCAGGAGCTAGGAGCCGGGCATGGTGGTGTATACTGTCATTTCAGCAGGAGGACTGGGAACTCAAGGTCAGTCTAGCCTAAGCCAAGAGAGCTGCCCTCCAAAACCAAGGGTTCAGGATGTGGTTCAGAGCCTAGCATGCCTAAGGATCCAAGTCCCACCCCCAACATCACTTTTCCAAACCAAAAAAGCCAACAAGAAGGCAAAGCACACCAGGATCGTGGAAAAAACAGGCAAGGAAATAAAATTTTAAAAATTAAATATATAGGGCTGGAGAGATGGCTCAGTGGTTAAGAGCACTTGCTGCTCTTCCAGAGGTCCTGAGTTTGGTTCCCAGCACCCACATCAAGTGGCTGTCAATGCCCTGTAACTCCAGTTCCCGGAGATCCAGCACCCTCTTCTGCCTCTTCATGAACCTGCACACACTTAGCATACACATCCACAGACACATATAAATAAAAATTTTAAAAACCAAGTAGGCAAGGGGCCCATTTATTTCAAGGTTCTCTGCCTTGATCCCGATGCTGTGACTGTGTTTGTTTCTGGGAAGCTGAAGTCTCCAGTTATGAACAGCCTAAGGATGCCCTGTGGCCAGCTCAGGTTTCATGACACTCTGGAGCAGAAATTCCTGTGAAACCATGTCATTACATGGAGCTGACAGTGAAACCAGTTCAACTGACTGATATGCAGAAGCCCCACCTGCCACATGGACATACACACAGGCTCTCTCCCCAGGGAAACGGCATCACCACATTACTGTTGGCTTCATACATTCCTACTCAAACTCCATGACTTAAAGCAAGGCTGCAGTAAAAGCTAAATCTGTCCTTACAGACAGAGTCCCATGTGATGCCACCAAAGACAAGGACACCACAGCACCAGCTGGGTCAGCAGGCCAAGCAAGGTAAAGATGCATCGCATCTGACGAACCTGACTTGCTCAATACCCAGGACACAGTGTCTTCTTGGTTTTTTTAAATACAGGATCTTACTATATGTAGCTCAGGCTGAACTCAAACTCATCGTCCTCTTGTTTATTTTCTTTATATTTATTTTTTTTCCTATGCCTTCTGATTCAGCATCTCACAATTTAGGCCATGCTGACATGAAACTCACTATGTGACCAAGCCAGCCACAAACTCACAGCAATCCTCCTGCCTCAGCTTCCTAAGTACTAAGATTACAGCCATGCACCACCATACCTGCTCAACTTTTCATTTTATTGACTTCAGGGTGAAGATTTTCCTAAGTTTTACCATTTATCTTTCACTGTGTAGTAAAACAGGCCAGTGAGTGGTGAAATCTTGGCTTAAGACTCTCAAAATTTACATAGGAACAACCTCCCCTCCTCTCTCTTTCTCACCAAAGCTTACCAACCAACCAAGGAAGCAATAGTAAGGCCACTGAGTCCTCAAATTGCACAAATCAATTATCATTTCTTGCCTATCACCCCCAGGATATCCAGACTCACCATATCTGGCTTCCTTTCCCACACCGCTTCTTTAGATGACAGGGTTAATGAAGCGGGATATGGACAGTGTAAATCCCACTGTTAACACAGCAGCTCTCACAATCAATTAGGGGCTTAATGACCAGTTTCTTGAGTGGTTCTCGAGCTTCATAACTGTTAGACAGTTAGAGGCTCCAGTCTTGGAAGACCATGAAAGAACCCCCATCCATCCCCTCAACCCCAGCTATCTGTAACGCTCTGTCAAAGGTTCCCCCCATGGCCACAGAGGTGGGGGCAGGTCAGCAGGGAGATCTTACAGGCGGCTTTGCAGAGAGACTTCCTTGCCGGATGTATTCAATCGCAGCCTCAACCGAGGTCAGGCAGTAGCCCAGCTCATCTTTGGCCGAGCTGCTAAATCTGAAGTTTTTGATGTAACTCAAATTTGCCATCCTGACCAAAAGAAGAAAAAGCAGGTTATCATTGCATAGTTAACACTTTAAAAAAATGCTATTGACTTGGATGGATGTTAAAGATCTCTATCAAGTCGATTCATGAGGGTAGGAGTGGAGGTATGTCTGCTATTCCTTCGATCCCATTGCAGATATGTGTACAATTAGGACAAGGAAAACTACTTGTTACTTTGCTGGAAAAGGCTGGCTACTAGAAAGCTGATGTGGTAGTTTGAACGAGAATGGTCCCCACAGGCTCACACATTTGAATGCCTGGCCTCTGGTTAATGGTACTATTTGGGAAGGATTAGGAAGCATGGCCTTGTTGGTTTAGGTGGGCCTCCTTGGAGGTGTGTAACTGGGGGTGGACTTTGAGGTTTCAAAAACCCAAGCCAGGCCAAGCTTGCTCAGACACGCTTGCTCTCTGTCTCTGTCTCTGTCTCTGCCTGAAGCTTACAGATCATGTGAGCTCAGCTATTGCTCCAGCATCTTGCCTGCCTGCCTGTCACTATGCTCTCTGCTATGATGATCATGGACTGACCCTTTGGAACTGTAAGTCAGCCCCAGTTAAATGCTTCCTTTGCCACGGTGTCTCTTCACAGCAGTAGAACACTGACTAAGACACTGATTATTGGGGTTTGGGGTTGGGGTTTTGCAGAGAAGCTTTCATTATGCAGCCCTGGCTGTCCTGGAACTCACTCTGTAGACCAGGCTGGTCTCAAACTCTCAGAGATCCACCTGCCTCTGCCTCCCAAGTGCTGGGATTAAAGGGGTGCACCACCACAGCCTGGCTAGAAAGCAAATGGTTGTCAAGTGAATTATGGTTTCCTGTGAGAGAAAGAGCTAGTATCTGCTTCCTCAGCAATGGACTAGCCACATACCTCACAAGGTGAAACAGAAGCTCTCTGGGCCTCAGTTTCCCCATCTATCCACTGAAGGGAGCCACCCCTGATGGATGGAGGGGAGAGATAACACTTGCTTCTAAGGCATCTTTGCTTATAGTCACCCCAAAAATACAGAACACAGCACAACCAGATTTTAAAATATTTTATGCTGGGAAGAGTGGGTAACCCCTGTAAGAACTCAGGGGCTGAGGCAGGAAAATCACGAGTGGGAGGTCAGCCTGGGCTACAGAAGAGACCCTGTCTCAAAAGAGCCTACATAAGGAAACAATATTTTAACAACAACAAAATGTTACCAGTTAGGGATCTCTGTTTTCACAAGCAGATACAACAGGACAGAGAGAAGATCATCGGCACACATGGTCTCCAAATTCACTGCAGGGGAAAGAAGGGCCACAGCCACCATGAGGCACAAATGGAAGAAGGGATGTGTAAACCCTCCACCAAGCA
Source organism: Onychomys torridus (assembly GCF_903995425.1). Classification (NCBI taxonomy): domain Eukaryota; kingdom Metazoa; phylum Chordata; class Mammalia; order Rodentia; family Cricetidae; genus Onychomys; species Onychomys torridus. The sequence goes on from NC_050443.1 coordinate 26,525,211, forward strand.
AGACGCAAGACCACATCCAGTAAAATCACACTGCCGTCTCCTTGACATGTCCTGAACAGATGTCAGATACAGCTGGCACAGGCATGTCATCCCAGTTTCTGGACGTCTCAAGCAAGAGAATCCTGAGTTCAAGGCCAGTCTGAACTAAATGGTGTGTTCCAGGCCAGCCAGGACTACACAGTGAGAGCCTGTCTTAACAAATAAAAAGAAAGCTGGGGTAGTGGTGGTGGCATATGCTTTTAATTCTAGCATTCGGGAGGCAGAGGCAGGCAGATTTCTGTGAGTTCAAGGCCAGCCTGGTCTACAGAGTGAGATACAGGAAGGCCAGGGCTACACAGAGAAACCTTGTCTTGAAAAACAAAAACAAAAACAACCCAAAAAAACATTAACTAACTAAATTAACTAATTAAAAGGAAAAAGCTGGGTGAGATGATGCACACTTATAATCCCAGCAAGGGGTGAGCTGAAGCCAGCCTGTGCTACATAACATGACCCTGTCTCAAAACATCAACAACAAAACCTAAGTAGCTAAATAAGTAAAAGCCAAACAGCACACAAAGAACAGACCACAAGTGTCCTGGCCACCTCTGCCACCCAGTGTCCTCTCCAAGAACCTCCTTCTGGAGACGGTCTACGATCCTATCACCACAGACGTGGGCCACATCCACCCCGCCCACCTCCTTGCTGCTGCCACTGCTTGATTATCCACTCAGGATTCTTTGGGAATTGTTCTTCACTTCCTTTGTCCTAACTTTTCTCTTTAGCAGTGCTGTGCTGGAACTTAGGTGGAGGGGCTCATGAACACTCAGCAAGAGCTCAACCACTGAGTGACAACCCCCAACCCCTACTTTACTTTTTTTTTTTTTAAGATTTATTATTTATTATGTATACAGAAGAGGGTGCCTGATCTCATTGCAGATGGTTGTGAGCCACCATGTGGTTGCTGGGAATTGAACTCAGGACCTCTGGAAGAGCATTCAGTACTCTTAACCTCTGAGCCATCTCTCCAGCCCCCTACTTTTTACCCTGGATTTTTTTTTTTTGAAGTGAGATAGCCCAACAGACAGGTGAACCCCCAAACACCCACTCATCCTGGCGGAACTGAAGCAGATGCTTCTCTCAGGATTTGCTAAGCTAATCCTATCTAACCTGCTCCCCAGGGCACACTCTAGTCCCTTCGCGGTGCTCCTCCTACATGGACCTTGGCGTCTACACATCTGCCTGTGAGTATCTGCTGCCTTGCCCTGCCTGGCCCCTCCTCAGCACCAACCTCTTTGGCTGGGAGACTGTGTCATGAGCTGCACCACCTTCTGCAGGCACAGCAGCTTCTGCTGTGGGGACGTGCACTTGTTCAGCTGGCCCAGCTCTCTCTTTGCACGAGGGATGTTGAAGCTGTGATTGGAAAATGGAAACTTCAGGCTCCAGCAGAGGACCCCACTGTTCTTGTCGTGGTCATATACCTGCTTAGACATTTCTTACAACCTTGAGGAATGACCAACAGAAACAGACTGAGAAGTACTGTGACCCAGGCATTCCTATGGGTGGCATTCCATTCAGGTTTGCAGATGCCAGGGCTTCACTAGAAATTTGGAAAAGTGAAAATCTAGAAGCCTGGCCTAGAGGTGCTGGCCTGTGACCAAGGCACTCGGGAGGCTGAAGCAAGAGGGTTGCAATTTCAATGCTAGCATGGATTATACAAGAGCTGCTATCTCAAAAAATCTAGGCTGAAGATGGCTCAGTGGTTCAGAGCATTCTATGTTCTTGTAGTTGAGTTTGATTCCCAGCACCTACAGTGGGCTTACAGCTTCCTGTGACTCCAGCTCCAGGCAGATCCAACTGCTTTGGCCTCTGAGGGCACCTGCACTCATATACACATACACAGAAAGTCATATATACACATAATTCAAATAACATTTTTAAATGGGGCTGCAGAGATGGCTCAGAGGTTAAGAGCACTGGCTGCTCTTGCAGAGGACTCAGATTTGATTTCCAGCGCCCACATGGTGGCTCATTGCTGGCTGTAACTCTAATCCCAGGAACTCCAATGCCCTCTCCTGGCCTTCAAGGGCACTGCTCAGGTGTGTGCACATATATGCAGGCCAAACTCTCATACACATTGAAATTAAATTAAATTAAAGTGAAGGAAAAAAATTTTAAATGGTAACAAAGATAATAACTTTTAAAACTTTAATAAAACCCAAAGATGGAAATACCGCAAGAGTGAGAAGAGGCTTACACATCAACACTTCAGGTATTGTTACCCTCGTGAAACTTAACTGGATAGTGAGAGCACCCATGGCTGGGTTCTCTCAGACTAGCAGGTGAGTGCAGATGGCCTCCACGTAGGGCCAGCTGAGTGAGTCACATGTCCATCTGGGGACTTTAGCTCCCACCCAGGTGGCACACTGGCACACAAACACAGGAGGGGATGGTTATAAGATAGTCACGGGTCAACGTCTGCCATCTGTCATCAGTTGGGAGTGACTGCACAGCTCCTCTATTGTAACAGTAAGTCAGTGGCCACCTCTGCTGCTGAGAAGCCCTGCCAACATCATTGAGGGGAGAAGATGGCTCTCCAGCTGCCAAGCACCCTAAACTTCTGAAGCCATGGGAATTCTTACCTAAACTCAGGTTTCACACCAATGTCTTTCTGCTGAAGATCTTGAAGGCTTCTTGTGATTTTGTTAAAGGCAGCATCCTACAACAGATTTGAGCAAAGCTTCAAATTAAGATTTTTGTTGTTTGAGACAAGATCTCTCTACATAGCCCTGGTTTTCCTGGAACTCAACATGTAGACAGGGTGGCCTCAAACTCACAGAAATCTGCCTGCTTCTGCCCATTGAGTGCTGAGATTAAAGGCGTTACGATTTGTTTAAATCGTATGTGTGTGTCCTGTGTCTGTGCATGCCACCACACGTATCCACAGAGGCCAGAAGGTGTTAGATCTCCCACACCTGTAGTTGTAGGAAGTTGTGAGCCACCCTTCACGGGGGCTAGGAACCAAACTCACATCTAAAAGGAACCAAACTTGGCAAAAGCAGCATGCACTCTTAACTGCTGAGCCATCACTCCAGCCCAAAGATTTCAAATTTCTCAGGATAAGGCTCTTATCCTGAAGAACAAAGATTGCAAACTTACCTCACTCGCCTCCATGGTCCCCACATACTTAAAGATCAGGTCGTAAATATCATGGTGGATGTATATCTGTGGAACCAACGGACGCAGGCTTGGGATGTGTATGAGGTGACAGAAAGTCTACCCGCCACTGCCTTCCACTCTCTGCTTACCTCTACTGCCTGCTTCATCAGGTTCATCTGGGCCTCCTGCTTTGCAAGAACCTTCTAGAATTCAAGAGAAATGCTAGTTGAGAGTTTGGATCTGCACGTGTGCAGACTGCTGTTGTTTTGCGTGGCTATCTGCTTACCAGGTGAGAGTCTCGGAGAAGATGCTGGAGGCATTTGGTGTAGAGAGCATTTACGGAGTCCTGTGCAATACAGAACACAGAGAAAGGAGACCCTTCTTACCACAAAAGCCTGAGTGGGTAACATGTCCAAGGACGACAGGTTCCAGGGCATATGTGAGCTATGCCAAATCATCTTTTTACATTGATGTTCAGCTCTTTAAAATTACATTTATTGATTTAGAATGTCACATGGTATGTGGTGGGGGAAGGTGGGGGCAACTTTCAGGAGTTAGCTCTCTCCTTCCACCATGTGGATCCAGGGAATCCAACACACACTGTGGCTTGGTGGCAAGTGCCTTTAGCCACTGAGCCATCTTGTCAGCCCTTAACGTTTTAACATATTTGCGTGTTTACATATTTGTGTGTGCATGCCACAGTACCCATGAGTGCAAAGGTCAGAGGACAGGGGTCGGAGGACGACCTCGGGTGTCAGTTCCCACCTTCTGCCTTGCTAGAGGCAGGGCCTCTCTTGCTGTCTGCCACTGTGCTACATACCTCAGGCTAGCTGGCTTACACGATTTTGGAGGATTCTCCAGCCTCCATCTCCCACCGCCTCTCCTAAGCATACTGCCATTACAGACACTTGCCACTGTGTCCAGCTTTGATGTGGAGTCTGGGGATCTGAACCCCGGCTGTCTGTCTTGCATGGTGAGCATTTCTACCCACTAAAGCCTTCTCCTGGATCTTAACTGTTTTTTAAGGTGTGTATGGGGGAAAAAGTTCCCTTTGGTATTAACATAGCTGGCAACCGGAAGTGGAGGTTTTTGTTTTTGTTTTTGGTTTTTGGTTTTTGGAGACAGGGTTTTTTGGAGGCTGTCCTGGAACTTGCTTTGTAGACCAGGCTGGCCTCGAACTCACAGAGATCCGCCTGCCTCTGCCTCCCAAGTGCAGGGATTAAAGGCAGGTTTTTGTTTCTTTATGATACTCATTTTTAGACTTCTCTAAGATTTTTCACTTCCTGAAGGGCCTTGTGCTACTTGCATAGTAGAAGCATTTTGTTTTTGGTGTTTTGTTTTTATTTTTATTTTTTATTTTTTTTGAGACAGGGTTTCTCTGTGTAGCCCTGGAACTCGCTCTGTAGACCAGAGTGGCCTTGAACTCACACAGATCCCTCGGCCTCTGCCTCCCGAGTGCAGGGATTAAAGGCCTGTGCCAGCACTGGCTGTAGAAACTTTTTATTTTATTTTATTTTTTGAGACAGGGTTTCTCTGTGTAGTTTTGTTGCCTGTCCTGGATCTCACTCTGTAGCCAGGCTGGTCTCAAACTCACAGAGATCTGCCTGCCTCTGCCTCCTGATGATGGGATTAAAGGTGTGCACCACCACTGCCCAGCCTGTAGAAACATTTTTAACATAACTCCCAGCCATGGAATGGTACCCAGTTGAATTCTGGAGCACACAGAATAATTAATGGCTCCAGAGTGAGCCGCCAGGCAGGTGGAAAAAGACACAGCTACTAACTATGTGGTGACGGAGACTTTTTCTTTCACACTCTCTGAATGCCCGCTGGAAAGAGGCGATGTTCTTGTCAAATCTCTCTGAGTGTCTTCCCAAAAATTCTCTCACATCTTCAATAGTTTTCAGGGGAAAATGATCTGAGGGCGCTGAAGATTCTTCTGAAAGAGAGACAGAGGGTCAGGCTAGTTTTCACTGTTTCCTGACTGATGGGAGGAGGGGGTTGGGTCACATCCTTTCCCTTCTTCCAGAAGGGTCTAGAGCCCTAGGTTCCAAGAAAGCATGGCCAGGGACCAGGAAGCAGGTAAGGGAATGTCCACATTACAAAACACTGCCCAAGAAAACAGCTCCAGGAGATCTTGGAGACCAGAAAGCTACACTAGGTCTTTTCAGGGGACAAAAATCACAGTAATCTGTGACTCTAGGTGCGACCCGTGGGGCTGAGGAGAAGCCGATTCCTGGCAATTCAAGCTTCAGGGTGCATTTGGCGCAGAGACTGTACCGTTTCCGGGGCAACTAAACAATCCGCTGAAACCCAATGAGCTCTCAGTGAGACAACCGTGCTTAATAATAACACAAAGCCAGGGCTCCGGCTCTGCACAGCCCCAGAGACAAGCCTCGTCCATGGCTGATCACAGAAGTGGTGGGGCCTCGGTGAACTGCACCACCTATCCTATCTGATACGGCAGCCTCAATCCACATCCCTCAGCAAGGGAAGCCTTAGATCACGTCCCAGGAGGATTTTTATAAAGTTATGCAGGTCTCTAGTGGGCTCTTTGACATTTTGTGTGTGTGACATTCAAGCTTTTAACAGCTGCGTGAGGGGGCAGGAGTTGCGTGCGCAGACTTTTCCTGGGGAGGGGGGGGGCGAGGGGCGTTCCTCTCTCGGTACCTGAAGTCTCTCTCTTCTCCAAAGGATGCGCGATGCAGAGAATGCTGAAGCTCTCTTCTTTTTCATTGTAGAAAGTCTCTTCAAAGAGGATGGGCACAGAGAGAAGACAAGCAAAACCAGCTCCTAGCTTAATCCTGTTTCCTTCAATGAGGACATCCTAGAATCAAGAAAACATGACTGGACCAGCAGGGGGTGGCAGGCACAGAGACCCCTTGCAGCCTCCTCCCAAAAGACACTTAGGGAGAGCCTGTGCCTCCACCCCGTTGTGGATCAGTTGGACACATGGCTAGGAAGCAAGAAACAGATGGGTGAGAAAATTTGTGACAGTTATGCATCAGGCATCATGAGCCACAGGGACGCCAACTGCCTGAGCAGGCTTACAGATAACTGTCATCCTCCCATATCTGCCACAGTGCCCGAAAGCCCCAGATGCTCAGGCAAATGGGGTCACACTGCAGATCAACTCCAGTGAGAAGAGTCTATTATGGTGGCTTGGACCCCTGAATCATGCGTGAGTTGGGGGAATGGGGCCAGCTGAGCGCAAACGAAATGTCTACCTCTTAGACTCTACCTGCTTCCATTAAAAAGCAAACAAACAAAAAGTCATACACATAGCTGGACATGGTGGCTCATGCCTGTAATCTCAATACTTAGGAGGCTGAGGCAGGAGGATCATGAGTTCCAAGCCAGTCCAGAAAATACAGTAAAACCCTGTCTGAAAAATACACCTTTAATCCCAGCACTTGGAAGGCATAGGCAGGCTGATGTCTGTGAGTTCAAGGCCCTCCTGATATACAGAGTGAGTTCCAAGCAAGCCAGGGCTACAAAGTGAGATCCTGTCTCCAAAACAAACAAACAAACAAAAAACCAGCCACAACAAAAGAAATAGCCCAATGAGATACAGACCTGAGAAGGAGTGTACCCGGGATCCCCAACATACAGGTAGATGACTCCCTTTGGCCGAGAGAGGGAGGGAGGGAAGAACTCTAGCCCCAGGCCACCTTCCATGACAGAGTCCAGGTCCTATTCACTATTACCATGGCCTCCTGTCTCAACGCCCCCCTAACAAAGGCAGGGGTCCCATAACCCTCTTCAAAGGCTGCTATGTACATATAGAAATCAACATTCGATGCCAACGATGAGAAAGGCTGAGAAATGGTGCTATCTTGCCTCTAGTCTGCCCTACCCCCCACCCCATCGACCCTGATCCACCCAAGAAACGAGTACCTTTCCATCTAAGGTCTGAAAGTGTCCTTTGGTGGGCACCAAAACGTAGGACTCGAACTGGTAAGAGGACTGAACGCTGCTGGGCAGGCTTCCTCTACAGGGCACCAAGACCTGGAAAACAAAGGGGGAGCAGCGCTAGCAGAGAGCTGTGTGTGACGTCTGCAATGTCTCCAAGGAGGTCCACCCGGAACCTGCCATGCTGGGGACCTGCAGAGGGATGCCAGCCAGCATCACTCGGAACGTGGCCCTGGTTAAGGCTGGAGGCAGCTTGTTTTGATTGACACTTCTGCTCTCTGAACCATCTCACTAGCCCTAACTTGTTTAATTTTTCTTTCTTTTTTCTCTCCTTCCTTCTTTTTTTAAAATATTTTTTGAGGCAGAGTCTCTTTATTATGTAGCCCTGGCTGTCCTGGAACTCACTATAGGCCAGGATGGCCTTGAACTCACAGAGGTCCACCTGCCTCTGCCTCCCAGTGCCAGGATTAAAGGCTTGTGCTTTACTCCCAGCTCAATTTATTTAATTTCTAATATGTAAAAGTAGACTAGAAAACATGTAGTAAGCTCCAGATGTCTTTTATCCAGCTTCAAAAATTAGGAATTTACTGGCCAGTCATGTATCATTTCTATCTATCCCTGAACTCTGGGTTATTCTGAAGAAAAATCACACAAGGTAGAAGTGACTCATCCATATAATTTTAGAGAATGCATTTCTGAACAATAAAGCTTCTTTTAAGAAACAGAACCAGGGGAGATGGGGAAGCGGTTCAGTGGTTAAGAGGACATAATTATACTCTTGCAGAAGACCTGGGTTCAGTTCCCAGCACCCACGTCAGCCATCTCACAACACCTGTCACTCCAGCTCCCGGGGATCCAAAGCCCTCTTTTGGCCTCTGGGGGTACTTGCACACACATGCACATACACACATAATTTTTGGAAATTAAAATTAAAATTATAACCATAATGCATTATTATGCACAAATACCCAGTTGCTACAAATTCCCCTAAATACTTCCTAGCTTTTCCTTTTCTTTAAAAAAAAAATTTTTTTTGAGACAGCATTTCTCTGTGTAACAGAGTCCTAGCTGTATTGGAACTTGCTTTGTAGACCAGTTTGGCTTCAGACGCACAGAGATCCTTCTGCCCTTGCCTCCCAAGTGAAAAATATTATTTGTAAAAAGATTTTTTTAATTTTATGAGTGCGAGTGTTTTGCCTAATCTATGCACTACATGCATGCTGTGCCCACAGAGGCCAGAAGAGGGCACTGGATCCCCTGGAACTGGAGCTACAAATCATTATGTGGGATAGGAACTGAAGCCAGGTCCACCAGAAGAGCAGCAAGTTCTCTTAACCAATGGGCCATTGCTACGGCCCACATTTAATTTCTGATGTTCATGTCTTCACTGTTTCTATTCAGGAAAAATAAAGCTTCCTCGTTTGTGTGTTTAAATTCTATTCTGTAGCTTTTGCTGAACTCCCTTTGAGTCCCTAGCATCTTTGACTAAGAAATAGACACAGTAGCGTACGCCTGTAAGCCCAGCACTCAAAGAAGTCAGGCCAGAGGCTCATCAGTGCAAAGTCACCCCTCAGTGAATTTGAGGCCAGCCTAGGATACTGTCTCAAAACAAGAAAAAATAGAAAATATTATGTATTTGTTTTTTTAAAAGATAGCATGTGTGGTTGGGTGCCCACAGAGGCTCGAAGTCATCCCATTCCTTGAAACTATAGTTATAGGCACTTGTCAGCCAGCTGATATGGGTGCTGGGATCCAAACTCTGAACTTCAAGATTGAGCGGCAAGTGCTCTTAACTGCTGAGCCATCTCTCCAGACCTCTCAGATCTGAGATTTTAATTAAAAAACAAAGGGAGGCATTTGGGTATCAACTTTGAAATGGGAAACAACTCCAGGGCTCCACTGGGGGCCTCACAACCACATAAAAGGAGCAACACACGCTAAGCGCACACAGAAGAGGACCTTGAAGTCACAGTGTGGGTTCTGGCAAGGGAATGCCTAGACTCCATCATAGAGGCAGTTAATGTCTGGACTCAGAGGCTTCCTGTGATGCCCACTGCCCTGAGGAGCAGCAGACACCTTCCATCCACAGTCCTGCTCCAAGCCTTCTTCTGGCCTCCACGGGTCCAGGAACTTCTGTGTGTTCTGAGAAGCTCCACCCTAATTACAATTACATCCATTTGCTGGAACACCTTCCCATGCCCAGCACCCACTGCACTGCATTCCATCACCAAGCACGCCAGGTAGAGGGACATACACTCATTGACCGCAAAGGGGACCCTCCAATTTCAGATGCTTCCCCTTCCCCGGTTTCCTGACAGACACAGAAAGGAGGCCAACCCCTTCCCATTCCAAGGGAGAGGGCCTCCTGTTGCCCAATGCCCCCACCAAGCTATGGATAGCCTAAACCTTGTTTGTTTGTTTGTTTGAGGTAAGGTCTTGCTGTTCAGCCCAGGCCAGCTTGGAAGGCCAGACCCTCCCACCTCTGGTACCTGCCTGTCTTCTGGTCATTTTTTCTGACAGGCAAATGGACTCATCCTCCGGATCACACAGAAAACCTGCACAACTTTCTCTAGGCAGCTGTCATGAGCCATCCTCCGCCTCCTAGTGAGAGTGACTCCATAGTGCAGCGAGCCGCTGTTTAGCTCTCTGTGCGCCAGCTGCAGTAAGACCTTCATCCGCTGCACAGCTGGGCAGTGTTTGCTGAGCCCAGCAGTGTCTCTCATAATTACCACCTAACTCTTCCCAGGTCTGGTGTGCCTGTACTTCACATTGTCTGAGCCTATAGTTACCTGTATTGCTTTGACACGGGGTAGCACCTGAACCGAAGTCTACATCAATTCTGCTATGCTTAGAGTAATTATAAAATAGGAATCTGATATAAAAAAAAAAAAGGTGGGTTGTGGACTTAAGGGAATGTAGCTATAGGGGCTGGAGAGATGGTTCAGTGGTTAGGAGCACTGGCTGCTCTTCCAGAGGACGTGGGTTCAATTCCCAGCACCCACATGGCAGCTCATAACTGCCTGTAACTTCAGTTTCAGGGCATCTGACACCTTCACATAGACATACGTGCAGGCAAAACACAAATGCACATGAAATAAAAATAAATAAACTAAAAAAAAAAAAAAAGAAAAGAAAGAAAATGTAGCTGTCTGTAGTGACCCACTGCTATTTAAGTAACCCTGAATAAATTCATTTTACTCATCCAGATGAATGTGAGTGAGTCATTGAGGGGGGTATAGTGCTGTCTCACCTTGGGGGTAGATCTTAATTATATACCTCTCCTACAAAGTCAGGAAACAGCAGCCCATGGACAAGAGTCCCAAGAGACAGACCTGCCCAGCCACTCTCAGGAAGCCCCAGGTGTATTATTAGCCTGGACAATAGGCAGTGTGGGTGTCACAGGTCCCTGTGACTGAAAGATGGGGGAGTGTAGGAGAAGGCATTTTCATGGTGCAACCAGATGGTAGGAAGAAGGAAGAATCCTTCAGGGGAGGGACATCCTGGAAGGAAGCCAGCTTGAGTGGCTGGACTCCCCACTCAGCTGCCACACCCATGCCGACCAGCAGAGCGGGTATCACACCAGTTTGGCTGTAGGGAGAAGTATCAGAGGTGGCTGATACTACAGACATATTTATTATTCCGTCAACATAACTTTGTATGTTCGGGTGTTTTGCCTATGTGTATGCTTGTGCACTACATGCATACACTGCCCACAGAGGCCAGAATAGGGCATTGGATCACCAGAACTAGAGTTACAAACAGCTGTGAGCCACCATATAAGTGCCAGGAATCAAACTGGAATCAGCCAGTGCTCTTAACCATTGAGCCATCTCTCCAGTCCTGCACAATTTTTAGTGGTGAATTGATATCTTTTTTTTTTTTAAAGTCGCATGGTTACGGTTTGAATCTGAACTGTCCCCCACAGCTCATGTCTTAAGTACTGATTCTGTGGTTTTCACTGCTATCTAGGAGTCTGTGGAGCCTTTAGGAGGTGGAGCCTGGTGATTGGAAGTGAGTCACCAAGGGTGGGCTTTTGAAGGTTATAACGGTTCCCCCCTGGTTCCAGTCCTGCACTCTGCTTCCTGTTCCTCCATGACGTGGAGATGTCCCTGCCAAATGCTCCAGTCGTTATGAATGCTACCATGCCTTCTCCAGCATGGTGGATGTGACCCTCCGAAACTGTGACCACAAATAAACCCTTCCTTCTTAGGTCCCTTCTGTCTGGCATTTCGTCACAACAAGAAGAGTTAACACCACACCCATAAAGGGTTCTGATCAACCCACAACACTGGACTGATTAATTCTTGGGCCTGTTGGCAAGCTCCCAGGACAGAAATAAAGCACAAAACTGCGGATGCCATGTTGCTCTCTCAGAAGTGACAGGATAAGAAAGGATGAGAAACCTTCTAGAAGCAACTGCAATGATCTACTGTTTCACTCAACTAAGAAACACAAAGAGCACACTGCATGGTGGACAGTTGTGACTCACTTGCCCAACCTATGTACAACAGAGGCCAGAGTGACCCATCGAGTTCCAGCTGCACCCTGAGTGCGCTGGCAGAGTGGTTCATTCCACAGTTGACTTCTGCAGGGAAGCTGCCTCACCCGACAAGGCCAAGGCAGCTCTCATGCAGTAGAGCACTATTTCAAAAGACAGCGCTGAACATGGCGGTGCATATCTAGGATCCAAGTACTGAATCTGGGTCCTCACATGCTCTTAGCCACGGAACCTTCTCTCTGGCCCCTTACTTGCTTACTTATTTATCCACTGGGGTTTTATAGACAGAGTCTCACTACGTAGTGTATGCTGGCCTCAAACTTACTATGTAGCCTCAGCCTAACATATGTTTGAATTACCAGCCTCCTCATCATGCTCCACCCCTAATTTTTTTTTTTTAAATAATGAATTCTATGGCATCCAAAACCCAAATTAAAAAAAAAATCTCTGGTTAATACACATGAAGAAAGATACTAATCACAAAACCCAGAATGAGCTTCAAGGCAAGCAGGCTCCTGCAGGCATAAATAAGCACACGCTAGTTCTGTTTTTTTCAGAAAAGCCACCAATGACCAGAGACTGACCTGAGCAGACACCACAGGAGAAGAGAAGTGGGGACACGGTGTGAGGTGAGAAGGAAACAGAACACGGAAGGCCAGAAGGGACTTCCCAAGTGGAGTCAAAGACAGCGCCAATGTGCCCAACACACTCAACTTCAAACGAAGCTTTGAAAAGCAAACCAGGAGCCTCAGGGATAGATAGCTCAGTCAGTGAATGCAGGACTTGAACTTAACCCTAGAACTCACATGAAAAACCCAACAAAACAGGTCTGGTGGAGCATACACACACTCCCAGCACTGAGGAGACAGAGGGCCCTGTGGCTAGTAGGCCAGCAAGCCTAGCTGCATAGGTCCTCATGATCCAATGAGAGGCTCTGTATCAAAAACAAAAAAACATATATAGTATCCGAGGGATGAACCTGCAGCTGTCCTGTGACCTCCACATGTACATACACATGTCCTCATACACACGTATCCTCATACACACAAGATACTGGGATAGGGACATAGTTCAGTGGCAGTGCACTTGCCTAGAATCCCCCAGTAAGGGGCTGGGGTGTGGCTTGGTGGTAGAACCCCTGCCTAGGATCCCCCAGTGAGGGACTGGGGTGTGGCTCAATGATAGAACACTTAGCTAGCATATACAAAGTGTTGATTTTCCTCCTTGGCACTGAAAAATAAATAAATAAAAGTAAAAGAAGAAGCCCGCTGGCCTGGTTGTTTTTTGAAACTTAATACAAGCTAGAGTTATCTGGAAAGAGGGAACCTCAACTGAAAAGATGCCTCCATCAGCAGGTGGTCCTGGACTGTATAAGAGAGCAGCTAAGCCAGGCGGTGGTGGCGCACGCCTGTAATCCCAGCACTTGGGAGGCAGAGGCAGGTGGATCTCTATGAATTCAAAGCCAGCCTGGTCTACAGAGTGGGTTCCAGGACAGAGAGACAGACACAGACACAGACACAGAGAGAAAGCAGCTAAGTAGAGAGCCTGGTTTACAAAGTGAGTTCCAGGAAAGGCGCAAAGCTACACAGAGAAACCCTGTCTCAAAAAAACCAAAGGAAGAAAAAAGAAAAAGAAAGCAGCTAAATTGCTGGGTGGTGATGGGCAGAGGCAGGTGGATCTCTGTGAGTTCAAAGCCAGCCTGGTCTACAGAGTGAGTTCCAGGACAGAGAGACAGAGACAGAAACAGAGACACAGAGAGAAAGCAGATAAGTAAGCCATGGAGAACAAGCCAGTAAGCAGTGCCCCTCACGGCTTTTGCTTCAGTTCCTGCCTCCAGGTTCCTGCCTTAAGTTCCTGCCCTGATTTCCCTTCATGACAGACAGTGATGCAAACCAAGACAATCACTAATGTGCAAACATGAAATGTCCCTAAGGCAGGCTCCTGTGTTAGAGGCTTGGTCCCTAGTGGGTGGCTCTTTTGAGAAGGTTCCAGAGGCTTAGGAGGTGGGGCCCATCTGTCAAAGCAAGTCACTGGTAGTATGCTTCATGGGTGAACTAGTCCCTGGTCCCTCCCTTGCTGTCTCCTTCTCCACCCTGAGGTGAAGAACCTTCTGCATCACACACTCCTACCACCACAATGTTCCTCCTCACCACAGGCCCAGAGCCAACAGTCAAGATACTAGCCGAACAAAAGCATCTCTTCCTCCATCAGCAGGTTTCCCTTAGGCACTCTGTCACAGTGTCAAGAAAATTAACTAACCCCCCAGCCCAAGGACTAGGAAGATCTGCAACATCAGGACATGGGGGTGCCTCTCCAGGCAGCAGAGCCCCCCACTCCCACCCCACTCCCACCGTTTCTCCTGTAAGCTTCTCCCATTCCTGTTGCCTGGCTACCTCGTAAGCTTTTGAAGTTATGCCCTATATCATAGAAATTCTTTCCAAGCTACGTGCTAGTTTCATTTCCGTTGCTGTGATTTAAAAAAAAAATCCTGACCAAAAGTGGCCCAGGAGAAGAAAGGGTTGGCTGGACTGACATTTCCAGTGACTGTCCATCCCTGAGGGAAGGGCGAGCCAGGATGTCAAGTGGTCACACGCACAGTCAAGGTGGAGAGACACGACACACCCATGCTGCCTGCTTGCTGCTGCCTGCTTGCTGCTGCCTGCTTGCTGCCGCCTGCTTGCTGCCGCCTGCTTGCTGCCGCCTGCTTGCTGCTGCCTGCTTGCTGCCGCCTGCTTGCTGCCGCCTGCTTGCTGCTGCCTGCTTGCTGCCGCCTGCTTGCTGCTGCCTGCTTGCTGCCGCCTGCTTGCTGCTGCCTGCTTGCTGCCGCCTGCTTGCTGCTGCCTGCTTGCTGCTGCCTGCTTGCTGCCGCCTGCTTGCTGCTGCCTGCTTGCTGCTGCCTGCTTGCTGCTGCCTGCTTGCTGCCGCCTGCTTGCTGCTGCCTGCTTGCTGCCGCCTACACTCAGCTAGCTTTCTTTACTCTTCTTCCATCCAACATTCGTGACACAGTGTGGCCCACAGCCGGCTGTGCCGTCCTGCATCGATATGGTCACAGGCCGACCTGATCTAGATAATTCCTCCATTGAGACTTCCTTCCCAGGTGATTCTAGGCTGGGACCCGATGAGTACTTTTTAATTGTTAAGTTGGTGCTGAGAACTGAACCTGGGTCCTCTGCAGAAGCAGGAAGTGCCCTTAACCAATGAGCATCAGGCACTCCAGGTTGACATGTAAAACTAACCATGCTGCCGCTATGTATGATTTCACATGTTCTTACTCCCAACTTCCATAGGAGCGAGCGCCAGCTGAGCAGGTGAGACCTGCAGAGCAGCTGGCACGCTGACTAGTTTATGTCAACTTGACACAAGCTGGAGTTATCTCAAAGGGAGACCCTCAGTTGAGAAAATGCCTCCATAACATCCTGCTGTAAGGCATTTTCTTAGTGACGAGGGAGGGCCCACGACATTGTGGGTGGTACCACCCCTGGGCTGGTGGCCCCAGGTTCTATAAGGAAGCAGACTGAGCAAGCCATGGGGAGCAAGCTAGTAAACAGCATCCCTCCATGGCCCCTGCATCAGCTCCCGCCTCCAGGTCCCTGCACTGTTTGAGTTCTTGTCCTGATTTCCTTCAATGATGAATAGCAAAAGTGTAAGCCAAATAAACCCTCTCCTTTCCAACTTGCTTTTTGGTCACAGTGTTTCATCACAGCAATAGAAGCCCAAACTGAGACACCAGGCTTCAGACCCGGGGGTGGGGGTGAGGGTGCTTCATCCAGGCGGCAGTAGCTTGAAGTGGTCCCCCATTGTTTGTGCACACAGCTAGCATGCAGACACCTGGGGCACACAGCACAGGGCTTTGCTAAACTCAGCAGCTCTGTAACTGACTTCCTCTGAATGTCTCATTTCTGCCACACTTCTGACATTGCTCACACAGAGGGCAACCCTCAGGGTGGGTAGACTTACAATGCCGTGGATCTGGGCCACCTTGCTGTACAGGTCAGGCCGCCACTTCTGAAGGGCCAGGTAGAAAGGGTTCTTCAGGAGATCTTCGTCATATAGAGCCATATGGACTTCAGGGGGGTCCAAGTGAGCTTCCTGGGACAAGGGTGAAAAAAGCTGTGAAGAGACAGGGCCTCAGGAACTGTAGACCAGACTGACCTTGAACTCAGAGACCCACCTGTTTCTGTCTCCCAAGTGTTGGGATTGAAGGTTTTTGTCATCACAACCAGCATAGTTGGTCGTGGGTTTTGTGGGGTTTTTTTGTTTTGTTTTTGTTTGTTTGTTTTTGGTTGTGGTTACCCATGCTTGCGCACACGCAGCTCTAAGGACTGAACCTCAGGTCTGGTGCTTGTCAATGAGTTAAATGCCCAAACACTTGGTATTTGTTGTTTTGTTTTGGTTTGTTTTGATTTTTCAAGGCAGGGTTTCTCTGTATAGTTTTGGCGCCTGTCCTGGATCTCGCTCTGAGGATCAGGCTGGCCTCAAACTCAGAGAACCGCCTGCCTCTGCCTTCCAAGTGCTGGGGTTAAAGGTGTGTGCCACCACTTGTTGTTTTGCTTTTGAAACAGAATCCCCCCTACATATCTAGCCCAAACTGATCTCAAAATCAGGATTCTCTTGTCTCAGTCTCCCTCGCTCTGGGATTGGAGTAGGTCTGCAATGCTATACCCACCTTTCTCTACACCTTTTCATCCTGAGCAGCACTGAGGCCTAAGTTAACTAGCTATGATTTCTGAGTATCAGCCTCCAGGGGCCTTACTATAGCCCAAGTAAGAAAAAAAAAGGAGGGTAGGGGGAGAAGGCAGTGTCCATGTGATCTAGTGAACACAGCCAAACAGGAACAAAACAGTCACAGCGTTAAGACAGGTGTTGCTGATAAAGCATCCAGACAACGAAATAAGGGCAGCTAGAAGCTGCTACTCTGTGACTTCTATACAGCAAAGGCCAACTGAGGCCAGGCCCCTCCAATTCCACAAATACAGCCAGCCCCTGTAACCTATAAAAACCCTAAACTTTCTCACATTTCCATCTCCAACCCATCTGGATTTTATTTTTGTATATGCTATAAATCGGCAACTAATTTCATTTTTCCATATGGTAAGCCAATTGTCCCAACATCACTTTTGGCATGAACTCCATCTTTCATAGCAGCTGGGAAAGCTGTCTTTGCCACACTGCAAGTCCTCGCGTGTGGCTGTCCTCTTTCCATTCTCTACTTGTGTTCCAATGGTCTAGAACCGTTCAAAAAGAGGAAAGTAAACAAGAGAAGTATAGACACAGATCATACGGTTAGACGGGAAGCCTTATTGTATTTGTTTTGAATGATTACATTCTCTTTTTGGTTTTTCACATGGAGTGGGGGGCACGACATGTGCTACAATGTGCATGCATGTGGAGGTCAGAGGGCAACTCATGGGACTTGCTTCTCTCCTTCCAACATATGGGCAGGCCCTGGGGATGGAATTCAGGTCCTCGGGCTTGGCGACAACCATGTTTACTGACTGCACCACCTTGTGCTGGCTGTACTTGTATTGTTTTTATTGTACCTATATGGTCTCAAATATATAATCTTTATAACTCAACTAAGTATCTGGGTCTACAGGAAAGCACCACCATGCCTGATACATGCATAATATAAATGTCTAGAAGTCATGCTTTAAAAGAGAACAGCTGAAACTGATTTTTAACATTCTATATATTGTAACCTATCTAACATATACTTTTTTTTTCTTGAGACAGGGTTTCTCTGTGTAGCTTTGCACCTTTCCTGGAACTCACTCTGTAGCCCAGGCTGGCCTCGAACTCACAGAGATCCACATGGCTCTGCCTCCCGAGTGCTGGGATTAAAGGCATGCGCTACCACTGCCCGGCCAACGTATACTTTCAACATATAATCATTATTTTAAAATTAAAATTAATGTGTCCAGTGAGATAGATGGCTCAGTGGATAAAGCTGTTTGCTGCCATCCCTGGACCTGAGTTCAATCCCCAGGACCCACATGGAAGGACAGAACTGACTCCCCAGAGTTGACTTCTGACTTCTTTTTAAAATTATTATTTTTATTTTCTTTTATGTGCATGGGTGTTTTGCCTACATGTATGTCTGTGAACCATGTGCATGCTGGTACATGTGGAGGCCAGAAAAGAGTGTCATATCTCCCTGGAACTGGAGTTACAGACAGTTGTGGGTGTGGGAATTGAACCTGGGTCCTCTTGAAGAGCAGCCAATGCTCTTAACCACTGAGCCACCTCTCCAGCTCCTGTCCTCTAACTTCTACACACACACACACACACACACACACACACACACACACACACACACGTTTAAAATAAATTTTTAGTGATGGAGAGAATAACACCTGGAAAGAGTTATTTCATCAGCCACAAATGGACAAGACTTTGCGCCATCTCCCCAGATGGACAAGTTGGTCTGACAATCAGCCACACAGGCCCCACACCAAATATCAGCCCAGTGAGAGCTAACTTGACTATTGGCCCCACTGGGGCCTGAACTGAGGAGCTCCATGCAAAGAAGACTTTTGAGAAGCGCCTAGAATAAAAAAAAAAAAAAAAAAAAAAAAAAAAAAAAGGTGTGAATGATCTCTCCTTGGGCCCCAGGGAAATCTCGGCAACAGTTCAGGTGTTTGATTCATTGAATTCCATCATTGCTGGAGCCTAGATAATCCTTTCATGAGCCCCCAAGAGAAGAAGTAAAGAATGCAGTTTTGAAGGGACAGAGTCACAGGGAACAGCATTTCTTCCTGGTTTCTGATAGTTGTCCCACAGGGTGGAGTGTAACAGCAGAAGATGCTTTGGGTAAAAACTACTTGAGAAACAGGATTTCGTTATGTCAAGATCAAGCTGGGGAAGGACATCGACACACTGCAAAGCACCAAAACTCTAATTCCCCAGGCAGGCAGGAGATAAGGCCAGAGAGGAAAAGGGATAGCAGGGAATGGAGAGGATCTGAGATGAAGATGTGCCTCGAACATACCAGAGTGATGCTAAGGATTCAGGAGGTGAGGGGTTCTATGTGAGCACAGAAAACTAGGCTAAAAAATTTTTTAATTGAGTTCATAAAAGTCCTAAGTATCCAAGCACCACTGGAGTCTTGACCATCCCTGCCAGACCTCCAATGATAAGATAATTTACAGAAAAGTCAGTAGCATTAGTCAGAAATGCCAAATACTACTGAACATGAGCCATCTGAGGCCAGCTACCCTGTCAGCAAGATAGCCATATGGAACCCCAAATTGGCCTGAACATTTCAGGAGAGAGTGTGCACAGTTCAGTGTGGTTTTGTGGTCTTCAACTGTCCTGCCAACCCAGATAAGTGTGGGTGGTCAGGAGCCATCAGGTGACAGGATGCAGCACTGCCCCCAGAATCCAGCACAGGGAGTCTGGGGCCCCAGAGATGCACCCCCGGCCAAATGTCACCATTGTAGCTATCACTGCCCTGTGAAGACCCTAACCAGGCACACTCGCCAAGTGATGAGCAATGCTCTCCAAGAATATATGATTCAAAGTGTGTGTGGGGGGGGGCGGGGTACAAAAAGGGAAAACTTTCTAGTCATCTATTTTTAATATCAGCGGAAGCATGAGGGGTGTAGTCTGTGCTTTCTAGTCAGTTTCCTTCTGGGCCTGTAATATTTACAGATCTGAGCTATATTTTTTCTTAAAATCCTTTGTTAAAGACCTGCATTTGGCTCACTGAGAGGCTGTTGAGAGGAAGAAAGAAGACAGCTGTCTTGCCCAGGTGGGTAAAGGGTTAATCCCAGGCAGCAACCATGCAGGTAAAAAGGGAAAGCACCCAAAATAAACAGGACGCTCAAAGCTTGTCGAACACAGTGACACTGGAATGTGCAGTGTTGGGGAGAAAAGGTCAGAAGCAATTAAGTTCGGAGGGCTACAATTACTACTCAAAATGCCACCCTATCACCCTGCAACTGCCACGCACCCATCTACTCGCCAGGATCTCCAGCAGATGGTCAGGCACTCTGAAGGCCATTTCTCGGTATCTCCTAAAGATGGTCAACCCCATGACCATTCCTCTGAACTCATTCCTCTCTAAGTCTGTCATCTATAATTGGTTGTGTTCCTCAGCACCCCTCGGAGAGGAAGAAGTTACTGGACACCAGCTGAATGTCACTAGCTAATAGTCAGCGAGTGTCCTAACTGCACAAAATCATTGACGAGCACACAGACAAATCAATAACGAAAAGCCTGCAGCAGCCTGGTATGAGCGCAGCACAGTTGGGCTGGCACATGGAGGTCCAGGCTCGTGACCTGGAACCCAGGCCCTATGCAGACACTACTGCTGGTCTCCCAGTAAAGCCGCCTGCCGGACTCCTTCAGGTGAGACAAGGCTTGGGGAGTTCACTCAAGGTCTAACCTGGGAACACACACTCACCCAACGTCAAGACCATCCTCTACTCTACCTTCCGGATCTCACACACACCTGTCCTGGTGAATCACACCCAAGTGACCTTTCCAACCTGGAGTGTATGCAGTATTCTTCTATCTCCCCATCTGCCCACTGGCCCCGCCCTCCCCCCCCCTCCCCCCCCCCACTTGGTGTTTGGCTTTTATCTAATTTTGCAGCCTCATCATTCCCCATCCCCCTCCAGCTTTTCAAAGGGATGGGTTCTCCCTCCTTCCACTCATTCCTGAAACCTATTCCCCTATCAAGACCCATGTATGGGTGGCCCCTGTGTGGCTGCAGCCATCCTCCCCGGAGAATGGCCAAGTCCTACAATATCTAAGTTCTGGATGCAAACGGCCAGATGAACTGGCTAAAGGACCGACCCCTAAGTGACAGTAAGCACTCGGGCTCAGGGCTCAAGACCCTCTTGGCTGCCACACCACCACGGCCTGCACTGGGTGGGGGTGGGGTGGGGGCTCTCAAAACGCTAATATGCGCTCCTGTGCTCCAGAGTCAGTGGAAAGTCTACAACGTTTAATGAAAACAGGAGCCTCTCTCCACAGAACGAAACAACTCCCTCCCAGCCACTGTATACTGTCTGTCCAGCCTCATCAGCCCTCATATTCCTCGATGACGATGTGTCACTTGCTACCACTGCCACCCGCCGTTGAGTGTCCACGTCCCCTGCAGCTGGAGGCGAGGCTGCAGGGGCACCGCCTGGCGCGCGCTCATCTGGACAGTCCGTTTTCAAACAAGAAACTGAACAGACTACCTAAGAGTTTTCCAGAAGTGCTCTCTACCTACTGGGCGAGAGGACGTCGCCACGTGTAAAGCAGGCAGGCATACCCTCTCCTCCTTCATCCCTCGCGGGGACCACAATCGGACGGCCTAGACTGGGATCTGCACATACAGATTCCTCCTCAAGTATCTAGGTTGGCCACCGGAAAACCTCCCAGGTCACACGACCTGTGAGCGACGGCCCCGTCCACTGTCCCAAGTCCCAGATCCCCGGACCCGGGCCTGCCGTGGAGCCCCGAGAACAGAGGACGCATTCTTCGTGCCGCCTCGCCTTTCCTCTAGACTCGGAGGGCATCGAAGGCAAGGCGCGCCCCGCTGCGGACAGTAGAGAAACCAGAGGGGCTAGGAGCTCAGTCCGCAAAGGGCCCGGGCCCGGGGGCCCATCAGCCCTGCCCCAGGCTCCGGCTTAGCGCAGGGAGCCCCTCCCCCTTCCGCTCCCCGCCCGACCTCCGCGACCCCACAGTAGGGAGGCGCTGGAGGATACCCTTCGAGGACACTTACTTAAGAGGCTACATAGTTTCACCTCTGAGCTACGACAGCACCTCCCAGACTCTGGGCTGGGATCTCAGTGCCCACCACCCGGGTGCGGCAGCTCCAATCTTCAGCCCACCCCTTTACTCCGCCGTTGGGTGGAGCCTCACCCCAGTTTGTCCAATAAGAGGTCAACTTCACTGAGACTGACATATAGATAGAGCAATCATTAAATCCAGTTCAGTTGGGGGGTGGGGCTCAGGCGACTCCGCGCTTCCTACTCAGAGTAGCCCCGCCCAGAGCCAGGAAGTGCGCGTGCCCAAAATGCGAGAGGGCGGGACCTGGGGAAGATCTGACACTAGGGGTGGGGTCCAAGCTGGGTCCACGATGGGGCTGGACGGCGGTAGAGAAGAGGCCCACCTAGGTAACCATTCTGCCCCGACGATCGCTCTGTGTTGCCGGTGACGCAGATCAGAGGTGCTTAGTCCTCTGAGCCACACCACTCTGTTGCCTACAGGGGTCAGTGACCCTCAATCCCGTCTCCTCACTATCATGGGCTCCGCATAAGCTTCTTTCTACAGAGCCTCAGTTTTCCTCGTCTGCAAAACAGAAAAAAGTTGGATTTGCAAGGCGCTAAGGTTCCAGAACTATAATGGAATGCATGGTAGGGAAAGGAGGGAAAGCCACATTTGACCTCCCCTGGCTGGGCCCCGCCTATCACTGGTCAAGGGGGAGGAAGCTCCTGGCCCAGACCCGCCGCAGGAGGCGTGTCCTAGGAAACCGGATCCTGCTGCCCTTGGCAGGAGCTGAGCCTGGAGACGTGGGATCGACCAAGGATGGGGTTTGCATCCTGGGCTTCTCAAGGAGCCACCGTGAAGGAGAAAGTCGTGCAGAGACACTGCGAGTGACTGGAGCGCGTCTGAAAATGGTGGAGAGGATGGGAGGCAGCTAACCTGACTCCCTCTGCGCGCGGAGACGTCTGAGGCGCACGTCGAGGGTCCCTCAAAGACCTCCGTTTAGAGCAGCGGAAAGGCGATGAGGAGCGTTCCGTTTGCCCAGCGCAAGGCTGGCATCGGGGCTGGAGGCGACCTGCGACACTGAAGGGTGCGAGTGGGGCGCCGCCGCCGAAGGACAGCGCCATGGCCAGGGAGGAGTGCAAGGCGCTGCTGGACGCGCTCAATAAGACCACGGCGTGCTACCATCACTTGGTGCTGACTGTGGGAGGCTCGGCGGACACGCAGGACCTACGCGAGGAGCTGCAGAAGACCCGCCAGAAGGCGCGCGAGCTGGCCGTGGCCACCGGCGCCCGGTTGACCATCGCATTGCGCGACCGGGGCTTGGCGACCGAGGAGCGCGCGGAGTTCGAGCGGCTCTGGGTGGCCTTTTCGGGCTGCCTGGACCTGCTCGAGGCTGACATGCAACGCTCACTAGCTCTGGGAGCTGCCTTCCCGCTGCACGCGCCGCGCCGGCCACTCGTACGCACAGGGGTGGCCGGCGGCTCCTCTGCTGTGGCCGCGCGCGCCCTGAGCGCTCGCAGTTTGCGACACGAGGCCGAAGGCGACTTCGACGTCGCCGACCTGCCTGAGTTGGAACGCGAAGTCCTCCAAGTGGGCGAGATGATCGACGACATGGAAATGAAAGTCAACGTGCCCCGCTGGACTGTGCAGGCGCGGCAGGCGGCGGGCGCCGAACTCCTGTCCAGTGCCAGTGCCGGTGCGTCCTCGGCCGGTGGCATTTCGGTAGAGGAGCGCGCGGGACCCTGCGACCCCAGCAAGGCACTAGCTGCCACTGTTTTCAGTGCCGTGCTGCTGGTGGCTGTGGGACTCGCCTTATGTGTGGCGAAGCTGAGCTGACACCCGACCACCCACTGCCCCTTCTCCTTCCAGAGTATGGGTGTGGGGGCTGGCCTGTTAAAGAGAGGTAGTGAACCTGGGTGTGTTAGCGTATGAACATGATCCTTTCAAGGCACACTTCTGCCTGGGCAAGACATGTTTTGTTTTTTAACTTGCTGGCTCAAGAGGAGTTACATGCACGGGGAGGTCAGGGAATTACATCTAATGTCTGCAGCAGCTTTATCTCCTATTAATAGAAATCGGTCCACAGTGACCCCAGATCCCTTTGCGCTTGATGGGTTAACTCGTGTGCCCCAAGTTTGGTACCCTCACCCTAGTCGGTAGCTCCCTCTTTGCATAAGGGCGATTTGGGAAAGGTGTAGAGTTGCATCAAGCATAGTGAGGGACCGTTTTGTTCCCTAGTCAAGAATCGAGTTGCAGTAAGATGTGAGTGGGTTTATTACCTTAATCCTTTGGGGCCTAAGCTTTGGGAGAGTGTGCTGATAGCGGTTCATGCAAAGTGCTTTCTCTATGGCACACCACTGCACTTCTTGGCGGACATTGTCCGTTAGTCAGCAGGAGCGGCAGCTCCCAGAGGTCTGGTGTGGTGACCCCATTTAGGAAGCCCAAGAGGTTGTTTCAACTCGATGTGGTAGCCACTGCACACTTGCCTCAAGAAAAGACCTCTCCCTACCCATCCCTGGGGGAGGAGGTGTGAACAGGCAATGCCACTTCGGGAGGGGCCACACTGCTATGTAAACAGGCACGTTCTCCTTCCCAGAGGCTTATTTTATCCCAGAATTAGACCACAGTGTTTGACCCTCCTTTGAGGGAGGGCTGGGGGAATCCTCTTTGAAACCCTTAATCCTATCTATCCCTGGACTTTACTTGCCAGCCAATAGGAGCACTAGCTTTGTAGAGAGCTGCCCAACTGTCTGACCCCATGCTGCAGGAAAGGGCAATACTGGCATCACTAGTACACAGAGGCTGGGAGCCGGGCAGCTAAGACTGAGTTCAAAATGTAAGTTTTGACTTGGAATTTAAGGAGCTTTAAACACACACACACACACACACACACACACACACACACACACACACACACCATTAGCATATTAGTACCAAAGCTGGATAATGTTTGTTTATAGTATAAAGGAAACTGGGCCACAAGCTCATATATGCCAAATGAGTCAAGCTTAGAGATCTTTTACATGTACCTGAGGCTACTAAATATGATCTGCATCTATTTTTAAAAATATATTCTTGGGGCCAGAAGTTGTAGCCGGGCATAGTAGTGCATGCCTTTAATCCCAGCACTCAGAAGGCAGAGGCAGGCAGGTTGCTGTGAGTTCAAGGCCAACCTAATCTACAGAGTGAGTTCCAGGACGGCCAGGACCACATAAAGAGACCCTGTCTCAAAAAACACATTAAAATAAAAAAAAAAAAAAAGCATGTATTCCTCTTGCAGAGCATGCAAAGGTCTGACACCCTCTTCTGGCCTCCTTAGACACTTGTACACACACACATACACACACACACACACACACACACACACACACACACACACACAACCAAAACTAAATCTTTTAAAAGGAATCTATATTTTTGCATAGAGATTGAATTTTGAGATCATGGCTCAAACTACCGGAGTCAATCTACATGAAAGGCAGAAGCAGCCTCGCTTTCCGCCTATAAAGAAGGAGACCCGAGACACACTCACGGCCCTAAGCACGTGTTACCTTCTGGCCAGGCTGTCACATTCCTGGAGAAGTAGGACAGAGAAAGCAGATGCATTTAACTTTCAAAGATAATTTGGAATGAGATCAAAGATTTGCTTGGCTGGAAACAGGATTTTTTTTTACCCTCCGACAGTGAGAAAGTGCTGGAGAGATGGCTAAGCAGTTAAGAGCACTGGCTGCTCTTCCAGAGGACCCAGGTTTGATCCTCAGCACCACATGGTGACTACAAACCTCTGAAACTCCCGTCCTAAGGAATCCAGCACCCTCTTTTGGCCTCCAGGGGAACTGCATGCTCGTGGTGCACAGACATACATGCAGGCAAAACCCCCATAAACACCCAGGTGATGATGATGATGATGATTTTTTATTTAAGTGAGAAAGAGGACCGGGTTTAGGGAAATAGCCGTTTTTTACAAGGTCAATTTGGAAGGCTAATGGACACAAGTGACTAGGGGCAATTGTTGTCTGGGCACCTGGGTCTACATGCTGCACCCCCTACCCCAGGCCATGTGAACTGTTTATGAAATATGGAATCTGTTTGCAGGTGATTTGATTGTGCTTTTAAAAGACCCACAGGGTTTTGTTTATGTTTTTGGTTTTTCGAGACAGGGTTTCTCCATGTAGTTTTGGTGCTTGTCCTGGATCTCACTCTGTGCACCAGGCTGGCCTTGAACTCACGGAGATGTGTCTGGCTCTACCTCCCGAGTGCTGGGATTAAAGGCATGCACCACTGTCACGGGGCCCACAGGTCTTAAAGCCGATTGAATGTTTTAGAATGATTACTAGTAAGAGTTCCTGCTCCTTCTGGGCTATGTAACTCTGATTAGATACCACATTGCTGCTTGTCCAGGATGCCTTTAGAGACAATGTAGAAAGTTTTAAACTCTTCCTGCCACACACAACACAACAGAGAATCTCTGTCACCTTCTCCAGAGACTCATCTCTCTGGCAAGAGAAGTCTGGAGGCATTGGGTGACATGGCGTTAGGAAATCTCTATAAGAAACAGTTGGTGAAGGCACCCTGCTATTTCCAAGACTGTAATTCTCTCCTCTTATCAGAGGCTGGAGAGCTCAGCCGTTAAGAGCACTTGCTACTTTTGTAAAAGGACTGCTGTTCAGATCACAGCCACCTGTCACTCCTGCTCCTGGGAATCTGGCATCCTCTTCTGGCCTCCATGGGCACTGCACATACATGGTGGGTGCATGTGTGCACACTCACAAATATTAGTAAACTTCTCAAAATTGTTCTGTAGAGTTTATTGAAAACGTGAGCCAAATGGCACTGAATAATCCATTAAGCCAGTGGTTCTGAGCCTTCCTAACACTGCAACACTTTAATAGAATTCCTTGAGTTGTGGTGACCCCCACCCTTAAAATTATTTTCATTGCTACTTTGTAACTGTAATTTTGCTACTGTTATGAATTGTAATGCAAATATCTGATATGGAAGATATCTGATTATGACCCTCGTCCCCACGACCCACAGGTCGAGAATCTTTGCTTTAAAAACTAAGTGGACAAATGTCCTACTGTCACTCTTTCCATCCACTTGGTCATTATTTGGATATAGAATTAGCCCACCTGTTCGTGAGGGCTCTCAGATCACTGCAACTTGTGGTAAAATGTTGCAAAAAGAAAAGGCTGAATTAACATAAACGTTCTTGGAATAGATCTGTGAACCCAAGAAGCTGACTGAGTTTGAAAATGTTAGCTATGAGGTGAATTCTTTGGTACTCTGATGCTATGTGGGGACCGCTACAGGACATAGGCAACGCCACCAACTGGCTACTTTCTAACTAATATTCTACTCTTGCTTCTAAGTGTAACTGACAAGCTTTGCTGACTCTTTGCTGTTGAAGTCATTTCTTTTCTGTAAACATTTGGTATGCTCTTATACCTGATACAATTGATAGGTAAAAGTTCAAAATGCATTGGCTAAACTGGGTTTCATGTAAGCCTGCTATTTAAGAAAGAAGCAGGAAGATCACCAGTTCAAGATTAACTTGGGCTGTGGTGTGAGTTCAAGGCTAACCTGGGCAACTTAGACTTAAAATAAAAAGTGAAGAAGACCGGGGTTGTAGCCTAGTGGCAGAACCCTTTCTTAGTATGTTGGAGCCTTCAGATTTAATCTTTGTGGCCCTCAAAAATGTATTAACTGATATTAAAAGACAAAAGCTTGGGATGTCAAGGGACTATCAGCCTATCAAGAGAATGGGTTCACAACCAGCAGTAAGCTACTAATGATTACAATAATCATATTGAAGGAAGTAAATACCTAGATAATTTTTTTTTTCTAAGACAGGATCTCATTCTGTAGTCCTAGTGGTCCTGGGACTCATATGAAGACCAGGCTGCCCTTGAACTCAGAGAGATCCTCCTGCTTCTGCCTCCTGAGTGCAGGGATTAAAGGCAGGTACCACTATGCCTTGCTTTAAATGTGTAGCCCAGATTGGCTTCGAAGTAGTGATCCTCCTGCCTCAGCCTCTTCAGAATATGCTACCAGTGTGGGCCACCACAACCAGTTGGATGATTTTAGTAATATAAAAGGTTATTATGTTTTTAAATGCCATGAGGGAAATATTCAGGTGGAGTTAAAGTCACAGCTCTGTGATTTCCCTACAGTTTGCAGGGTGCCGTGTAAAGGTGTGTGATGCTGAGTAGCTGGAAAGGAGTTTTTACTGAAGAAATGTTTAATTTGCATGAGGTACCTGGTAATGCTGCATCCCCCTCATGCCCCATTGTGCACATTGTCCATTTTTAAGCTGCTCCCTTCCTCCTTAGAGTGTTCTATGATGGATGCTTTGTAAGGCTGTGAGCTCCTGTGTATGAGGAGCTGATGACCAAAATGTTGCAGGAGTTCACTTCTGCATCCCTCAGGGTGTGCCTCTCCCTCCAGGGCCCACCATCTGCCCTGGCCAGGAAACTCAACCTCTCTCCAAGTACCTCAAGTCATTTGCATCCCCATGCCTCGAATCTTCTACCGGCATGGGGGACTTGACCAATTAACTCAGTGAGCCCTTGTTCAGCAGATGGCATTAAATCGAGAAAGGCTTATTTGGTTAGTTGGGTTTTATTTTTCCTGATGACTTTAGGTATATCCCTGTTGAATGCAATCTTGTAGTGTGGTTGTTATTGTCTAAAAATAGTTTAGGGACTGGAGAGATGGCTCAGAGGTTAAGGGCACATTCTCTTCTTCCAGAGGTCACAAGTTGATTCTCGGCACCCACATCAGGTGGCTCACAACTGCCCATAAACTCCAGCTCCAGGTGGATCAGACACCTCTGGCCCCTGTGAACTCATGTGCACACAGATACACATACATACACATAATTAAAAATAATAAATACTTTCAATGTTTAAAAAGACTAGGAGTCAGGCTAATGAGGTGGTAAACCTGACAACCCGAGCGCCATCCTGGAACCCACATGGGAGGAGAGAGCAGACAACTGAGAGTCGTCGTTCTCTGACCTCTGCACAGACTGTGACATGTGCACACAGAATAAATAAATAATATGTGTAAAAAGTAACAAGTATTTAGTTTTAAAAATCAAAACTAATTAAGCTTAGAGTGATTTCAGGGGACACAAAGTTAGAGTATTGACCTAAAAAGCGAGTGTGGATTTGGGGTGTCAGTGGTAGTGGACTTCAAAGCTCTGAATTCAGTTCCCATCACTGCAATGGAAAACAGAGTTATCGTGTCATGCTATCTGTGTTTAGCATTTAAATAGATAAGGAATTTGAATTCAGACTCTTAAGTCTGGGTCTATTTGTTTATTTTTAGGGGCTGGAGAGACCCCTTACAGGTAAAGAGTACTTATTGCTCTTGCAGAGGACCAGGGTTCGGTTCCTAGCACCACCAAGAGGCAGCTCGTGCCCGCCTATACCTCTGCTTCCAGAGTGTCTGTCACCCTCTGCTGGCCTCCAAAGACACTGCACATCCAACTCACACACACACACACACACACACACACACACACACACACAGAATGAAATATTATTTTCAGTCTGTTTTGTGAAGCAGTCAGGCCACCTCAAGAGATTCTGGGAAACTGTAAAGACAAGCCCCTGTCATGTGTCATATAGTTTGGGGACTATGCTAGCTCCCTAACCTTAGGAAACTGTGCAGCAGGGGTTGTTTCTATGTGTGATGATGGATCTATCATGAAATCAAGGGTTTTCCATCTACATGTCGTATCAACAGTTCTATTCACCATGTTTGTGAATAAGTAAAAAAAGTAAAGATAATATATGCTGCATTAATAACCTAGCAGGAAAAGGCACCTTCACATGACTCCACTATCAACTTGCAACCTGAAAGCATATCCTTAATTTTCTTCAGACTGATTGGAATGAAAGGGTACGGCACAATCAACAGACTTACTCTCCACAGCCTCAGATGCATAAAGAGATGTTCAGAGAGGCTTCGTGACTGTGGCTGTCTGTTGGGTGTTTTCTTCTGCATCTGTTTGTACTCAGCCTCTAACACAGAAAGTGTGGCTGTGGGCAACACAGATCAAAGCCACTCTTCAAATGCACTTTCTTCTGGTTCTTGAGAATGGACAACAGGTCCTGTGATGAGCAGATAATATACATGTCTGGGAAAATATTCCTGTCATTTACTTATTTTCCATCTCATTCCAGGGAGCGTTCTGGATGTTTTCCCATCAGGACTGCAAGATAGTGGACAACCCAGTTCCCTAGTTTTTTAGTGTTTCAAAAGTTTAGGACCTTAAGTCTATAGGACCTGTGTAAATACAAGAAGTGATAGCTCCTGTGGTCAATGACTGTAAAGGGTCTTTTGAACATTCTGGTGCCAGAAAGTATAGTTGAGTGTTGCCTGCATGGATATATATATGTATTAGGTGTGTGGAAGAAGTCTATAAAGAAATACACAGAAATGAAAATATTTGTTAACGTGGTGAGATTATAAATGATGTTTTTCAATATTTTTATTTAATGTTGTTATATTGTTTTTACAATAAAACTTTAAATACTATTATCATCTGGAAAATGTTATTATGTTATTAAAATGTAAGTTTTAACAATCAGGATGTCTGGCTGGGTATGATAGTGTACACTTTGTTTTGTTTTTTAAACAAAGCCCCTGTCTTCATCACTGTTTTATGGCTGTGAAGAGACTCCATGACCATGGCAATTTTTATAAAAGAAAGCATTTAATTGGGGGCTTGCTTACAGCTTGGGAGGGTTAGTCCATCATCATCATGGTGGGGAGCAGACAGGCAAGACACTGGAGCAGTAGTTGAAAGTTTTATATCCTGATCCACAGGGCAGAGAGAGATACTGGTCCCAGTATGGGCTTTTGAAACCTTAAAGCCCACCCCCAGAGATATACTTCCTCCCAAAAGACCACACCTCCTCCATCAAGACCACACCTCCTAATCCTCCCCAAACAGTTCATCAACTGGGGACTGAGCATGCAGATACATGAGCCTACATGAACCGTTCACATTCAAACCACGGCACTCTCTCTACATAGCCTTGGCTGTCCTGGAACTTAGTATGCAAACCAGACTGGCCTACTTCTGCCTGCCTATTGAGTACTGAGATTAAAGGTTTGATACAAATTTTCAGTCCAAGCACTCTGGAGGCAGGCAGTTCTCTGTGGGCTCCACAGCCAGCCTGGTCTACATTGAGAGTTCCAGGTCAGCCAGATCTATACAGTGAGACTTTGTCTCTGTAGACAGAGTTTTCCTGTTCCAACTTCCCACTCCCTGTACTGACAGGTGCTTCCAAATTACCACACAGAGACTTAATATTATTTATAATTATTTAGAAATGCTCAGCTGATAGCTCAGGCTTGTTACTAGCTAACTCTTATACTTAAATTAACCCATATTTCAGTTTATGCTTTGCCACATGGCTCATGGTTTGTTACTCCATTTTCTACATGTCCTGGATGCTCAGAGGCTGGCTGGTGTCTCCAAACTCTGCCCTTCCTCATCCTATCATTCTCCATTTGGTTTCCCACCTAGCTTTACCCTGTTCAGCTATTGGCCAGTCAGCTTGTTTATTAGACCAATCATAGTGACATATGTGTACAGAAGGATTATTCCACAGTGTGTCTCAAACAAACAAAGCAACGACAATCAGGCTCTAAAGTATAATGAGACATAACCAGAATTTTTGACCCCAGTAACAAAACACTGTTTTCTTTATCTTTCTTTTTCCCCTACTGCTGGAGATTGTAGCAGACTTTGTACATATGCTAGGCAAGTTCTCTACTGCAGAGTTATATCCTAAACAGAAAAACATTTCAGGATCTCATGGAGGAAGAGCCAGGAGTGGGGGGGGGGGAGGGGTACAGGCCTGTGATCATAGCACATGGTGGGTGGAGGCAGGAGGATTAAACATTCAAGGTTATTCTTCACTATAATAGTTCCTTGGAGGCCTGGGCTACATGAGACACTGTCTCAAAATTAAAAATGGAAGAGGAAAGGGGGAAGGGGAGAATCAGGGCAGGTTTTAAAATGGGCTGGAGAGATGCCAAGAGCAGTGACTGCTCGTGCAGAGGATCCACTGAGGGCAAGCCACAACTGCCTGTAACTCCAGTGCCAGTGAACCTAATGCCTTTTTATGGCTTCTGCAGGCGCCTATGCTTACACACACACAGAGGAATACTAAAATAATAAGTAAATAAAATATGCTGCCATCACTGTTATCATTTATCATACTATATTAAAAGTCCTTAAAAAACCACCCCAGCCGGGTGGTGGCATACACCTGTAATCCCAGCACTCGGGAGGCAGAAGCAGGTGGATCTCTGTGAGTTCAAGGCCAGCCTGGTCTACAGAGCTAATCCAGGACAGGCTCCAAAGCTACAGAGAAACCCTGTCTCGAAAAACCAAAAATAAATAAATAAATAAATAAATAAATAAATAAAATAATAATAATAAATTTAAAAAAATAAAAATAAAAATTACCCCAACAGTAAATACACAAACTTTAACTTTTCCATAGTTAGATAAAATATACTAAAACCTTAAAGTGAAAGACAGTTATCCTTTTTTTAAAAAAAAGATTTATTACACATACAGTGTTCTGTCTACGTGCCACAAGAGGGCACCAGATCTCATTACAGATGGTTGTGAGCCACCATGTGGTTGCTGGGGATTGAATTTGGGACCTCTGGAAGAACAGCCAGTGCTCTTAACCACTGGGCCACCTCTCCAGCCCCAATTATACTTTTTAAAATTAAAAAAAAAAAGATACATTAAACCCAAAAAATCCTTCTATACTCCCTACTCGTCCAACTTAAATATTTATGTGACCAGACCTGAAGGTTTTTATTTTTGTTTTTGGAGTGTTGTGTTTTTTTGTTTTTGTTTTTCTTTTTTGGTTTTTGTTTTACCTATATATAAAAAAATTTCCATGGCTCTACAACAGCCAAAGTCTGTCTTGATGTCCATGTCCACTGAAGGCCATGCAGATGCCCTGTGTCTGGTCAGCCACCTGAGTCCATGTTGGTATCTAAGAGTCATGCTGCCACCAGGGGATGTTGATCTGACTGGTCTGTGTTGCCACCAGGGGCCATGGAGATGTCCAGGCCTGGGCTGTGGTGTAGGGCCATGTCTGGGTCCATGGTCCTAAACCATAGCCAGAGTCTATATTGATGTCTGTGGCTCCTGTTAACACCAAAGGCCATGCAAATACCTGGGGTGTGGGCTGTCACTTGTGGCCCTGATGGCATTAGAGGGTCGTGCTGCCACTGGGACCATGCCAATCTGAGTGGCCTGTGCTACCACACAGAGCCATAGTGTCTGGGTCTGTGGCCATGCAGCAGCCATGGTCTGAGGTGATGTTGGTGGCTCCTGTTACCACCAAGGTCTGTGTAGATTCCCAGGGTCTGATCAGCCACCTGAAATCATGTTGGTGTCCAAGGGCCATGCTGCTACTGAGGCCATACTGATCTGGGTGACCTTTGCTGCCAATGTCGTCATGGTGACATCCAGGCCTGAGCTGCTGCCTATGGCCATGTCTGGACCTGTGGTCCTGCTACAGCTGGGGTCTGTGTTGATGTCGTTGGCCCATGTTACCACAGGGTGCCATAGCAACCATGTGTGTTGAAATACAAGGTCATGCTGAGCCAGCCCCACCCTTCACTGGCCCTGGGGATAGCTGGCCCAGCCCCTTGCTGGACACCCCAGCAGGAGAGCTGGTCCTGTTCCTCATGGGAGAGCTGGCCCCTGTACTTGGGAGAGCTGGCCTTACCCCTCACCATGGGCATGGGAACGCTGGCCTAGATGGCATGGGCCTGGAAGAACTGGTTCTGCCCCTCACCTGAGTGGGGAGATCTCAGTGGCCTGAACTGACCAGCTTGGCTGTCACCCAGACCCACATTCTGGGCCATGGGTTGGCCCACTCTAGCATCTACTCCATCTATGATCTGCTGAAGTATACAAATTTCTAAATGGTCTTATTAAATAAAAAACATGGAGCCAGATATAGGGGTGAAAACCTGGGAGATCAGGGAAATAGGGAAAGCCGTCAGCCAACCTTACCTCACCAACTCCACAGCTTCCAAAGAGACCTACTCCAGTATACCCATGCCTATTTGCCTTTCTGTTCTGTTCTCTCACTTGCTCTCTCAGCCCACTACATCACTTCCTCTTCCCACCCAGCTCTGTCACTTCCTGTCTATCTGTACAGTCCTCCAGACCTCTATGGTTGGTGCTGGGATTAAAGGTATGTGTCACCATGCCTGGCTCTGTTCCCCAGGGTGGCCTTGAACTCACAGTGATTCAGACAGATCCCTGCCTGCCAAGTGATAGGATTAAAGGCATGTGCTACCATTGCCTTACTTCTGTTTAATATAATGGTTGGCTTTTCCCTCTGATCTCCAGGCAATTTTTATTTATTAGAGCACAAATAAAATAGCACCACATGGGAGCACATGAAAGAGACTGGTCCTGTGGAGCAATAGCTGTAGGATCCTCAAGACTCAAGGCAACAGAAAAACATTTGAGAGGAGTTTCAGTTAGGGTCCACTGATGATGGTGTGCCAGAGACCAGAGTCCTTGAACCAGACCAATAACTTATTGCAATGAACATTTGTGCCTGGGGCCGATTGGACAAAAGGGTGTAGTGTGTGACACACTGCATCTCCCTTTGCCAGTAGGACCAATGAAGAGGTGCTGGAGAGATGGAAATGATGGAGGAGCAAGGTGGATTTTATTTGTTTTTAATTAATTTTGGGGGGGGGGGGTTTCTCTTGGGGGGGAGACTGAAGGGGTGGGGGGCATATTTGGAGTGACTGGGAGATGACTGGGATTGGGTGCATGGTGTGAGATTCCCAAAGAATCAGTAAAGAATTACGTGATATCTGTAGTTGGAAGTTTTCCTGTGTCCCAGCTGGCCAGCATTTGGGACTAATCTCTCCCACTTGCATCCCTCAAGTAAGCTCACAGAGGCTTATATTAATTATAAATGCTTGGCCATTAGCTCAGGCTTATTACTAGCTCTTACACTTAATTTAACCCATAATTCTTATTTATGTTTAGTCAAGTGGCTTGGTACTTTTTCTCAAGATGATTGCTTTGTCATCTTGCTTCCTCTGTGTCTGGCCGGCGACTCCCTACTCAGCCTTCCTCTTCCCAGAATTCTCCTTGTCTGCTTATCCTGCCTATACTTCCTGCCTAGCTACTGGCCAATCAGCATTTTATTATTTATCGACCACTCAGAGCAACACATATTCACAGCATACAGAACGGCATTCCACAACACACACACACACACACACACACACACACACACACACACACACACGAAAGAAATTGTCTAGCAGAAACTAACTGGGTTGGTTTCCTAAAATTTACTTCTGACAGTTTTTGCTTGGAACGAGTGTCAGGCTAAGAGTGACAAGACCCCAGCTCCATCAGACACTGATCAGAAGTGTGGCCTGTGCTTCTGACTGAATATAAACTGGGGATAAACTGGGATTCTCACAGCCTTCTTCTTATTCACAGGTTGTGAAAGCTGTCAGTATTAACATGGCCTCACTTATGTCAAACATTACAAAATGGAGGCTGAAAGCCCGATGAACCCCTCTGCGTTTATCTCTGTGATGGGAACTGTACAAGACAGTGTGCAGAAGTGTAGCACCCCGTGAGCCAGCCCCACAAAGAGAGCTAAGGTTAGCTCGGACTGTCTCCACAATGAGTTAATGACCGCTTCTGGAAAAGGCCTGTGATCAATGCTGTTTGTTTCAAGACACCTGATGCAGACTTCCCCATCTTTAAAAGCTTTCTCTTGTTGAGTGTGCTGATGCTAAAACACAGCTCTCACCTCAAAGTGGGGAGACAGCTGACTCTGTAGCCACGTATGAGTGACAACAGCTCAGGAACACAGATTTAGATCACCCCAAATTCCATGTTCCCACCTGGTAGCAGTGGCATGAGGTTTTTAATAGTAACATAGCAGAGAGTGTCATAAATCAAGATACTTTTCTGGCCAGGCATGGTGGTGGCGCATGCCTTTAATCCCACGGCTCAGGAGGCAGAGGCAGGCGGATCTCTGTGAGTTTCAGGACAGCCAGGGCTAGACAGAAAAATCCTGTCTTGAACTCCACCCCCAAAGATACATTTCTAATCCATTGGTGGAATTATGACATAGGCAGCAGCTGTCCTAGATAGACTTAGGTCAACTTGACACACAAACTGGAGTTATCTGAAAGGAGGGGACCTCAGCTGAGAAAATGCCTCCATAAAATCCAGCTGTAGGAAGCCTGCAGTATATGTTTTTAATTAGCGATTGATGAGGGAGCAAGCCCCCAGTTCAATGCTTTCCTTCCAAAGAGTTGCCCTGGTCATGGTGTCTCTTCACAGCAACAGAGCCGTGACTTAGACTGCAGGTTGAAGCAGAATGGGAACATCTCTGCTATGGGCCCCAGATACTATCCAATAGCATTCTTAGCTTTCTTGGCTGGCAGAAACTAAGGTTTTCTAAGTTAATATAGTCAAAAAGTTTCATCTGTTAGTGTTAAGCCAGATATAGAAGTGGGCAAGGCATGGTTACTCCAGAGACTAGAGGCAACCAAGATAAATTATAGTTAGACTCTGGACTTGCAACATTCCAACTCTTCACCATCACTAAAGTTCTAATCAGCCAGCCTTTTGGGAGATTCAGGGAGAAGTGCAGCCTCTCCAGGAGCTCACACTCAGAGGAGTGACAACTTGCACCTATGACTTTGGCTTGCAGAAGCAGGACTGAGAGCTTGAAGCCAGCCTAGGCTTACATTAAAAAATAAAATGAGCTGGGCAGATGTGGTGCACACCTTTAATCCTAGCACTCAGGAGGCAGAAGCAGAAGGAACTCTGAGTTTGAGGCCAGCCTGGTCTACAGATCCAGCCAGGGCTACCCAGAGAAACCCTGTCCCAAACAAACAAATAAATAAATACAATGTTTTACATTTGACCAAGCCCTGTGTTCCACCATAGCGTAGGTGTCCTGAGTTCCAATCTTTCGTATGTATGTGTGGGGAGGTGGTACCAGGGATTGAACATGCTGGACATCACGCAGCTGCAGCCTCAGTTCTTGTAAATTAGTGTCTAGTAGTGGCTGCTCACTGCAATGGACTGAGAGACACCTGCAAACATAGTGAGCATGCCTCTGTGTGCACACTGAGGCTGTCTGAGAGAGGCTTGGGGTCTGTCTGTGATATGAAGACCGTCCTCAAGCTGCACAGCACAGTGCGAGCCAGCCTGGGGCTTCAGAGATGGCTCTGGGTAAGAGCACTTGCTGCACACACGTGAGGGCCTGAGTTCTGACCTCTAACACCCGTGTAAATGCAAGCGCCTTCAATCCCAACACTTGGGAGGAAGAGGCAGGTAGAACTCTGTTAGTCTGAGTCCAACCTGGTCTGCTTAGTGAGTTCCTGGCCAGCTGGAACTACACAGTGTTTCAAAAAATTAAAATAAAAGATTGTATGTGACCATGATGCCAGGGCTGGTGTGGGGAGGGCAGCAGGGCTGACACTTGAGACGGGAGCACTGTTGGGACCATCTGGCTGCTATCATAACCAGAAAAAAAGAGCTCAAGCTCCATGTTCAGTGAAGGATCCTGTACACTCATACATGTGTGCTCATGCACACACACACACACACACACACACACAACACATGCATTGCACATACACACAGCATACACATGCTTATAAACACACAACACACATACACATACCACACATAGCCCACATATACATACACACACACCACACACAGCCTACACATATATACACACACCACATATACATACACAAAACACCCAGCCCACACATATATACCCACACCACATAAATAACACACACAGAGAAATGTACAATATACAACACATGCATAGCATACATACATATATATACACATAACACACACAGCCTACACAAACATGCATACACCACATACACAACACACAGAAATATACAATATACAACACATACACAACACACACACACACAGAGCAAGATAAATCTTCTCTTTAATTTTATAACATCTGTTGGTTTTATTTCTCTCAAGACTACTGTTAACTGGCTATCTGGAATAGATATCTGTCGCTGGCCTAATTGATGCCATCTTGTCCTTCTCTGGGTCTACGTTGGCCTCTCTAGTCCTTCCTCTTGAGTCACTCTTTCCTACAGTAACCTTGGAACAGCAGGACTGACCGACAGGATTAATCAATAAGACTGATAGATAAACATCTTGAGACAAGGGACTGAAGCCACCTCCAAGTCATGGGGACGCTCACAGGATGGACCACCCCCAAAATGAGGGTGATTGTCTGCATGCAGCTGGGGAGGCTACAAGACCCTGGAGCAGGAGCGGCCGTCTTGTGGGAACCAAATGTCCCCCTCACGTGATAGCAGTAAGGACACACTCTTAGAACTTCCTGAGAGAACCAGACAGAGACAAAGATCCAGAAGGCCTGGCCTTGACTAAGACTGCTTCGTTGTACAGACGGTCTCCACTCTCTGAGCTCCTCAGCATCACTGTCCTCAGCTGGGGCACTGGGAAGGACAGCCACACTAGTCTTTTGGTCCTGCAGAGTACGGAACTTTGCCCCAAAGCTCTGATTACACCGTGTCTATTTTGTGTTAACAGGCTTAATAATTCATTATTGGAACTAGACAGGACACCTCACTTACATTAACTAGTTTGTTTAAAAAGTTGCTATAACCTGTATGGTAATGAGTATTCAGAGATGGGTAATGCTTAGGGGGTGCTCACCAACCTACGACAAAGCGTACACCCTTGTCCAAGGACAGACAGTTCCTGAAATGCTGGAAGTTATTGTTTATGAGACATGTTTTTCATTCCCCTAAACAAGTTTGTTTGACTATCTGCACAGGATGTGCTTGACCACATGTGGGTGGGAGGTTCACAGGATGGAGGTATGTCAGGATGTATGCTTGCCCCTGATTGGACCTGATGGGAAATGTAATGAATTATGGGTTTTCCTTCTTAAGCCCTGGACATTCTTGTTTCTGGGCCATTTCATAGGAACCTGGGTCTGGATCTGGCCAGAGCCCATCTATCTGGACAGTTTTTAATTAAAGCTTACTTCAAATTTGGCTTTGAAGTGTAGTAGTAGTCTTATTCTAGATTGGCGGGATTAACACAAATACATTTATTGCTGCTGCTGTGACCTTCCAGTCTTCTGCTGACCTCGGTGTAAGTAAATTGGTTGTAACAACTCTGGGTTTGGTCCCAGATTTTGGTACCAAAACATGAGTTTTACAACTCTGGGAAAGTTGTCCTCACTACCTGCGAGTCAGGCAACACCTTGAGCTGCTTAGGACAGCCCTGATGGCTGAACTGCAAGGAGACAGTTTAGCACTGGAGGGCGAGGTATCCTGAACACCTCAAGCTGCTCACAACAGCTCTGCCCTGAAGGTGTCCTGGACACCTGAAGCTGTTTAGCACAGCTCTGACAGCTGGAGCTGCAAAGAAGCAGCCCAACCCTGGAAGGGAAATTTTTCTCCTTCTTGACTAAGTCAGGCCTGTAACTGCTTCAGCAGGGAAGGGTATCTTGACTGTTTGGGAAAGTCAAGGTATACATGGTATGATGGGGGATGGTTTCCCTGCAGGATATATCTTCTCTATGCCAGTGAATGAAGATCTTCACACCCAAAACTCTTTTGAGAAAGAGATTTATTTGGGAAGGAGGAGTCCAGGAGCATAGCTGCCTCTACCAGGGTAGAGAGAACAGCCTTTTTTCTGACTAGGCAGGGTGGTTTATACATGAAGTCTTGGGGGTGGAGTCAACCAGGGGTTGACTTGGGGCATAGGGTTCTACTGTCCTGCTCTGTGATTGGTTGGTTTCATAAGTCAGTTGGCCAGGGACAGAGAGGGCTCTGATCTGACTGAGTCAAACTGTTTCTTTCTGCCCTGATCTGAGCCATCTTTCTCTATTTCTGGGCTCCAGGGTCAGGGTGGATTTCTTTAGCCAGCCCCCTTCCCTACATTTAGACCCTGGCTTCTTCAGACTTCCATTGTAGTTCGAAGGCCAGTGAACTTCCAGGAATCTTCCAGGCCTTCAGCTCCAGAGCAGGACTGCTGAGGTATCTGTCTTTGAGGACCAAGTAGCTACTAGGTTCTTAGCCTCTCCAGAGTGCAGACAGGCAGACAGCCATTGTTGGACTACTTAGTCCCTACTGGTTGCAATCCATTCTAACAAACACTCCCCATCCCTTTGAAAATGTATTTCTGGAAATTTCAGAGAAGTGCTATTTAAAATTTAGCTTTATGCGTTTGCCTGCATATACATACATGTATCACAAGTGTGCTTGGTGCCCAAGGAGTCCAAAGAGGGCATTGGATCCCCTGGAACTGAATTTACAGGCTTTTGTTCTCCTTCCCCAGGCACTGGCAAACATTGATCTGTCTGTACAGTTTGTGCCATTTCTAGGATATCATTATACAGAGACAGAATTATTAATAAATTAGGTGACAGATTGTGGTGGTTTGAATAAGAATGGCCCTTATAGGCTCATATATTTGAATGCTTAGTCTTCTGAGAGTAGCACTATTTGAGAAGGATTAGGGGTGTGGTCCTGTTAGAGGAAGTGTGCCTCTAGGGGTAGGATTTGAAGTTTCAAAAGCCCACGCCAGACCCAGTCTCTCACACTCTGCCTGCGGATGAGGACAGAGCTCTCAATAAATGCTCCAGAGCCATGCATGCCACCATGTTCCCTGCCATGATCATAATGGACTGACCTTCTAAAACTGTAAGTGAGTCTCCAATTAAATGTTTTCTTTTATTACAGTTGCTGCAGTCATGATGTCTCTTCACAGCAATAGAATGATGGCAAAGATACACATTTAATTGGTTTTATTTATAATTCATGATTTAGGGCAGTTTCCATTTTATAAAACAGAGTAAGATCTCCTGCTGGGCAATTTCAGCTAAAGCAGTAGTTTTTGTGGGCTGGACAGATGGCTGGGTGATTCAGAGGACTGACTGCCCATGCAGAGGAACTGGGCTCAATCCCAGGGGACCTAATGCCCTCTTTAATACAGGTTAGTTTTTTTGTGTATTTTTCTCATTTGTATTTTCTGCCACTGTGCACATGTGAAGGTCAAAGGACAAATTGCAGATGTCAGTGTTCTACCTTGTGGGTTCTGGGAATCACACTCAGGCTCACAGGTTTGGCAGGGAGCACCTTAGCTTTGTACCACCTCCCTTGCACCCAGGTTGTTGTTCTACAAGGGTCAAAGCAGGCCAGTCCTCTACCACTGAAATAAAACCTCAACGTTGTTCATTTAATGTCTTAACTGAAAATCTGGATAATAAATTGTCAGGGCAAAAAGATCCTTGCCCTCCCACATAGTACTAGGAAAAACAGGAATGTTAAACAGGCAGGGTTGTCTTTTCAAGGAAAAAGATGTATAACCTGTTTTCCACTCAGAAGATTAGGAATGGAGGTGGCTAGTGGTCCCAGACCAGGACAGGAGGTGGCTAACAGTCTAGATGACCTCTGCACTATCTGTTTGGCCAGGGGCTCCCCCAACCAGAACTGGAGATGGTTAATAACCTTAGTGGCAGTACTTTGAGAAGAGTTTTGATGTAAACATGCCTTCTTGTACACAGGGGGCTATACCAGGAAAACTTTTTCCAAATTGTATTGCACTTAAATATGCCTAAAATAAACTGCCCAGTGTCAGACTCTAGAAGTTTGAACCAACACCAGCTACTGAGTCATGTTGAACTGGATTTCCTTCTTGCCTTATGCATTTGCTACTCTGTTGGCCATGGCATTTATACGGACCCCTACAACGGATAACAGAAATGTGTGTGAGCTTGTTCAACTTGGGGCTGAAAGAGGGCTCACACAGATCTAGAGAAATGGCAATGTGACCTGACTGAATCTCCCTCCCTCGCCTTCTTTCAGAGTTTTATGTATGTTCTTATAAATCAAATAGGAACTTTTTTTTTTTTTTTTTTTTTTTTTTTTGGTGAAGGTAGCTGGGGAGGATCATTGGATCAGAATGAAGGATCAGGTAATTTTAGTTGTGAAGTGAGCAACTGTTGTAAACAAAGTCACTCACACCCTGGTGACCTATTGGCACACAATTAACAGTAATGATCATACAGAATTCCTTCCTGTACTTAATGTTGGGCCTTGAGCTGCTGGCTGTGAGCCACCACACTGCAGAGCAGGGCAGGACACTCTGGGAACATGCAGGTAGGTGTGGAGACAGATTCAAACACTTGCCAGGCTTCTGATCCTAAGCAAACCATGATGACCTGTCTTTTCTTATCTATTCTGGAGTTTTCCCCTGAAATCACAGGTTTTCCCTCTACTTTTCATGAACTCAAATACTTCATGACAAATAGATTTGCTAGTTTGTTGTGTTGACTTTACTGCTAGGGTTGTTTTTGGTTTTTGTTACAGTTACATATATACAAACCCAAGTTGACTGAACATCTATCTACATCATTGCACTTACATGTGGAGCCAAGTGTTACAGAAGTCTTTAATGTTTACTTATTGTTTTTAGATGGTTGTGGCTGAAGTTCTAACTCAGTGGAAGGATTCTTGCCTAGCATTTGGGAATCTCGCAGTTTAAACCCCATTGTTGAGGGTAAAAAGCTAGACATCCTCATTGTTTTTAATCCACCATGGTAGCCAGCTTCCAAGATGACCTCAGATATTTCCATCTTTCCTGCCAGTCACTGGAACTGAGCAGTGTAACAGAGTGCAGAGGAATGATGGAGTGGGGCTTCTGAAACTGTTAAAAGCATCAGAGCCAGCAAATCCCTGATATAGCCAACCAGCCAAATGG
This sequence comes from Onychomys torridus, assembly GCF_903995425.1. Lineage (NCBI taxonomy): Eukaryota > Metazoa > Chordata > Mammalia > Rodentia > Cricetidae > Onychomys > Onychomys torridus. Next base: position 26,567,306 of record NC_050443.1, read on the forward strand.
AAAAACGAATGTGGTAAGGAAATGAGGCCTCAACAGTTATGTGAATCACCAAAGAATGGGGTCCACTAGGCCCAGGCAGGCCCTGGATGGTAGTGCTGGCTGTTTTCATAGAGGACACAGTCAGAGCCACTCAACCAAATGGTCCTCAAATTCCTTACCCACAGAAGGCATAACAATGCCTATTGTTTTTTATTGTTATTGTTTTGTTCTGTTTTTTGTTTTTTTTTGTTTTTGTTTTTGTTTTGTTTTTGTTTTTTTTTTTCCAACACAGGGCTTCACTGTAACTGTCTTGGCTATCCTGGAACTCACTTTGTAGACCAGGCTGGCCTTAAACTCAGAGACCTGCCCAATTCTGTCTCTCAAGTGCTGGGATTAAAGCATGTACCACCATGCATGGCACACATGCTTACTGTTTTAAGGCACCAAGTTTTGGAATAGTTAATAATTTTTCCTTTGAACTCAGCAGATTAGATCTGCATTTGTATCTCTCTTGATGTTCAGGGACCATTCTTTGCTTCTGTTCTGATTCTTGGCTAAAGTCCAGGATATTGATTTGATCTCTGGTTTCGCAGAAGTGGTATTGCATCATTACAAAACCTACTGGGTAGAACAGACATGGCAGTGAGATGGTTCTGTATTGGTTCAGATCCAGTTTCTTGGTTGGAGACATGGCTCAGTGGCCAAGTGTATTTGTTGCTCTTACAGCCTGAGTTCAGTCCCCAGAAGCCACTTTGGGCAGTTCACAATTGCCTGTGATTTCAGCTCCATGGGGATCAGATACCTCTTCTGGCTTCTGAAGGCACATGCACTTATGTTCAATTCACACACACACACACACACACACACACACACACACACACACAGCAGCTTGACAGTGCTGGTGTACACCTGCAATGCTGATATGGATGATCAAGTGCTTGAGGCCATCTTGACCTACATGGCAAGACACTGTCTTAGAAAACCACAGGCTAGTAATGCAGTTTAGAGGTGGAACACCTGCCTAGCATGGCCAAAGTTGTGGGTGTGACCCGAAAACTACAAAAACAAATATATCAACATCACTTCTGCTGCCTTGCTCTCTACTCCAGGGCTTGGTCAACTGGCTCTGGAACGACCAGAATTTGGGAAAAACAAGCTGGTGTCAAAATAACCATTAAGAGCCCCAAACCATGAGCCATTTTAGTGACTGTGTCCTTTCTTAAAACACTTAATTTCTTGTGTGAAAGGTTAGTCACCTGTAGTGATAACTTTCTACCTTATTGGCTTTGGCAAGTGTTACACAAGGCAACTGACAAAGTTTTCGATGTCTTATACATAATAGGACTTGAAGAAAGGTCACCCCAGTCTCTTACATCAGAACTTAACTTCCTCTCCTTTGCTCTGCAGAGCCAATCAATTACCTTTGTCAAATCTACTTCCGAAATGCACTTTACATTACTCCTTTTCTCCTATCTTACCATTCTTCTCACTGAGGCTCTGTCTGTGGCCTTGTACGGTCTAGTGCCTCTAGGCCAGGCCCACCCAACTGAGTCACTATGCAGTTGTCCGTATGGCCTTTTCAGACACCGGTGCCATCCTGCTACCCCCACGATTTTTTTCTTCTTTAAATGCAGGGGGCTGGTGAGATGGCTCAGGGGGTAATGGCACTTGCTGTCACACCTGATGACCTCAGGACCTACATTGCGGAAGAAACAAGCTCACTCCTGCAAGCTGTCCTCTGGGCTCCACACGCACTCAGTGGTGCTTGCAATATAAACAAGGAATAAATGTAAAAGAATATAAAGTGCCCATGCCATTTGGAGTCTACGACAGATTTAGAAATGAATCTCAGATCAAACTCCTGCTTCAGTGCCAAGAGCATCAGGGTAGTCTGCTGACTCCAAAGCGGATGGCGGGTGGCAGGTGAGGGCAGGTTTCCTCCCTTCCTCCTCTAGCTGTGCTTCTCAACCTGACGCCCCATTTTCTGTTTCTGAGGTATAGTCAGCATACAAGTAATTGATTCTTTAGACACGACGGTAACAACAACAACAAAGTCAACCTTAAAATAATGATGGTGGCACACACCTTTAATTCCAGGCCTTGGGAGGTAGAGGTTCAAGGCCAGCCCGGTCTACAGAGTTACTTGAAAGCCAAGACTATATAATGATACTTTTTCTCAAACCAAAACTCTAAAACCAAAAAGATAAAAAACAAATAAGGAAGCCAGGCAGTGGTGGTGCACGCCTTTAATCTGAGCACTTGAGAGTTAGAAACAAGATCTCAGTGAGTTTGGGGCCAGCCTGGTCTACAAAGCGAGTTCCATGACAGCCAGGATGTTACACAGAAAAACCCTGTCTTGAAAGATAAAACAAAAAAGCAAACAAAAACTATCACCAACAACACCATTGTAGACGGGTATGATGGGTCACATTTTTTGTGTAGCCTTGGCTGTCCTAGAACTCTCTCTGTAGACCAGGCTGGCCTAGAACTCACAGAGATCCACCTACCTCCATCTTCTGATTGCTGGGATTAAAAGCATGAACCACCCCTGCCAGGCTAATAGGTCACATTTGTAATCCTAGCACTTGGAAGAGTTCAAGACCAAGTTGGACTGTATACCCATTCTAAGCTGGTCCCTAAATAAGTAAATGTTTCCAAAATGCTCAGCAGGAGTAAAATCTTTTTAAAGAGTTACTTATTCTTATTTATTTGTGGGTGTCTGCCTGGCTGTTCCTGCATTATGTGGTTGCATGCCCACAGAGGTCAGAAAAGGTCGTAAGATCCTTTGGAACTGGAGTTGCACTGCTGGGAGCTGAACTTGGTCCTCTCCAAGAGCAGCATGTGCACTTGACTGCTGAGCCCTCTCTCTAGCAGCCCCCACCCCAATAAATCTGTGATCAATTAGAATGGCATTTGCAAGAGTTGTTGACTGAGAAAGAGCTGTAAAAACGGAGACAGACACATGCTGTTTCCAAAAAATAGTCACGCTGTTCTTCGAAGTGCAAGCCTTTGAGCCAATTAAAAGTTGGAGGGGAGGGAAAGCGTTGCTAGGCTAGATTAAACATCTCCCATGAAAAGGCAACGACTCACACTAAGATGCTTTCCCTAGGTCCTCGGGTGCCCAGGTAATACAAGCATTCACGACTGAAGGCAAACTTTTCTAAGGACAAGAACTCACCAAAGACATTCAAAAGTGCACAACAGCAAATACCTCACTTGGCATCTCGTTTCTTATTTGTATGGTTCCAGGGAATTTGCAAATCTCAGATTTTCTAGACCCTCCTATTCCTATGCCCAACAGGCAACAGCGTAGGGGACGAAGTCCTAATCACCTGAGTTTAGTGGGAAAGGTACACAACTAGATTGTGGTTTCTGTTCCACACCCTTCAGCACTCCTGCTCTCTGCTCCAACACTCTCAGGAGGATCACTGGTGTCCCAGTGACTGCAGCAGCACTGGTCGGGTGAGAATGACCTAAGCGAACCGCAGAGCACTCTAGGGTGGTGCTCTGGCGCGGGGACCACGCTCCTCCCACAACCAGACGCCTGGGGGCCTGGAGTTTTCCCAAGCCCATAAGTTCATCGGGCTTGGAGACAGCACTCCACGATCCGGCCACGCCATAAGGAGGATCTGAAGGCCACCGGCCATGAGCGTCCCGTTGCGATCCGGCCGGAGCACCTGGCGGCGGGCAGCCACCTTGGTGCTAGCCGCGGGCTGGAACCGTCCGAGTCCCGGCGCCCCTCAGTCTGCCGACGGCTTCCGGCTGCTGCTTCTCGAGCGCGCCCCAAGCCAGCGCTTCTTGCCAGGCGCGCACGTCTTCCCGGGCGGTGCGCTGGACGCCGCCGACAGCTCGGCCGACTGGCTGCGACTGTTCGCGCCTTGGCACACACCGTCGCGTTTCGGCCTAGGCCCGGCGCCGCCTCAGCGCCCCTCTTTCCCGGGGCTCGTCCACGACGACGCGCACGCCGGGGCGCTGCCTGATGACATAGCGCTGCGCATCTGCGCCATCCGCGAGACCTTCGAGGAGGCTGGGGTGCTGCTGCTGAGACCGCGGGGCTCGGGGCCGGCTTCTCCAGGGCCGGGCCTGGCGCTGCCGCCTCCGCCGGGCCTGGCCGACTGGCGCTCGCGCGTGCGCAGTGACGCGCGCTGCTTCCTGCAGCTGTGCGCGCACCTAGACTGCACGCCCGACATCTGGGCTCTGAGCAATTGGGGCGGCTGGCTCACGCCGTACGGGCGCGGCCCCCGCCGCTTCGACACCACCTTCCTCATGTGCTGCCTGCGCGAGCCCCCGCCGGTAGATCTCGACCTGGCGGAGATGGTGAGCTACAAGGTAGGGCCCGCGTACCCCGCGGGGTGCGCCGAGCATAACCCCAGACCAAAGGCGTGACATTGTTAGAGGCTCTGAAGGATTGAACTTCTCATCCCGTGGGGCCACGGAAGAGCTTCCGTTGCCTGTTCTGAAAACTAAAAAATGATTCATTCATTTCATCCCCTAATCGTTATCATTCGATTTCTGGGACATATTACAGGATTTCAGTTCCATCAACTTTCTTCTCCCCTCTCCCTCCCTCCCTTCTTTGTCCCCACCTTCCTCTTCTCCCTCTCTTTCCTTTTACCGTCTTTCCTCTCCCACCCTCCCGTTTCTAACTCTTTTCTCCTCATCTTATCTCATCTCATCTCATCTCCCTCCCTCCCTCCCATTTTCTCCCTCCCTCCCTCCCTCCTCTTCACTAGCACCAGGCACAGTTAGGCTTCGGGCAACTTCTTCATTTATTTAAATGTTATAAACTTTTATTTCTTTTTTTTTTTAACGACTTATTTTAAATCGTGTGTCCAAGTAGGAGTATATGCATTTGAGTGCAGGTGCCCACTGATCTCCTGGAGTTGGAGCCACCTTGAGTGGGTGATGGGAACGGAACCCAGGCCCTCTGCAAGATGGTTCCTCTGCAGATCTCAGTTGACTCATCTCCTTAGCTCTCTTCCATCTGGTTTTTTTGTTTTGTTTTGTTTTGTTTTGTTTTGGTTTGGTTTGGTTTGGTTTGGTTTTTTGTTTTTGTTTTTTGGTTTGCTTGCTCTACTGTAGGACATGGATGCACATTCACTTGTTTCAACCTTTTTCCTTCTGTATTTCATTTGTGTAAACTCAATTGTTGGTTTTTGTTTTTGGTGTGTGTGTGTGTGTGTGTGTTGTTGTTGTTGTTGTTGTTGTTTTGTTTTGTTTTGAGCCAGGGTTTCTCTGTGAATCCTGGGTATCCTGGAACTGACTCTGTAGACCAGGCTGGTCTCGAACTCAGAGATCTGCCTGCCTCTGCCTCCTGAGTGCAGGGATTAAAGGCATGCTCCACTAATCCCAGCCCAATTGCTGTTTTTTAAGTTTACACTTTTCCTTTGAAATATCAGCCTTAAGTAGTATTTCTGGAAGCATCACAGCTGCCTGAACTCCAGTTCTAGAGCATCTGATGCCCTCTTCTGGCCTCTGAGGGTATGCATGTATGTGGTGTACAGACATGCTTACTGGCAAAACACATCTATAAATCTGAAATTAATCTTTTCTCTTTCTCTTATTATGTTGATCTTTTCATTTACATCTGTGAACCAACCAGACTGCTTAGAACAGGAGATAGAAAAGAGTCAGGCAGTGTGATAACTTCAATTGTCACCTTGTCATAACCTAGAATCCCCCCAGGATCCCCTGAGTAAAAATGCTTAGTGTTCCTGTGATGTAGCACTACAGAGCATCTCTGGAATTACTCAAAATTTCTTTTTTCATCCCCTTTCCTTTGAAATACTGTTGTGGAATAATCTTTTTGTACACTGTGAAGATCTGTCACTCGGACTGGTTTATTAAAAAGCTGAATGGCCAATAGCTAGGCAGAATTTCCAGGCACAGAGAATGCTGGGAAGAAGAATGGTGGAATCACTAGCCAGATGTGGAGGAAGCAGGAAAGTAACATGGGCTCTATGGAGTAAAGGTCATAAAACCATGAGGCAAAGTAAATTAATAGAAATGGGTTAATTTGAGTTATAAGAGCTAGTTGGAAACAAGCCTAAGCTAAGGCCAAGCTTTCATAATTAATAAGTCTCCATGTGGTTATTTGGGAGCTGGCAGGAGGGACAGAAAAATCCACCTACAAAATACATTACAAAGCTTGGGTGTGCTTGCTCAGACACTGAGCTTTCTCATTCTTTTTCTCTCAAGCTACTCCCTCACCCCCTTCTACCTGGTGGCCACTCAAAGCATGGCTACCTCTCTTTATCTACCCTGGCTCCTTTCTGCTGGCACCTGCTAAGATTTATAGCTCATCTGCCCTTTGCTCTCATAAACTCTAGTACATTTGTCTTTGAGAACTTTCAGTCTGTTTTTAAATTAAATAAAAAATAAAGGATATTATTTTATGCCTGTGTGTGTGGGTGTTGTTGTTGTTGTTACAGACCACATTTCCCTGCATTTGACGTGTCCTGAATTACATGTTAGCATTGTCTATAAATTGCTGACTGCTGGGTTTTCTTCTATTCTTTTAAATAGTGTTGCACTTTTCCTGGCAGGCAGTTAAGTTATTAGAGATGGACTCTGTCCTTTGAAGGTATGTTTTAAATGGTTTGGGGGTGGATGTACAGTATATTCAAGAGCTAATTTAGCTACAGTTTTATTTTGTGTCCCTTTTCTGGTCACTTGAGTGCCCCAGTGCTGGTTACATTTAATTAAAGCTTTCCCAGTGTAGGGAATACACTGCTGGAGAAAATGGGAAAAAGTCTAGGCTCTAGGTAAGCATGAAGAATTTAGTTAGGAACCTCCCAGGTCTTGCTCTTTCTTTAGAAGTAGTCATTGTCTCTATCATATCGTTTTACTCTTTCTATGCACAAGTAAGTATGTAGTAGAGTTTCGAGGTTCAGTTCTGTGTAGACCTTCTCAGGCACACTGCTCACCCAATACTGCCCAATGTGAACCTCCCTCCCAAAATCTGATCTGTATTGCCCGAGTCACTAAGAACTAGATGCAGCTTAGGTCCCCCGCGGTTCTGTAGCTAGGAATGACTTTAGGCAGGAGCCCTAGACAAGTGGTAGGCTTCACTTCATTCTTTCTCATTTACTTACTTATAGTCAGGCAGTTTTTGGTGTTTGGAAATAGATTTTTATCAAGTTGTTATGTGGTGTGTGAGTTTAGCTCTCATGGCCAAAAGGCTTTTTTAAAAGTTATTTTTACTAATTATCAGCATTTTAACTAGCGTTTAATACTTTTTAATATTTTTGGTAAATATTATTACTTAACAACTATGATTTGATTATTATTATTTATTTTTGTACTTTAACATGCATGCAGATGACCATGGAGGCCAGAGGAGGGCGTTGAATCGCCTAGAACTTGAGTTATGGGTGGTCATGAAGGTACCCAATGTGGTTCCTGGGAACCCAATTCTGGTCCTCGAAAAAGCCACAACTGCTTTTAACCACCGAGCCATCTCTCCAGCCACCAATTCTTTCTTTCTGAGACAGGACCTCAAGGGTAGATTTCTTTTCTTAGACTCGGGCAGTTTTCCTGGTCAACCTCCTGATTAAGCAGGACAGTCGGGACATAGCAGTATCCAGGCCTCTATGGATGTTCTCATGTTGTCTGAGAGATCTAGCAAGCCCTCCCCCCACCCCCACATCAGTTAGTTTTCACATCTGGCAGATCTTGTATACCCATCTGGCAACCTTGGACCTGGCTGGTGGTGGAATAAACTTCACAAAGCTGCTTCCTTTGTCTCCTACAGTGGTTGTCTCCATCAGAGGCAACTGAGTGTTTCCTGTCCAAAGAAATCTGGCTGGCACCACCGCAGTTTTATGAAATGAGAAGACTTGAAACTTTCGACTCTCTCTCCGCTCTGTACAGATTTTCTTCAGATCACCCGTTAGAAATAACTGAGAAATGGCTGCCAATAATGCTTTTAACTGCTGATGGCTCCATCAATCTGCTCCCAGGTGAGTTGGGGAAGTACCAGTGCTCTCGTTAGTATTAACCTTAAGATTATCAGACCAACCCATATCGAAACATCAAAAGTGTTGTTGTTAAGGCTAACATTAATGTTAATATTTAATGGGCTAAAGAGAGCATGAGGTAATCCAAGACTTACAGTGTTTGGCTGGGCATGTGACTTGGTGGAGCACTTGCCTAACTTGCGTCAAGGCCTCAGTTTTACTTCCCAGTGCTGCTGAAATAGATGATAAAGTAATTATAGTTCACAACAGAAGCACTGTAGTCACCCATTATGATGTGCCCACACAAAATGCTTGTCTTGGGGTAAGCATAAGTAGGGGTATTAAAATCCAACCAAGAGGGCTAGAGAGCTGCCTAAGTCAGTAGAATGTTGGCCTTGCAAGTGTGAGGGCCTGAACCGGGGCAAAGTGCCAGGTGTGGTGCCAGGCACCTGTAATCCCAGCATTGTGACGGCAGGGTAGGAGGCAGAGACAGGCAAAGCCTTGGAAGTTCATGGGCCAGCTAGCCTGCCTAATTGGTGACATCCCAGGCCATAAGAAACCCCATCTGAAACAAAAGGTAGCAAGTTCTGGAGGAACAACACCTGAGATTGTCCTCTGGCTTCCATGAGAAATCGCCTTCTGTAGTTATACACACACACACTTGGTGGAAGGAGAGACCTAACTCCAGCAGGCTGGTCCCTGACTCTACCTATGTACACACACACACACACACACACACACACACACACACACACACACCTCTCCCTTCCCCTCCTCTCTCAAATGTAATCAAACTTAAAACAGGGAGAGGAAGAGTCTGAGTGGCTGGAGGCCGTGCTGTTGCTCTGTGGTCTGACCCCAGTACCCATGTCAGGCAGTACATGCACATGCATACGCATACCATGGAGTAATAATAAAGTACATTTACAAATAAATTAAAAGGAGCAACAAGAAAAACCCTAACTAAGCTTCAACATGAAATACATAACAAAAAATACTGGCTTATGTCAATATATTGGGATGATTTATGAAACAATGCTTTGTAGAAACAAATTTTTACTATTTTTCAGGAGATGAGCTGTATGTGAAAGACTCAGATTTCTTAGAACAAACAATGTCCACTGACAAAAAGACTGAAGAACTCATGAAGGAAGGCAAAGTAGTTAACCGAATGGTGATCCACAATCTCCACCTCTATGAAATCTATGTGTCTCTGCTGTCCAAGGATAAGCTCGTGTACCCTAAGAACTACATAGTGAATAAGAGCCTGCCTGCCCACTTGTGAGATGCTCCACTTGTGGGGATTGACTGAACATGTCTGAAATACAAGGAACTTGGCCTGTAAAAGTTGTGTACAATGAGGTGTTCCCTGTGTCGTGTGCGTTTCCTGCCCGTCTTCAGACTGTACAGCAGCCATGAGGGTACAATGGATGAAGTGTTTAGGATCTAGTTACTGGATAAACAGCTTTGCAATGGTTGTCTCTTCTGTGTTTTATTAGCTTGAACATTTAAAAAGGAGTCTCCAGCCATCCTCTAACTGTCCCACCTGTTAGCCGATTTCCCGATGTGCAGTGGAGATTGAGTCCCAGATCTCTTAGACTTTCAGCAGGAATTAATTCAGGAGTACCTGATTAGATGGTATTAAGTTTGAATGTGGCATTTCCTCCACGTGGTCCATAGATGGTAGCACTGTTTTGGCAGGTTGTGAAGACTGAGGGGCAGGCTCTAACTAGAAAAAGTGGGTTGCTGGCGTGGGTGGGTCTTGAGGGATTTTGAGTCCCACCTCTGTTCCAGCAGAATTCTGTTTTCTGATCTGAGGAGATCTGAGCAGGCTGCCTCAGGTTTCTGCCTCTGTGAATGTCACTTTGTCTTTAGCACCATGAAATTGGCTGTACTAAACCCCAACTTTACGTTGTCTCTGTGAGGCATTTGATCATAGCAAATGAACAGCGATTGAGGCATCCTTCATGGGTGATGCCATGTCCTTGCCAGGTATCTACCTTTATAATTAACAGACATAGCCCACACCTTTAATCCCAGCTCTGGAGAAGCAGAAGCTGGTGGATCTCTGAGTTCAAGGCCAGCCTGTCCTACAGAGTGACTTCCAGGGCAGCCAGGGCTGTTACACAGAGAAACCCTGTTTCAAATCAAAGGGGGAAAAACACAGTGTTTGGTTTAAAACCAAACAGCATTCATTTTGACATCTACATTTTATTTTTTGTTACACTTTTTTACGTGCTGGCACACACATGAGTGCATGCCCTGAACAGTGTGGAAGGGAGAGAAGAGGTTACAGGAGTCTGTTCTTTCCTGCTGCATGTGGGTCTGGTCTGTGGCGCTCAGACCACCAGCTTCATCTGGCATGCTCCTACTTGCCAAGCCATCTTGCTGATTCCTTGGTTCCCACATTTTAAAGACTTAGGAACCAGACAAAAGCAGGTGGATGAGATGGCTCAGCAGGTAAAGGCTCTGAGCATGCGTGCCTGGTGACCTGATTTTGATTCCCAGATCCCATGTAAAGGTGTGAAGAGAGGACCTGCTTTTCAGAGTTGTCCCTACCTCCACACATGTGCCATGGCATGTGTGCCCTCATGCACATGCGTACACAGACACACCCAAAAAAACTCATCAACCTTTGTGCACATAGGAAATAGTTAATGAATGTTAACAGGTTAGAAAGAGAATGTTAAATTTACAGGGGTTTAATGTGTTTGATGTGGGTGATTTCTTTGACTTTGTTAAAGACAAATAATCTATTGATTAACGGTGAGAAATGATAGTTTAAGGCACAATTTGTTTTGTTTGCTTTGTTTCAGACAGGGTCTCTACATAGCTCTGGCTGTCCTGGAACCCACTGTGTAGACCAAATGGCTTCAAACTGACAAAAGATATGCCTGCTTTCACCTTCTTCTGAGTGTTCCGATCAAAGGTGTGCACCACCACACCTGGCGGGTCACTAATTCTGTTTGTAGATCTTTGTATTATGTTTTGTAGTGGATTTCACTTTTCACGAGATGTCTTGATTTACCTGCTAACACAATAAAGTCAATAATAAGTAAAGTTATGCATGTGTGTTTTATTCCTAAGGATACGTGGGTGTGTGTGTCTGTGTGTCTGTGTGTCTGTCTGTGTGTCTGTGTGTCTGTCTGTGTGAGTTTATATGCATCATATGGAGGCTAGAACAGAATAGTGGATCCCCTGGAACTGGAGTTACTGATGCAGGCAGCCAAACCCAAGTCCACTTTAATACTCTTAATGGCTAAACCATCTCTCCAGCCCTTTCTGTGCGTTACTTAATCCCCATTAGAGGAATAAGAGAGAGCTGCGGTTCTTAGCTTGTTCAAGCTGTCTGGAAATGTTTTCAGTTGTCGCAACTGAGGAGAGAATGATAGTGTCACCTAGTGGAGAGACAGCATAGGTACAGGAAGATAGCCTGCCATGTAAAGTTACCAGACTTGGAGTAAAATCTAATCAGGCTTGGTGGTACAGATCTGTGTGATCCTAGCTACTGGGAAGGCTGTGACAGGAGAATCAAAAGTTCAAGGTCTGCCTAGGTTACAAAGTGAGTTCAAGACTCATTTTGACAACCTTGTGATCCTGCCTCAAAAATTTAAAAGAAGGCTGAGCCCTGGCTGTCCAGGAACTCTTTCTGCAGATCAGGCTGGCCATTTAACTCTTTCTGCATACGTGTCCCTATTGGTATATATGTACATGTGTACATCCCCACAGACCCAGAAGAAGGTGTTGGATCCCCTGCTGGAGCTTTTGGAGGTTGTGAGCCACTCCATGTGGGTGCTAGGAACTGCATTCAGGTCCTGTGGAAGCACTCTTAACTGCTGAGCCATTTCTCTGGCCCAAAATCTATTTTTTTAAGTAAATGGTCCCAATATGTAAATTTGAGATCCATAGATAATAATATTCTCTGTGGCTTCTCAATCTACAAAAATTCTTAATGATTGTTGCCTTCGGCAGAGTGCTCATGAGGGGAGCAGGTAGAAGCCCCTTGGCCTGAGCACTGCCATTTTGACTGCCGTTTTACCTGTATGGTGAAATAAAGTTCTGGTTCCCAAGCCCTACAGGGCACTGAGAACTTTCCAATGGCTGATAAACCTCCTCCCTAAACCATAGCAATAGCCATTATTTATCTTTAGTTCATGTCTGGCCGGGCGGTGGTGGCAGCGCACGCCTGTAACCCCAGCACTCGGGAGGCAGAGGCAGGCGGATCTCTGAGTTCGAGACCAGCCTGGTCTACAGAGCTAGTCCAGGACAGGCTCCAAAGCTACAGAGAAACCGTGTCTCAAAAAACCAAACCAAACCAAAAAAAAAAAAAAGAAAAGAAAAGAAAAAGAAAAAGAAAAGAAACATCATGGCTGATCCTAACCACAGAAGGAAGGAACAAGTGAATCTGATTGTGGACTGAAAGTCTTGCATTGTATATCAGTTGACAATGATAGAAAATTCAAGGAAGCCCCTAATCTCTAAATCCTGATTGGTGAAAATTATAACTGATTTGGCAACAAATGTTTGTGGATTTTATGCTTATAAACCACTTCTGCCCCTGCTCAGGGCTGTCAGGAGAAACGAGGCTCCCAAGTCCTTGTCCTGCAGCTCCAATCAATCAGGGACCTGCTTATGTGGTAAATTATTAAGACCCTTGGAACCCATAAGTGTTTCTGTCCTTATGGCACATAATGAGCTAGGTGTAACAGTTCATTCTTGCAGAGCATTACTGCTGGGAGGAACCTCAGGAATGGCATCATTCTGTCAGTGAGGAACTTGAGAAACAGATGCATACATCGAGTTCCCACCCTGGCTAGGAAGAGAACTTGGATAGTAGCCCTGACTTATTTGTGAAGTCACTGTCCTCCCTGGTAATTTTAGATGTCCAAGATGACTGGCTTTCCTCATAGGAAAAATAGAATATAGGTAAGATTGTTTCTTGATAGAAAAGACTCCCTCAGTGACCCAGGCTGGCCTTGAACTCCCACATTCCAAAGTGTCCTCCTGCCTCTGGCACCTGAGATCTGGTTTTACAAGAGTGTGCATCATGCCTTGAGTCTCTTGACACAATCTTGTGTAGCCCAGGTTGGCCTTGAAGTTGCTATGTAGCCAAGGATGACCTTGAAATCCCGATCCTTTTGCCTCAGCCTCCTGAGTGCTAGGATTACAGGTATGTGCCATTGCTTGCTTAACTAATTGCTGATATTTTTAATTTGAATGAAACTTGTCTCCCACAAGGAGCCATTCTGAAAGGCTCACACGACTTCCTACATGCAGCAACAGCATTTCCCAACAGCCTCAAAGAACAGCTGTCATCTTAGAGTCCAGGTCAGGTTCATTACTCTAGTCCTCCCCACCCCCACTCTTAGAGACCCACCTGCCTCTGCCTCTAGAGTGTTGGGATTACAGGTGCGTCCTGCTGCGAGAGCAGAAATATGAAGTAGGAATTCAGCTGACACTGGCAAAGCTATTGCCTGGAAAAGCCAAGAACTCTTCCAGAGGGAAGCCAAAGCACAAGTGTCAGCTGTTTCCTACATCACATTTCTTGCGCGCTATTGAAGCTTGGCATTTGATTCTTTTCTAAGAGTGTGATTGCTCATTTACTGGGCACAACATCCCCTTTACAATTGGGGTATTTGGATACATTCCCCAGCTGGGTTTGATAACAGTCACAGTCAAAACCCATTTCCCATTATCAGGCTCTTGTTCCTCTTTCCAGCAGACTTAGAGCCTGCCTTTCTGTAACTATCTTCATTAGCAAACATCGGATCAGGGCTGTCTCTGGACAAAAGTATTTTATCTGAGATACTTCTCTACATCCAAGGACAGACTGCAGATGGATAAGCAGTAGCTCATCTCACCTATAGATAAGATGAAATAACCACTAACATTTAATCCTTAACTTTTTATCTTCACCGCAGTTTATTTACACAAGACCCTAATTTAAGAAACTTACTGCTTACAATTCTGGGATGGTGTTTTGGACATCTGCTAGATAAAAGATAATTATTCCTCCTGACCCAAAGAGACTACCAAAAAGACCAGGAGGATGACAGGTGCCAAGCTCCATTTCTTGTGCAAATTAAGCCTCAATCCTCCTTCTTTTATCTCAGCCCAGGTGTTATCCCTAGTTCTAAAGATTCCCCCTTTAGCTATTAACTCAGAGCGAAAGTGCCTTTATAGAATCAAATACACATTGTGATGCAGGTTGCCTAGCAACTGAGTAAACTTGCCCTGCCCTACCAGAAAGCAGCACAGCTGAGACAAGCTGAGAGAGAAATGGCACCAAGGAAAAAAGGACAGTTTGACTTTACTAGTGACTTACTGACATAGACTCCTAACCTGTTTACCTAGCCACTTCTAAGTTTATAGTCTGAGCACGTAAATTCCTTTTTAGAATCCCCTAATTGATTTAGCCCTTAACTGATCCTACCAGAGAGCTCCCATTAGTCACTCCCCTTTTGGATTGTAAAAGAAAGCCTGACAGTCACTGCCTAAGTTAAACTCTTATCTGCCTTTATGACCCACAAAAAATTCAAGTCTTGTGACCTTGCTTTGGCCAGAGAATTGCTGGTTGTGCGTGTTTATGAACTGGAAACTAAGACAGAACTAAGAACAATGAGAGAAAGCGGAAGAAGGAACGAGAGGAGCTGAGTGTGAGAAATGGAAAAGATGCTGTGTAGATGGAGTTGACTTAGAAGAATAAAGTGAATGGACTAAGAGCTCGGTGTGCTTAGATTCTTTCTGTATCCCTAAGTTTAGATCCTCAGCTGACTGAGTCTTCCACAGGCCCGAGAAGGGGCTGTGGGGCTGGACCCCAGGAGCTCTTGATAGTGCCACCCCAAGCTGCATCTCATTGATCTCTCTTAGCCTTGCCCTGGTAGATTCTAGGCAGGTGCTCTACCACTGAGCTATATCACCAGACCCTTTTTACTTTTTCTTTATACAATTTTTTGAGAAATGGTCTCATTTTGTAGCCCTGGCTGGTACTGAACTTACTTTGTAGACCAGACTGGCCTCAAACTCACTAACGGAATGCACCATCAGGCCCAACAACACCAAAAAATTCGTGTACGGGTACATGTGTCTGCTGCATATATGTCTTCCGATGTATGTGTATATATACATCTGCTGATGTGTGTGTGTACATGTGTCTGTTGATGTGTCTGTGTGTACACATGTCTGCATCTCATCATGGATGGGGGGGCCTGTTGGGGAGAGGGGTTTCAGTGAGAGAAGGAGGGAATGGTAGGGGAATAGGGGCTCAGATGACTAAAATTCATTGTCTATGTTGTGGTGGCAAATTTTGCTTGTCAACTTGACACGCCTGGGAGAAGGGAACCTTAGCTAAAGAATTGCCTCCATCATATTGGCCTATAGGCATGTTGGTGGGTGAGGGCTCAGCCAACTGTTGGCAGTGCTACCTCGAGCTATATAAGAAAACTAGGTGGGGCTGGGGATTTAGCTCAGTGGTAGAGCGCTTGCCTAGCAAGTGCAAGGCCCTGGGTTTGGTCCTCAGCTCCAGAGGGAAGAAGAAAGAAGGAGGAAGGAAGGAGGAAGGAAGGAAGGAAGGAAGGAAGGAAGGAGGAGGAGGAGAAGAAAAGGAGAAAGAAAACTAGGTGAGCAGCCAGGGGAAACAAGCCACTAAGGTGTATTCCTCCATGGTCTCTGCTTCCATTCCTGATTTGCGTTCCTGCCTTGATTTCCTTCAGTGATGGACTGTAACCTGGGAGCCAAATAAGTCCTTCCCTCCCCCAAGTTGCTTTCGGTTATATTGTTTATTACAGCAATGGAAAGAAAACTAGATCATATGTGGATAAAATGGCCAAATAACAAGAGATATGGGAAAAAAAGGTGGAAAGTGAGCAGAGGAAGACAGCCCAATGTCAACCTCTGGTTGCTATATGCATCTACACATATACGCAGGCACACACACACACAAACACACATACACACACTCACACACACATACACACATGCACAAAATGGGCCAGGTGATTATATGGTGATTATACAATTATACCTATAATTTCAGAACCTGAGAGGCTCAGTCAGGAAGGATGCTGAGTTTGACGCTAGCTTAAGGCTAGCTTGGTCTACACAAAGCCATACTGGGATAGAGAGTGAGAACCTGCCCTAAGAATAAGTAATGCATAAGTAGAATAACCAGATTTTAAGGAACAAAAAGAAATAAATTACAAATGTCCAAAATCAGTAATGGGATAGCTGGATGAGATATGTAAAATACTGATGGGGGAGAATGCATATACTTAATAATTCTGTATCAGTTTCATGTAAAAACTATAGAAATAATCATTTGTATGTGGACTCTGAAGATTCCCTATCTCTGAAGAAAAGTCATGGATAGAAATTCCATAGATAACTGAAGGATTAATCAAATAAAAATTCTCTTAATAAGACACGTATATTTTTATGTGTATGTACTTATGCGTACCGTGCGTGTGCAAGTACCCAGAAGGGAATGTTTGATCCCTTAGCATTATAGTTACAGGTGTTGGTGAGCAATCTGGTGTGGGTATTGTAATCCTAACATGGATCCTCTGAAAGAGTGGTAAGCATGCTCTTTTTTTCCTTTTTTTAAAGCTGAGGATCGAACCCAGGTATAGTGATATTTTATTTGTACTGAAATGTGATTTTATTTGTATATTAATAAAGTTGCCTTGGGGTCAGAGCAAGCCATAGCAGACGCTGGGCGGTGGTGGTGCATGCCTTTAATCCCAGCACTTGGGAGGCAGAGCTAGGCAGATCTCTGTGAGTTCAAGGATACAGCCAGCATGGAGACACACGCCTTTAATTTCAATACCAACCAAAGAAGACCTGGAGGTCTGTACAGATAAGCAGTGACAAGGAGGTCATGTGGTTGGGTTTACAACCAATGAGAAGGCAGAACAGAAAGTTTATATAAAAGACAGGATACTGGAAGTAGGTCTCTGGCAGAGAGGAAAGACAGAGTAGCAGTGAAGGGCAAGGTTTTCAGCTCTCAGCTATTGCTTTGACCTCTTGGCTTTTAACTCTGCAATTGGCTCTATGTTTCTTATTTAACAAGAGGGTTACATCTACACCCAGGGCCTTGTGCTTGCTAGGCAAGCGCTCTACCACTGAGCTAAATCCCCAACCCGAGTGGTAAGCATTCTTAATCACTGAACCATCTATCAAACCCATATAAACTCTTGAAATAGAAGTGTGTAGTATGGGCAGTGGTGGCACACACCTTTAATCCCAGCACTCGGGAGGCAGAGCCAGGCGGATCTCTGTGAGTTTGAGGCCAGCCTGGTCTACAAAGCGAGTTCCAGGAAAGGTGCAAAGCTACACAGAGAAACCCTGTTTCAAAACAAAAAGCAAAACAAAACAAAACAAAAAAAGAGTGCAGTAGAAACTCTGATGATGAGTGTAGAAATTAATGAAATATAATCAGTAAATCTAAATAATTATTTATGGCTAGAAAACATCACAAGTATTTAAAAGAACTCAAATATTAGCCTGCTTTAAAAAAAACTCAGATTTTTTTCAAGTAAAACTCATGAAGATTCTATTGCATTTTTATAAATTGTCTATGTAAGGGATAGGGAAGAATATGAGAGGGAAGAGTTGATAGTTTCATAAATGTTGATGCTACACCTGTGGGTGGTGTGATGCAGACAGGGGAATCAAGTATAGAACTAGTGACTGGATCCTCAGGGTCAGCTCCCTCTATGATACTTTTTAATTTTGTATAATTATCCCAGGTGTGGTGGCACATACCTTTAATCCTAGCACTCCGGAGGGAGGCAGAGGCAGGTGGGTCTCTGTGAGTTCCAGGCTGACCAGAGCTGTGTAGTGAGACCATGTCTCAAAAATACAAAGAGAAATGGTTGTTGTTGCTATTGTTTTGAAACAGTGTTTCACGAACTTGCCCTAGCTGGTCTAGAACTGCCTACGTAATGCAGGTTAGCCTTGTATCTGTTCTCGCCCTGCGTGGCCTCTGGAGTGCTAGCATTGCAGGAGTTGTGTCTTCTCAGCCAACTTGTAGTTGTCTTGACTGTTCAGGATCATGTACACATAATTCTGGTTTGCATTAAACTATGTGAAAAAAATTGTAAAACACAATCCCATAGCATGGGGACCAGTCAAAGGAGAAAGTGAGTGTCCTGCACTATATCCAAGAGAAGCCGTTTGGTTTGCCCCACTTTCCAGAGCCTTTAAATACATATTTGTGGGTCCTTGTGAAATCAACCACAGCAAACCACATGTGCATGAGAGTTTATTTATTTATTTATTTATTTATTTATTTATTTATTTAGACAAGTTCTTCTTATTGTAGTTCAGGCGGACCTCAAACTTGAAATCCTGCCTCATTCTTCTACTGCTGGGATTATAGTTGTAAACGACCATGGCTTCAGGCTTATTTCATGTGTGTATTTGTTCCTGTGTGCCTGTATCTATGGATGACAGAGGAAAACCTTGTGTGTCAACAGTGATCCACCTTGGTTTTGTACATGTGTGTGCACATGTGCAATGTGCATATACACAAGTGAACATAAGGAAGCCACCATACCCTCTCTATTGTAGGACCATCAACAGGGTCTCTCACTGAGTCGGAAAGTCACCATTTTGAGTAGGTTGGCTGGCCAGCAGGCTCTTGGGAACTATTGTGTTTTTCCCTCAATTCTGGGATTATAGGCATACATAGCCATGCCTAGCTTTTTACATGAGTGATGGGGATTTGAACTCAGGTCCTCATGTTTGCACAGTAAGTTCACTGAACCATCTACCTAGCTCCACTTTTTTTCTTTTGTTTCTTCACTTCACCCTCCAGGCTTGCTGGTCAACAAGCCTCAGGGATCTGCCTCTTTCTTCCTCTGTGGTACTGGGATTGTATCACCACACTTGTGTTTTTAAAAATGGAATCTAGGGATTGAACTCAGGTCCTCATATGTATGTGGCAACAAGCACAATGCTATGTGCACATCATTTCCCAAAGACATGACCCCTTCTCCTCCAATTTCCACACTCTCTTGAAGCCAAGTCTCTTTGCCATCTTGAGTACTTTACCAGAAGATGAATACAATTGAATACAAACTGAAGCAATTTTGTTATTTCAGAATTCAACCATTCAAGAATTCTTTTGTAAACCACTTGGGTCTATCACCTCTTCAGTGGTGAGAAAATGGGGAGTTTAAAGAAGCCCCGAGCTAACACAACAATGAAATACAGGTGTGGGCAGAACCTGGCTCAAGAGGTGGGGCCTTTTCCGGAATGTGGTCAGGTGGAAATGATGCCAGGAAGCCGCAAGATCTGGTTGGCTGATTAGAAAACGGTACCATGTCTGCAAGCCAAAGTCAGGTATTGATATGGGAGAGATCCAACCGAAGCACTGTGATGGAGGATGGAAGCTGGTCCAAAGGTAGTGGAGAGCATGGCTTCCTGGCAGGTAATACTGCTAAAGACTTGGCTTGCATGCAGCCACTCCATCCTGGTGGGGAGGGCGGGCAAGTAAGACCCTGTGCGCTGGAGGAGAGGGACCATGTGTCCTTTCTAACCTTGTAGTTCACCGCCACGCCTCAGGGCGGCGCTATACGCAGCCAGGCCGTTATCCAGGCCTCCAGGCCGTTGGCGCACAGGTGCTTTCTAGCCCTCACGAGGCCTGTACGCAGGCGCAGGGTGAACGGCGCGCCGGGCCGTTGAAGGTGCGTGCGCGGCTTGTGAGGTCCCTGGTGCCCGAGGCCAGGCTGCAGCATCCTCAGTGTCGGTGGTGAGGGTGAGGGACGCGAGCTGTGGCGATCAGAGAGCTGTGTGGTGTGAGGCACTCTGCACGAGAAGGGCGAGAAGGCGTCAGCGGGATGCTGGAGGTCCTGGTGCTAAAGGTGAGGCTTCCCCACGTGCGGCTGCCATCTTGGGGTCCCCGAAGCCCAGCTGCCAGAGGCTCGCTTTCCGATGAGCCAGTGATGCAGTTGCACACTCTGGTAATGTAGGTGGCAGATGCGGTGGCAACGGCTAATAGCCTTCAGCTATCCAGTATTATGAGCATGAAGGAAAAATCAGTGAGTTCCGGGCCAGCCTGGGCTACATCCTGAGAACTTAGTTCACAGATACCACCTCCCAAAAATTAAATATTCATTGGTGAACTGATCTATTACAATTAAATTTATTATGTAAAATTTGCCTTTGTGACCTTGGTACAGACACTTAATCTAACATATTTGTGTTACCTGTGTGAGAGTGTATGTGCCGTGGTCATGTAGAGGTCAAAGAACAACTGACCTGAAGTCAAGCCTGTTGGCAAGTACCTTTTACTGAACCAGCTTACTGGCCATGCTTCTTCTTCTTCTTCTTCTTTTTTTTTTTTTTGTTTTTGTTTTTGTTTTTTTTTTTTTTGTTTTGTTTTTTTTTTTGAGACAGGGTTTCTCTGTGTAGTTTTGGTGCCTGTCCTGAATCTAGCTCTGTAGTCCAGCCTGGCCTCGAACTCACAGAGTTCCACCTGGCTCTGCCTCCCAAGTGCTGGAATTAAAGGTGTGTGCCACCACCACCTGGCCCTTGCTTATTTTAATTAATTTATTTATTTTAGGGTCTCAATTCTGTAACCTTGATTTGCTTGGTATTCCTTATGTAGACCAACATGGCCTTGAACTTACAGAGATCCACCTGTGGTTGGTTGGCCCTCCAGTGCTGGGATCAAAGTCATGGACTACAACTCCCACCCATCATTAAAAATTTATTTTTCATTTTTTTATTATGTGTCTGTGTCTGGATCTGTGCACATGAGTGCAGGTACCCTCAGAGCTGGAGTTCCAAGCAGTTGTGAGTCACCCGATGTGGGTGATGGGAATGGATGAGAACTGAATTCAGGTCCTCTGCAAGAGTAAGCAACCAGTTTCTCTTAACCAGAGCCATCTGTACAGCCCACCAGGCATCTTTTCACAGGATGATTGGCCACCTGTATTAGGTTCATTGAGAAAATGCCATTTCAGGTCCTCAGTCCATTTTTTTTTCTTTTTTCTTTTTAGTGGTTCAGGTTTATGGTCTGGTTGTTGAGTCTTAGAAGCTCTCTTTACATTCTGAATATCAATCCCTTACCTGAGAAGTATTGCATAAATTTTCACCCCTTTTATGGTGTGCTGGTTATTTACATTTGACCTAACCTAGAGTCATCTGGGAAGAGTGTATCAATTAGGAATTACCTAGGTCAGGTTGGCCTGTGGACGTGAGTGTGTGTGATAGTTTAGGTTGTTAATTGATGTAGGAAGACCCAGCCTACTGCAGGCTTTGGCATTCCCTGGCCTGGCATCCTGGATTGTATAATTAGGAAAGTTAGCTGAGCATAAGCAAGCAAGGATGCACGCGTGTGTTCTCACTCCATTCTTGACTGGATGTGATGACCTAGCTCCTCCTGACTTCTGCCTGCCCTCACTTCCCAGCAGTAGCCAGCCACAGAACAAGCCCTTTCTTTCCTGGCATTGTTTATCACCTCAACAGAAAGGAGACCAAGACATATGGGTTGACTATTTATTGATAGTCTTTCTGGAGGCATAAAATACAGTTTTGATCAGTTCAGTAGTTTATGTTCCCTTTTGTTGCTGTGCCATATCCAAGCAGCCAACGCCAAAAATAATGTGAAGCTTTTGTATTGTTTGCACCTCTGACTTAACAGTCATACATCTCACAGTTAGGACTTTGATGCATTTTGAGTTAGTTTTATTTCTTTTGTACATTTTTTGTGTGTGGGTGCATTCATGTCCATCACAAGGAGGCACATACCATGGCATATGTGAGAAAGTTGTAGAGCTAACTCTCTTCTTCTATGTTCACATAAGTTTTAGAGATCAAACTCAGGTTGCCAGGCTTCCCCAGCAAGTGGCTATCCCTGCTGAGCCATCTTGCCAGCCCCTTGAACTGATTTTTCTATATGGTGCTAATAAGTTCTTTCCATAGCATGAAATATTCAGTTTCCCAATAATACTTTTGGAAAGACTATCATTTCCCCATAAAATGATTTCTGACCTTTGTCAACTATTATTGGACCACATTGTAAAGGATTTAATACTGGGCTTTCTATTTTTCTGGTCTGTATGTCTATGATTAAATAATAGCACCACACTGTTTTGATAATTGTAGCTTTGTAGTAAGTTTTGAAGTCAGGTATGGATCCTTCTAGCTAGTTTGGTTTTGATACAGTGTCTCCAGCTGAGACTGGCTTTTACCTCCTTCAGTAGCCCTCCACCTCAGGATTGCTAGGATTATAGGTATGCATTACCATGGCAGTTTTATGTGGTGCTGGGGATTGAAACTAGGACTTCATGTATAGGTAGGTAAGCATTCTACCAACTGATCTACATCCCCAACACTTTAGCTTTGCTGTTTTTAGAGGTTTGTTGGCTACTTAGGGTCCCTTAAAATTTTGTTTAGAAAAAAAGACATTAGGATTTGATAATAAGAATTGAACCTGTAGTCAGTGTTAGCATCTTAATTTATGAAAACGTTTAATCTTCCAATACACAAGTGTAAATGTATTTCCATGATTTTTTAATTGCTTATTTTTATTTTATGTGCATTGGTGTTTTGCCTGCATGTGTGTCTGTGTGAGAGTGTCTGATCCCCTATACCTGGAGTTACAGACAGTTGTGAGCTGCCATGTGTGTGCTGGGAATTGAACCTGCGTCCTCTGGAAGAGCAGCCAGTGCTCTTAACCGCTCAGCCAGATCTCCAGCCCCTCTTTTTTTTTTTTTTTTTAAGACAATCTCACTCCATAGCCAGACTTACCAAGGACTCACTATGTAGACCAGGCTAGCCCCGAACTTAATGAAACCTGTCTCCCTCCTGAGAGTACCGGGACTAAAGACGTGCTCCGGCTCTCCCTGTATTTTGTGTCTCATAGTTTCATAGTTTCAGTAGTAGTTGTAATATATTTTATAGGATTCTCAGGATTTTCTGTGTAGACAGTCATGCTTATAGAAACTGTCAAGTTTATTTTCAGTCTTCCTACAGTCTTACCTTACAGTATTATCTATCACTCCAGCCAATGTTGACTGAACCACTATTAGATTTTTTTTTTTTCTGTTTTACTTCCTGTCCTTGAAATAGAGATCCCATTTGTAAATACAGCTGGGTGCCATGGCAAACTCTTGTAAGCCTATCATTCAGAAGATGGAGGCTAGCTTGGGCTATGTGACGTTCTGTTTCAAAACCCAAAACACAGCAAAGTCTCATTTCATAACTAAGCTTCTTTAGACACTGTAGCCATCTAGTCCTTAAGTTCTTGAGCATACTGTAAGAGCTACTTCCAAGTCCTTACCAGTTAAGCAACTTGGGTGTCCTCCCTCTCTCTTTCTAGGATAGAGCTCTGGACCTTGAGGTATTAGGCAAGTGCCTACCACTGAGCTATACCCCACTCCTGGGGTCACTGCCTAGTGACTTTTCTTGGCCATGTGTCATGGTTACATTGTTCATTATGCCTATTAACTGGTTTTACTGGACCTTGCTTTGTCCCTTCCTTGTTATATTAAGCATGAAGGTAACTTTTTGCTCTTAATTATTTGACTACAGACTAATCTGCAGTTAACAAAATCAGAATGACTGATATCTTCCCCCCCCCCCAATTATTATAAAATCCCTTCACACATCCAGTCATGGTGGTACACACCTTTAATCCCAGCACTCAGGAGGTAGAGGCAGGTAGATCTTTGTGAGTTTGAGGCCAGCCTCAAACATTGCCAGTTCCAGGCCAGTCACAATACATAGTGAAATCTTGTCTTTAAAAATAATAATAATAGCCAGGCAGCAGTGGTACAGGCCTTTAATCCCAGCACTGGGAGGCAGAGCCAGGCGGATCTCTATGAGTTCCAGGCCAGCCTGGGCTACAGAGCAAGATCCAGAACAAGCACCAAAACAACACAGAGAAACCCTAATAAATAACCAAAATAATTGAATAAATAATAAAATCACACCTTCAGAAGAGTTGAAAAATACTGCATCAAACTTGTATCCCTGCTCTGTGGTGTGCAGGATGTAGAGTTGTGGTATTTTGTTGTTTCTAGTCCCTCTCATCAGGTAGAACATGCATTTGCAAAATCAATGGTGGTTTTAACTGGTGTTTTAAATTCAATTTAACTTTTTCCACTTTCTAGCTTATCTCTAAAAATGATACTTTGTGCAGTTTTTAATTTTTATTTGTATGTGTGGTTGTTTGAATCCATAGGCTCATAGATTTGATTGCTTGGTCACTGGGCATTATTTGAAAAGATTTGAAAACTTCCTTGTTGGAGGAAGTGTCTCAAGAGGTGGGCTTTGAGGTTTTCAAAAGCCTAAGCCAGGCCCACTGGCTCTCTCTTATTGCTTGTAGATCTGGATGTAGAACTCTCAGCTTCTTCTCCAGCACAATGTCTGCCTGCATGGTGCCATACTGATAATGGACTAAACCCCTGAACTGCAAGCCAGAAACAATTAAATGCTGTCATTTTTAAGAGTTGCGTACTCATAGTGTCTCTTCACAGCAACAGAACACTGACTATATGTATCTGGTTTATACCGTGTGTGATGGTGTCCTTGAAGGCTAGAATATGGCATTAGATCATCTGGAACTGGAGCTCCCAGGCTTGAGGTCTGAGAATGAACTCAGGTCCTTTGGAAGGGGAGCAAGTGGTTTTAGCTGCTGCTTTCTCTTCATCTCTTGTTAATTTATTCTGTGCATGTGTGCTCAGCAGCAGGCATGTAGAGGTCAGAGGACAACTTAACAACTTGTGGAAGTTTTCTCCTAATTTTTGGGTTCCAGGGATAAAACCACTTGGGTCTTGGCGGCAGGCACCTTTATGGCAGAGCCATCTCACTGCCCTGATTGTTTTTAAATAATAATGTATAACAAGATAAATTCAGAGAGCTCTGACTTTAATCTTCTACTCCACTATTCCCTTTCCCCAGGTAATAATTTATATTTGTTTGATTTATCTGTTATCCTATTCCATCTTTTGGGGGGGTTGGGGGGAGTAGTGCTGAGAGTGTAGTCCAGAGCATTGCCCATGCTAGTTAAGTGCAATCTACCACTGAACCACACCCCAGCCCCCTGTTGGCTTTCTCTCATTCCTCATCTCCCCTCCTCCCTCTAGCCCTTGAACCCTCTGTGTAACTGTGGATGTTGTTGAACCCCCATCCTCCTCCCTCTGCCTCCTAAGTGCTGGGATTCCAGGTGTGTGCCAACTCCTCTCATTTTATGACATGCTGGAGATTAGAAGAAAATGTCAGACACACTGGGCAAGTGTGTTACCAACTGAGCTCCATCTCCAGCCCCCATTTCTTTTTGAATAAATAATCGAATGTTGACATGCACTGCGTCTTGTGTGACTTTGAACTTAACATAACTGAGGTGAATGGAGAAAGGATAGGTACATAGACACACAGATTGAAAGACTGGGATATGGTGGGCTGTGTGCACTCTGATGGAGCAGCAACAACTACGCAGCCACCGGAACCTCAGTGAGTCACCACGTACAGCAGGGGCATGAAGGGTTGGCTAGTCCAAAAGGAGTCTTGTGCCAGAGCCTACTCGAGTTGCAGCCATCCAGAAGGAGGAAGCTGTGTTTATTAGTGTTTATACACACTGTCGCCATCCACACTCCAACCAGAGGAAGGCTTTGCTGATTCCCATGAGTCTGAGGCATTGGTGTCCATGACATGCCTGTGCCCATGTCAACAATACACATCACTTAGGACTTTATCTGCTCCTTACAGACTCACTCAGAGCTTCCTTGGCTTCCCACACTTACGTTATTTTATTTTGTTTTTGTTTGTTTTGTTTTAAGACAGGATCTGTCTTACATAGCCCTGGCTGTCCTGGAACTCACTCTTTAGACTGGGCTGGCCTCGAACTCACAGAGATCCACCTGCCTCTGCCTCCTGAGTGCTGGGATTAAAGGTGTGCACCACCACTCCCAGCAGATTTTTTCTTTTTTTAAAAAAGGTTATAAATACTATCATGGCTTGCTTATGTATATTTTGAATTATTGGAGATAAGGGCATCTGTTTGCCTTTTGCGGGGGTAGAATTTGAAACAGGAGTTAGACCTATAGTCTAGACTGGTTTTGAACTTGTAATCCCCCTGCCTCAGCCTCCTAAGTACTACTATTATACATGTGTGCTGCCATGCCCAGTATCCTGTTTGGTTTTGAATTGTACACATAAATGAGAATTGCTTGCCTATGCTTTTTTATGTGTTTGGGGATTTTATCTTCAGTCTGACCGTTTTGATTTTTGTTGCCTGTTTTGTTTGTTTGTTTTTTTCAAGACAGGGTGTTACTATGTAGCTTTGGCTGTTCTGGAACCCGCTGTGTAGACCAGGCTGGCATCAAACTCACAAAGATGTACCACCATATCTGCTTCAATCTGACCATTTAAGACAAAGGTGTTTGTCAAGGATTTGTTAGATTCCTTAGCATTAGAAATAGTTACTGTGACTTAAGGTTTTCTATCACATGACTACTGCTAAATCATACATTGTTTTGTCTTAAATTTTTACAGATTGAAGATCCAGGTTGCTTCTGGGTAATTATAAAAGGATGTAGTCATTTTTTAGAACAAGAAGTCGACTATCAAAAACTAAACAGTGCCATGAATGACTTCTATAACAGCATGTGTCAAGACATAGAAATAAAGCCATTGATGCTGGAAGAAGGGCAGGTACGTGCTGCCTTCTGTTGTCATTAGGCTTAAGTGTGCTTTGAGGTCAGAGTTCAAAGCAGCAAAAGTGCAGAGTGTTCTCTCCCGAGATGGTGAAAGCCTTGGGATGGTCAGCAGCTCCTGGCCTCGCTGCTGCTAGTTTACTTTGCCCATGCTAGAACCTAGTCTTGGAAGAGGATGGTTGGGCAAGGTTCTCCAACCGTGTGGGCTCCAGGATCAAACTCCATTGGCCTTGCAGCAGGGACCTTCACTGGCAGAGCTATCTCACCGCCTGACTGTAAAAGCATGTGGTCTATCTTCCTGGGGCTGGAAGCCAGAATATTCTAGACCCAGCATATACTGGAGAGTCTTCAGCAAACAGGACATGGGATTTTAGTTAGTGCTGGTGCCACTTTTGTTTCCTCCTCCTCCTCCTCCCTCTTCTTCTTCCTCTTCCTCTTCCTCTTCCTCTTCTTCTTCTTCTTCTGCTGCTGCTGCTGCTGCTGCTGTTATAGTTGTTGTTTTTGTTACTCAGGCTTTGGACAACTTGTGTTATTTTATTCTACTTGTTCCATGTTGTGGCTCTTCTGTGTTCTTACAACATAAACTCCATCGTCCACAGTCTCTCATCAGGCCTTTTTCAGGAGAGTGGGCTTTTACAATAGTGTGACATTAAGAGATTTATAAGCTTGTTTTGAGAAAAAACTAGAAAATATTTGTGTGTGCCCCCCCCCCATTATCACTATAACATGATGTATTCTTTTTCTTTTTTCTTTTTTTGGTTTTCCGAGACAGGGTTTCTCTGTGTAGTTTTGCGCCTTTCCTGGAACTTGCTTTGTAGACCAGGCTGGCCTCGAACTCACAGAGATCCACCTGGCTCTGCCTCCCAAGTGCTGGGATTAAAGGCATGCGCCACCACCGCCTGGTGTGAGACCTTGTCTTAGAAAAACAAGAAGATATGAGTATCACAGAGCAAGAACTGGTGGTGCGGGTCTATAATCCTCGCTGCTTGGGAGGCAGAAGCAGATCTCAAGTTCAGGACCAGCCTGGGCTACATAGTTCCAAGTCAGCCTGGCCTGAAGAACTTAGACTCTGTGTTTTGTTTGTTTGTTTGTTTGTTTGTTTGTTTGTTTTCTACTGAGACAAGTACCTACTATGTAGCCCTGGCTGGCCTGGAACTCACAAGGTAGGCCAGGTTGGCCTCAAATTCACTCCGCCTGCCTCTGCCTCCCGAGTGCTAGGATTAAAGGCATGAGCAACCAATGCCTGGCTAATGATGTATTATTTTTCATGTAACACTAAATGTTAGCTTGAAAAATGAAAGTAGTCAGCTGGTCTTTTGTGGTGTGTGTGCATGTGCATCTGTCTGTGTATTTCAGGTGCCTGTTTCCTCTTTAAACCCTCCCCTTTGTCCTCTATATTTCATGTAGACTGATAGCATAATGAAATAAATAGATTTGATCTCTCTTTCCCTCAGTAGTATTTATGTCATGAACTTTCTATTGGATTAATTTGGGAGATAAGGCTATGTTGGGAGGTTGCTCGTGGACTGAGATTGTGACAGCCTGGTCTCACCCTTGACATTACCATCAGTGGCTGTCACTGCCTAGATCAGCTCTTAGATTTGTGTTTTGACATAAGATTTTTCTCAGTCTCTCTGCATTCTAGGTTAGGATTCATAAAGCCAAAAGTAGAATTTTCCCTCCTTTGTTAACTAATAATATATGAGATAGTTAGCTGGGTGTGTTTACTTCCTTTGTTAACTAATAAAGTATGAGATAGTTGGCTGGGTGTGTTTCCCTCCATTGTTAACTAATAAAGTATGAGATAATTGGCTGGGTGTGGTGGCACTTGGGGGAGGCAGAGGCAGGCAGATCTCTGTGAGGTCCAGGCCAGAGAGCCAGTGCTGGGTAGAGAGACCCAGTCTCAACAACAACAACCAAAACAGAAAATAAAGAAACAATTTGTAGTCTAAACACTTAATGATTTTTTAAAATTTATGTATGAGTGCTGTATCTGCACGTACAACTTTATGCCAGAAGAGAGCACCAGATCTCACTACAGATGGTTGTGAGCCACTATGTGGATGCTGAGAATTGAACTCAGGACCTCTGGAAGAGCAGTCGGTGCTCTTAACCGCTGAGCCATCTCTCCAGCACCCTTACAAATGATTCTTATTCTTACAATTTTTAATCTTAGTGATTGGTGCCCTGTTATCCAGTATTCAGTCTTTTCTGTTTATTTACTCAATTTTTATTTTGTACTAGTGATGGAACCCAGAGCTTCATGCATGTCTCTGAACTGCAGCCCAGCCTCCTTGCACTTTATAGTACCATTTTCATCCTTGTGTCTCTGAACTGTAGCCCAGCCCCCTGCACTTTATTACTACCATTTTCATCCTTGTGGCTTTCTTTTTTAAAAGCTAGTGTGTCTGTCAGATGCCCTTAATCCAGGGGCTTTGGTGCTGCTTCCCCAGAAGGAGCATGCTTCTGTAAGCTGCTTTTCTGCATGTGGGCCGACAAAAGATAGGGCATCAGGCAGCATGTAAGAGTGCAGTTTGCGCATGGCTCAAGACCATGGTAACCGTACAGCATCCTGGGCATTTCACATCCATGAAATAGGAATGGGACCCCTGCTCTAGGCGCTGCCTTCTTGTGTTCCCTCTTTCTCAAAGAGGCATGAAGAAGAAGACATTTTTTATAGGGAGGTTGTCACCACCATAAAGGTGTGTTTTGAATAACAGGGATTGAAGCAGTGTTTCTGTATATAGATACACTACCGAGCTACATCCTGTTCATTATATGTAATCAGTGTTATACTTGATAGATTGCTGTAGAATTAGTGTTTCAAAATCTGCTGACTGTGGACGTTAACTGTGCAACATATCCCACAAGTGTCTTTGATTTTGGCATTCAGTAGAAGTTGCCCTCATTCTTTGCCAGAATTCTCTCCAGCTACTGCCTGGTGGGGCCCTGTGGTCCAGTAAGAATCATCAGGGTGGTTCCTTTAAGAGCAGCTGCAGGCATTCAGCCAGTAGTTTTTGAAGTCCTAGTATATGGCAGGCAATGTTGTTGGGCCTGCCAACAGTCAGCTGGGTAGCTGGGTAGAGGCGTGTGGATTCTAGAGACAATCAAGAAGACAGAAAAGAGTCCAGAGGTCTGCCAGTCAATGGCGGACAGCCCCGAGTTGATTTCCCAGCCAGCTTATACACAGTCTTGAAGGACAGAGGTAGAACAATGCACAGCCCAGGCATTCAACCTCTATCTATCCTGCCTTGCGTCAAGGAGCAGGCAGTTTCTTTTGCTATCTCAATGTACCTCCGGCTGGCATCAGCAGCCTGCATCTGGTTAGATAGTGTGTTGCTTCCTGTGCTGGCTAATCAGGACTTCCTCACAGCCCTTCAAGGAGACTCTTTAGCTAATCAGGACTTTCTCACAGCCCTGGAACAAGCAAGCTTGGACTCTATTGACTCAGAATAGACCAGATTCAGACTGGGAAACTGAGTCAGTTGTGGGCTCCCACACAATGTATATTGCCCAAACAAACCCCAGAAGACAGTTCATATGGTCGTAAAGCCAGAAACTGTTTATGCCAGACAAAAATAGATACTAAAGTGTGTGAGGCCATGGGGAAAAGGAACCAGGGGTTGAAGTTTCTGACCATCATTCGCAGGCTCTGTTTTCTGGCTGAGAAGAGAACAGTGCATTTTAACTTGCATGTTGTAGAGACAGCCTGGCTAAGGAGCTCCCCTGCTGAGACTGTTGGAGACCTGAGTTACTGCGGAACTTAATTTACAAAGACACTGGCAACAGTAATGAAGTAACATCACCATGACAATATCCTATAATAAAAATCTGCTCTAGGGCTATTTTTAGGTGAAATGGAGGTTATTTGAACCAAGTGCTTCAGTCCTGTGACAGCTGGCCTGACGTCCAAGACAGGATGACGTCTAAGTGATTAAGAGGCTGGTACTGTTTACATAGTATGTGCTGGGCAAGTGAGCAATTGATGTTCTAGGCTCAATGGAGCAAGATGGTATAAGAATTCCTTATGCGACTTGAAGCAGAGGATAATTAAAGTTATGGATTGTTTACTTCTGGAACTTTCACTAATCTTTTCAGATTGTAGTTAACTGAAAGGGACCACTGCAGTAAGAAGACATTTCCTGAACTTGTGTCCCGGGGCACTGGTCCCTGGGGCTCTGGCCTGTGATGGCCTCATAGTGACGAAGGTCTGTTTTCATTTGCAGGTGTGTGTGGTGTACTGTCAGGAGCTGAAATGCTGGTGCAGGGCTGTGATTAAGTCCATCATCTCTTCTGCAGACCATTACCTGGCAGAGTGTTTCCTTGTGGATTTTGCCAAGTCTATCCCAGTAAAATCTAAAAAGTACATATGTGTTCATTTTGCCTTATATGCCTTAAGGAGACAAATGGCAGTTTTACAGGAAAATGTCAATAAAGGAAGCACATTTAATTCTTGTTTTAAAAAAATATGTGTTTTAATTATGTGTACATGTGTATTGTATTGTGTGTGTGTGTGTGTGTGTGTGTGTGAGAGAGAGAGAGAGAGAGAGAGAGAGAGAGAGAGAGAGAGAAAGAAAGACCATTGGATCCTTGGAGCTGGAGTTAAAGCAGCTGTGAGCCACCTGATGTGGATGGATAGGACCAAATTCAGGACGTCTGCCGTGGCAGCATATGTTCTTAACTGCTAAGTTATCATTCCAACAAAAACAATGTCAATTTTTAAAGTAAGGAGAGGCTCAGGAGCACAAGTTGTCAGAATGGGGCTCAGAGGTGGCTTCTGATCTGAAAGCATAAGGCAAGCCTTTCTCTGCATCTTTTGGTGCCTGTCAACTGCTGTCTGGTCTGTTCCATTAGCTTGTTCATTGTCACTGGAGGTCTTAGAGGGAGATGGGCTCAGGAATGATGCTGCCAAGAGGTAGAAACTTTTTGTCTCATAGAGGAAAAGGATTCAGACATACCACTGTTAGGGTACCCAGGACAAAGTATGTAAGCATACGTTCTTGGTTATCTGGCATAACACAGAGGGCAGGACACAGGAGCCAGCTGTCCATTGCGCAGACCGCTCCAATTCTGGGGCTGAGTGTTATGGTTTACTCGAGCTGATAGGCCAGTCTTTGTACTTGTGCCAACCTTTCCAGTTCCCTTCCCAGTTAAGTAAGTATAGGACCCTTCTTCCTGTGCATAAGACATGGTACAGAGTAGGCTGCAGTTACATGTGGCAAATGGGACATTAAGGTTTCAAGAGAGTACAGGAAGAAGCAGCTTGTGTCTACAGCTTTACAATTTCAACTTTTTTTTTTTTTAGGACAAGAGAATTACATGATGAAAGAGTCCAGGAAGAAGTTCAGTACAGCCACCATTTTCTAACCTTTCCTAGATAACAAGCCTGTGTAGTTGCCCATGGAGGGAATGGTGGGGACCTAGGAAGAGAGCCAGTTGATATTTAAATGTGATAGGTTAAAGTGACCTGTAGTTTGCCTGAAGAAAAATAGTGTAATTTATCAAATCTTAGTCCTCTAGCTCTTGTGACAACATCTGCCTGTTTACAGGAACTTCTGTGTGACTCTGACATGTTGTATGTGTTGGGGTTGATATTTAAGCCACAGTACACATATGGAGGTTAGAGGACAGCTTATAGGGGTCAGTCCTCTTCCTTCCCTTCTGAGCCCCATGTGGGTGTCTTCAGAGGTCAGACTCAGTCATCAGGCTTGGTGGCACTTCACCTGCCTGAATTTGGTGTTTCAAAATCTTAAATAGCAGGCATGGTGATTCTGACACATGCCTGTAATCCTAGCACTTGGATATGGAAGCAGGCCCATCTGAACTAGGTGAGACTTTATCTAAAAGAATAAAAATAAAATTTCAAATAGACTTCTTCCCAGGTTCAGTATTTCTCACTATCTGTCACCTCATCAGATACAGTTTTTGCTGTGCCATGAAGTTTTAATAACATAGATTATGTAGAATATGTAGACCTTTATACATAAAACTTAAGCTGTCTTTTGCTCCATCGGGAACAGCTTATGGCCAGATGTCTCTAAGCATTGTAGCTATATCAGGAAAAGGAGTAATTGTTTTCTATCTAGAGATACTAATTATATAAGTGTGCTTTAAATGAATTTATTATGTGTGATTTTTACTTATAATAAAATTATTTGTATTTTACCTTTAAGCATCCGAGTTGCAGTAGAATCCTTTATGCAGCTTCCTTATAGAGCAAAAAAATTCAGACTTTACTGTACCAAACCTGTGACATTGCACATTGACTTCTGTGAAGACAGTGCTGAAATTGTGTAAGTACAGCTTTTTTTGAAAGCTTAAAATATTTGCACCCCTTTCATTTTTGTGTTTCCATCATTTGTTATAAAGAGCACAATCAGAAAGTAAAATCTAGTTAATTAAAAATTGATTCCATTTGCGTGCAGGGTTGGGCGAACAGACCTGTAATACCATGGTGTGCCATTGTGAAGTCAGTGTTCCCTCCAGATTAAATCTCCCCTGAGATGATCTGACATAAGACAGTCTGACCAAATAAGGGGATAGGATCTGATGTCTTGGTTATCTTAGAAATAAAAGACAATGACCTGTCACACAAAACACTGCAGTTTTTTAATTCTCCTTCCTAGTAAGCAGCATGGGAAATGAGATGAAAAGGTTGTGAAGTATCCTGAAAGAATTTGTGTGGATTTCAGGGTGTTTGGGTGTAAGGACAATGTTGGTTTCCCTTCCTTCCTTCCTTCCTTCCTCCTCCCTCCCTCCCTCCCTCCCTCCCTCCCTCCCTCCCTTCCTTCCTTCTTTCTTCTTCAAACAAAATGAGTAAAATGGCTGTTCTAATGCACAGGTTTTGTATGTGGGGACTCTCCAGTTACTTTCCTGTTTCTTTGTATTTTGAGTGGATTTGGATACTACTTAGGTTCATTTAGCAGCAAGGTGAGTTATAAGTTGCTTTACTTCTAGGAATTTTTCCTAAAAACAGGGAAATCAGGATGGTTGTGATAATGAAAAAAGTGTAATGAGCTGGGTGTGATGGTGTCTATCTGTAATTCACATACTCAAGGCTGATGTGAGAGGACGGGCTGCTTGTTGACCTGGTGGTACTGTGAGATTTGGTCTCAAAAACAAGCAGAAACAATACAAAACATAAGTAAGTTCTGATAACTGCAATAGTGAAAGTGAGTGTTTTCCATTTTTATCTTTTTTTTCTTGTGAGAAATTTATAATGAGACTTCATTAGCAAATTTTTCCCCAAGTGTTCCCCCAACATAAACCAAACTGCTTTGAGAATGACCAAGCCTCCCTGAAAATATTTTCCCCTTTTACTGAAAATATTTTTTCTCATATAATATATCCTGATTACGGTTTCTCAGTTCTTCCCCTCATCCCCTCCTGTCCCAGTCCACTCCCTTTCTATTTCTCATTAGAAAACAGGATTTTGAGAGCTAATATTAAATATATAACAAAATAAAATAGAATAACATAAAACAAAAACTGCCACATCAGAGTTGGACAGGACAAACCAACAGAAGGAAAAGAGCCCAGGAAAAGGCACAGGAAGCAGAGTTCACTTGTTCCCACACTCAGGAATCCCATAAAAACCTTAAACTGGAAGCCAGAATGTATATGCAAAGGACCTGGTGCAGACCCCTTGCAGGCTGTGTGCATGCTGCCTTAGTCTCTTGAGTTCATATGTACATTGGTCACAGTAACTTAGAGGGCCTTATTTTCTTGGTGTCCTCTATTCCCTCTGGCTCTTTACCCTCTTTCTGCCTCCTCTTCCTCAGGGTTCCCTGAACTTTCAGGGGAGGGATTTGATAGTTATCCCATTTAGGGCTGTGTGTTCCAAGGTCTGTCACTTTCTGCATCTGTGGCTTTGGGTTACTATTTGTTCCTTCTGCTGCAGGAAGAAGCTTCTCTGATGGCTAGCCAAGGCACTGATCTATGTGTTGTTTGTTTTTCTTTTGTGGGGGACCTACCACCCAGCTCCCAAATAAATCATAATGGAGGCTTATTATTACTTACAAATGCCATACCTTAGCTTGGCTTGTTTCTTGCAAGCTTTCCTTAACTGCTGGACCTGGTTCATCTTTGACAGCCCACTGTTGTTATTTGCTTTTTGCTCTTTTGTGGGGGGGCTGCCACCTAGCTCCCAAATAAATGGTACATAGATGAATTCTTACTTATGAATGCCCAGCCTTAGCTTGGCTTAGTTTCTAGCCAGCATTTCTTAACTTATATTATCCTGTCTACCTTTTGCCTCTCAGCTTTTCCTGTTCTCTTACTTCTGTAAATCTTACTCTTACTCCGTGGCTTGCTGTGGAGCTGGGTGGCTGGCCCCTGATGTCCTCCTCCTTCTCTGGCTACTTCTTTGATCTTTTTTCCTCCCAGATTTCTCCCTCTATATATCCTATCTGCCTGCCAACCCCACCTATCCTTTCTCCTTCCTTGCTATTGACCATTCAGCTCTTTATTAGACCATCAGGGTTTTTTTTTGATAGGCACAGTAACACAGCTTCACAGATGCAACATAAACAAATGCAACATAAACAAAAGTAACATTCAAGCCACTTGATAGTCCCCTCCCAGGGTCTGGGAAGAATCTACAACCAGCTGATAATTAATCTTTGATGAAAAGGAATGAATCTGTGTACACGAAACTCCTTAGTCCATGCACTTTATTAATCTGCCAGGTTCTCTCTTTATAAACTTCTATTCTGCTCTCATTTTTAGCTCCTCTCTTGCCTGGTTTCTCTCTACACTTATCTGCGGTCCCCTCTAGGTTCTATCTAAATTCCTTCATCTTAGTTCTGCCCCTTCTAGGTTCTTATCCATCTAGTTCTTTCCCATATCAGCTCCTCTCCCATCTCCTCCTTTCTCATCTGTTCTTCCTCATCTGGCTCTTCCTCATCTTCCATCTCGTTCCTCTAGTATTTTCTTTAGTACTCTCTTCTAGTCCTTCAATCTAGTTCTTCCCTGTCTCAGTTTGTTCCTCTTTAGTTCTTACCCATCTAGTTCTTCCATTCTCCTTTCTCTTCTCTGCCTCCTTATTTTCCCCACCCTCTATGTTCCTCCTAAGACTCCTAGGAATCCAGTTATAAACCCAAGCTATAGCAATCCCCTGGTCAAGCAAAGTCACCAGGCTTGAATTCTACTGGGTCATAAAGGCAGGTAAGAATTTTCCTCAGGCAGTGACCACCAGGCTTTCTTCTACAATCCAAAATGGGAGTGGTAAAAGAGTAGGTCAACTGAGTGCTAATGACCAGTTAGTATATGAAAAAGGGGATCTATGTGCTCAGTCTACATTCTCAGAAGTGGTTAGGTAAGAAGTTAGGGGTCAGCTGGGTGGTGGTGGCTAATCCCAGCACTGGGGAGGCAGAGCCAGGTGGATCTCTGTGAGTTCGAGGCCAGCCGGGCTACCAACTGAGTTTCAGGAAAGGCGCAAAGCTACGTAGAGAAACCCTGTCTCGAAAAACAACAAAAAAAAAAGTTGTTAGGGGTCGGCCAGGCGGTGGTGGTACACGCCTGTAATCCCAGCACTCAGGAGGCAGAGGCAGGTGGATCTTGTGATTTTGAGGCCAGCCTGGTCTACAGAGCTAGTCCAGGACAGGCTCCAAAGCTACAGAGAAACCCTGTCTCAAAAAAACAAAACAAAACAAAACAAAGTTAGGGGTCTATAAAGTTAGTAAGACTGTAAGAAAGGAGGGTCTGAGCTAAATTGTGTAAAGCTATTAAGTTCCACCTGACCTAGGCAGTGTCTCCTTGTGGAATTTACCTTAAATCAGTAGACTAGCATATGGTGGTCTGGACTTGTTATTTCAAGGACTTGTTAGTCCTTGAAAGTGGCTAAGGGAGATACCTGATTCCAGTGCTAAAGGGGGAGAAACAGATGGGCTTGGGGGAAGGAAGCCTTTCCTGAGGCTGTTCTCCAAATACCTTGAATGTATATGTCCAGAGAGTGATTGGTCCACACTGTTAGCACTTCTTCGGGAAAAGTCAATTGGGAAAAACTATGAAGGCACACATGATTTTCCTAACAGAAGACAGCTGATATATAACAAGCCTAATAACACCAAAAGCTCCTTGGAATTTGGCTTCCTCTGAAGGAATTCCTTGATTCTTTCAGGTAGTGGCTTTGCTATAATCAGCTGAGTTCATATAATATATATATTCCTTGTGGCCCATAGAATAACATACCTTAAAATAATATCTATGAGTAGAGCAGATGTCATCTTGTTGATACCTTTAAACAATAACAAAATCAGTAGTTTTTGGTTTTATCCTAGGTCCCTCAGCTATCTAGGCTCTGGTTCTTGGTCACCCAAGCAGTGTCAGGTATGGGATCCATTTCATGGAGTGGGCTTTATGTCAAATCAGATATTGGTTGGTTATTCCCACAAGCTTTGTGCCACTGTTATCCTAGCATAACTTGAAGGCAAGACACCATTGTAGATCCAAGGGTTTGTGTTTACATTTCTCTTTGGCAGTGCACAGAGTACTTTCCTATCCCAAAGACACTAGAATGTCGAGGTGAAGGCACCAGTGTGTAGGCACCAGCTTTCCATGTTCAGTGAGTTGTGTAGATATGATCTTCAGCAATGCAGCCTTTCTGTCAGGTTGTGGAGAGCAACCTATAGTCTGGCCAGCAGCCCGAGTTGTTTGAGGATTCACATGGGACTCCTTTGGCCAACAACTCAAATGTAACCCAGTCCTAGTAATGGAAGCTTCATTTGGTGACAAGAGATGGCTAGTTGGGACCTTGTCTCCCCCATTACTTGGTGGTTTCACTTAGATTACATTCATTATATATTTTAGGAGGTTTCTGCTATATTATGTTTCCATACTTAATTCTAGCAGTTTCATCCCCACTTGATCCTCCCATTCCAGCCCCCACATCCATCCATAACTCTATTTCCCTTTCCTAAAGAGATCTATCTGTTCCTAACTTTATACCTAACTCTATGATTCTACAGACAGTAGCTTGGTTATCATTGACTTAACAGCTAATGCCCTCATATAAGTAAATACACACCATATTTGTCTTTCTGTGTCAGGGTTACTTCACTCAGGATGATTTTTTTTCCAGCTTTGTCCATTTACCTGCATATTTCATGATGCCATTTTTCTAATGGCTAAATAAAAATACTCCATTGTGTTATTATACCACGTTTTAAAATGTGGTATATTATCTGTTTCTTTATTCATTTGTCAAATGAATTTATACAAATTTATACAGCCACTAGGGCAGATCAACCCTGAGGTAGATCCTGAGGAACCGCCACACTGGTGTCCATAGTGGCTGTACACATTTGCACTCCTACCAGCAATGGGTGAGTGTCCCCTTCTCCACATCCTTGCCAGCATGTGCTGTCACTTCTTTTCTTGATCTTGGCCATTCTGATGGGTATAAGATGAAATCTCAAAGCAGTTTTGATTTGCATTTCCCTTCTCAGCAATTCGAATTTTCTCTTTTGAGAATTCTCTGTTTAGCTATGTACCCCATGTTTTGGTTGTTTCTTGATACCTAGCTGTGGTGGTTTAAATGAGAATGGCCTCTAAAGGCTCATAGATTTAAATACGTAGTCACTAGGGTGAAAGGATTAGGAGGAAGAAGTGTGTCCCTGGGCTTTGTAGTCTCTTTGTTGCTTCTGCCTGCAGATCATTTGGTAGAACTCTCAGCTACTTCTCCAGCACCAAGTGTGCTGCCATGCTTCCTGCCATGATGATAATAAACTAAACCTCTGAAACTGTAAGGCTCCCAATTAAACACTTTCTTCTACAAGAGTTGTGGTCATGTTGTCTCTTCACAGCAATAGAACAGTGTCTGGTTTTTTTAGTTCTTTATATATTTTGATATTAGCCCTCTATCAGATGTGTAGTGGGTAAAAAATATTTTGTATTCAATTTATTGCTGAGTGATTATCAGTTGTTGGAGTTCCCAGTGGAATTTTAAAAGGGCCACTTACATATATTATCATATCATTTGTAAATAAGGATACTTGGATGTCTTCCTTTCCAGCTTGTATCTTCTTGATCTCCTTCAGTTGTCTTATTGTTCTAGCTAAGACTTCAAGTTCTACATTAAGTAGGTATGGAGAGAGTGGACAACCTTGTCTTGTGCCTGATTGTAATGGAATTGCTTTGAGTTTCTCTCCATTTAAGTTGATGTTGGCTATAGGCAGGCTGTAACTGCCTTTATTATGTTGAGGTCTGTCCCTTGTATCCCTAATCTCTCCAGGACTTTTATCATGAAGGAATACTGGATTTTGTCAAAGGCCTTTTTCTGCATCTAATGAGATGATCATGTGGTTTTTTTCTTCCAGTTTGTTTATATGTTGGATTACATTAACAGATTTTCATATGCTCAACCATCTCTGCATCTCTGGGATGAAGCCTACTTGATCATGATGAATGATCTTTTTGATGGACTCAGTTTGCAAGTATTTTGTTAACATTTTTTGCATCTATATTAATAAGGGAAATTGGTCTGTAATCCTTTTTCTTTGCTGGATCTTTACGTGGTTTAGGTATCAGGGTGACTGTGGCCTCATAAAATGACTTTGGTTATGTTCCCTCTGTTTCTGTTTTGTGGAATAATTTGAGAAGTTTTGTGCTAACTTTTCTTTGAAAGTCTGGTAGAACTTGCACTAAAATACCTGGCCCTGGGCTTGTTTTGGTTGAGAGACATTTGATGGCTGCTTTGATTTCACTAGAGATTATGTGTGTTTAAATTGTTTATCTGATCTTGCTTTAACTTTGGTAAGTGGTGTGTATGGAGAAAATTATCCATTTCCTTTAGATTTTCCAAATGGATGGAGTGCAGGCTTTGAAAGTATGTCCTTATGAGTCTCTGGATTTCCTTGGTGTCTGTTGCTATATACTCCTGTTCTTTTCTAATTTTGTAAATTTGGGTATTTTCTCTCTACCTTTCAGTTAACTTGGGTAAGGTTTTGTCAATCTTACTGATTTTCTCAAAGAACTAATTGTTTGTTATATTTATTCTCTGTATATTTTTTGTTTCTATTTTATTGACTTCACCCCTACATTTGATTATTTATTGCCATCTATTCCTTTTATGTGCATTTCTTCTTTTTGTTCTAGAGCTCTCAGGTGTGCTGTTAAGTTATTAGTATGAAATCTTTCCAATTTTTTTATGTAGGAATTTAGTGCTTATTAACTCTTAGAACAGCCTTCATTGTGTCCTATAAGCTTGTATATGTTGTGTATTCATTTTTATTCAATTCTAGGAATTATTTAATTTCTTTCTTGACTCATTTTTCATCCAGTAGTAAGTTATTCATTTTCCGTGAGTTTGCAAGCTTTCTGTTGTTCTGTTGTTGATATCCACATTTAATTTGTGGTGGTCAAATAGAATGTGGGTGTTATTTCAGTTTTCTTGTATCTGTTGAGACTGTGTGTCCATGTATGTGGTCAGTTTTGGAGAAACCATGAAGTGCTGAGAAGAAGGTATATTCTTTTGTGTTTGGGTGAAATGTTCTGTAAAGATCTTTTAGGTCTATTTGGTTTATAACTTGAGTTAACTTCAGCATTTCTGTTTAGTTTTAGTCTGGATGACCTTGTCTACTGGTGAGAGTGAAGTATCGAAGTCACCCACTATCACTGTGTGAGGATCATTATGTGAGTTTAGCTGTAGTAGTATTTCTTTTACAAATTTGGGTGCCCTTGTGTTTGATGCATAGATGTTAAGAATTGTAATGTCCTCTTGGAATGTCGTATTTTCTCCATCTATTGCGATTGAGAGTTTTGCTGGATATAGTAGTCTTGCCTGACACCTGTGGTCTTTTAGAGTCTATAGCACATCTGTCCAGGCCCGTCTTGCTTTTAGAGTCTCCATTGAGAAAGCAGGTATAATTCAAATAGTTTTGTCTTTATATGTTACTTGGTGTTTTTCCCTTGCAGCTTTAATAGTCTTTCTTTGTTATGTTTAGTGTTTTGATTATTATGTACTGAGGGGACTTTCTTTTCTGGTCCAGTCTACTTGGTGTTCTGTATGCTTCTTGTACCTTAATAGGCATTTCCTTTAGGTTAGGGAAATTTTCTTCAATGATTTTGCTGAAAATATTTTGTGGGCCTTTGACCTTGGTTTCTTCTCCTTCCTCTATTCCTCTTTTTTTCTTTCTTTCTTTTTTCTTTTTGTTTGTTTTTTGAGACAGGGTTTCTCTGTGTAGTCCTGGCTGTCCTGGAACTCACTCTGTAGACCAGGTTGGCCTTGAGTGCTGAGAATAAAGGTGTGCGTCACCACTGCCTGGCTCTTCCTATTCTTAGAATAGGTCTTTTCATAGTGTACCAGATTTTCTGGATGTTCTGTGCCAGAAGTCTTTTGTTTGTTTGTTTGTTTGTTTGTTTTGTCTTGTTTTAGACTCACATTTTCTTTAACTGCTCTATCCATTTCTTCTTATCTTCAGTGCCTGAGATTCTCTGTTCCATCTCTTATATTAGGTCCATGATGCCTACCTCTGAGCTTCCCCTTCAAGTTCCCAAACTTTTCATTTCCAGATTTCCCTCAGTTTCCACTTTCAGGTCTGGAACGGTTTTTATTCATTTCCTTCCAGTTTGTGTTTTTGTAGGTTTCTTTAAGGACCTCTGTCATCTTCACCCAGACTGTTTTTTCTTATACTCATCTATGTTGGAATTTTAACGGCCTGCTACGCTAGGGTTGTAGGACTGAGCTCTAGTGGAGACACTGACCTCACTTCTACTGATTGTGTTTTTACACTGGCATCTTAGGCATCTGGGATTGGGAAGATTGTAACTTAGGTGTTGATATCTAGTCTTGTCTTTGTTGGGTGGGTGTTCTGTTCCTTGGCTTCTTCTTCCTCTCTGGTTCTTAGGAGAGTGTGGTGACTGTATGTTGCCTTGTAGAAAATTCTTCTGCCAAGTAAAATGCATTTCTGGGTCTTGGGAACTGTTGCTTAGGAATGGGGATGGGACGGGTGTTAGGCTGAGGGGGTCCACAGGAGGGAGGAAAGCAGGGTGCTCCCCCAAGATATGCTTAGTCCCCTGGAAATGGGGCAGAGAGGCCACAGCAGAAGGTCTGCTACAGAGCTGAGGATGAAAATGGGGGGATTGGACTTGGAGGGCTGGAGGGAGAGGTGAAGATCTGCAGTTAGACCACTTAAGTCCCTAGTCAGAGTGGGCTCTCAGGGAGTGCCTGCTAGGGTAGAGCAATAAGTAGGGGAAGGTCTGTGTGATAGATTGAGATGAGGGCAGGGTAAGGGAGGCTGCAGCATGTATTCTGCTGCAGAGCTGGGCATGAGACTGGGGGATTAGATTTGTAGGAGCAGGGAAAGAGGTGAAGATCTACACTTAGCCTACCTACTTCCCTGGCTGAAGTACCGTGTGGGTTCCCAGTGCACCACCACCATCTGGCTAATCTAGTGTTTGTTTTGTTTTGTTGTGTTTTGAGATAATCTCCCCCAAAATGGTGAGTATCAAGGAAAGATACCTGACATTAACTTGACCTTCCACACATACCTTATGTTAGTTAGGATCAAGTGAGGGCGACCAGGGTGTGCCGCTAAGAGACCACACTACACAACAGATCTCATGCAAGAGATTTATTGGTGGGGGAGCTAAAGACTGTCTTAGAGTGGGAACATGAGAGAGAGGCAGACAGAATGACTGGGAGACAGAAGAGAGAGAAAGTGAGAGATGAGGGGAGAGGGAGGGAGGGAGAGGGAGAAGGAGAGAGCATGCAGGTGCACATTGAGTCATGAGGGCATGCTGCAGAGACAGACAGCTGATTTCCAATACCACAAGCATGTGTGCACACACTACACACATATACCATACACAAATATTAAAAAAAAGAAAAGAGTCTTTTAAAAGTGATGTTTTTTCCACATACTGCTAAGTGTTAATGGTGTTATTGGATATCTCTTCCTGTGTTCTTTTGTGCTTATTCTCTCACACACATCCAAACAGAGAGGGGTGGGGGTGGGGGACAGACAGGCATATACCCACCCATTCATACTATATTGAATTTTCTTTTGAGTTTGTTGCTCAATAGGAACTTGATATATATTTTCTTTAAAAAAATTACTAGGAGCCAGGCAGTGGTGGTGCATGCCTTTAATCCCAGCAGAGGCAGGCAGAGCAAGTTCCAGAACAGGCTCCAAAGCTACACAGAGAAACCCTGTCTCAAACAACAACAAAACAGTTAAGAAAAAATTAGTAGATATTTTTCATGTGTAGTGTGACTTTGGAATCATTCTCTTTTGGTTTTTTGGTTTTTTTTTTTGTTTGTTTGTTTGTTTGTTTTCATCTCCACCAGCTTGCTTAGCGCACATCTTTACTACACATCACAAAAAAGTCAGAGGAAGAGATGTAGGCCCTGCAAAAGCAGGACCACATAGTGCTTAGAAAGAACAAAAATAAAGTTTGTTGCTCTTAGGTCCAGAGGGAACTCCAATTCCCCAAACTGCATAAGGCAGTCCAGATACCAAAAAGTGGGCCCAACCTAGACTGTGGGAGGATTTCTCGTGGTTAGATGAAATCCAGCATTCCTCAGGATTTTGTAAAAGCGGTTCCCTCTACTAAAAGGAGTCATTTCCCGTACTTCTGGCAGAAAGGACTTAGGGTGCCTAGGAGCATATCAGAGCTCTTAATAGCCTCCAGGCTTGCTCAGTACCAGGCTTCTGTTACACATTCAGAAGTCTCTGTCCCCGCCCTTCTCCCCTCCTCTCCTCAGCTCCTCCCAGCAGTCTCTCACACTCACCCTATGACTCTTGGCTCTCCTAAGCCTTGCTGCTTTGCCTGTGCTGCCACCACCACCTTTCTCCAGGCTCTGCTCCTGCTTCCCACTGCTTCCTGTTTCCTGTTCTCACCTCTCTGCAGGTAGCTCTAGCCACATCAGTCTGTTGGCCAGGTTCTGTCTACTACTCTCTCTTTCTCTGTCTGTCTCTCTGTCTGTCTGTCTCTCTGTCTCTGTCGTCATCGTCCTCGTCCTCCTCCTGATGCCTCAGGCTGTTTTCTCCCTCCTCGCTACAAAAACCCTTCCCCTTAACCACACCTAGGAGCAGTCGTGTCAACAATTTGCACACTTACTACAAGAAATACCATGTTTCCAATGGTTTTAGTCATTAAAGCTGCCACCGCTGCCCTCCAGCCACTGCTTTAAGATTAAATACGGTGACATACATGGCTAATGCCTGGACATTGTTGGAATTCAGAACTATATATTTGTTTTTTACTGAGAGAATAAGCATATTACTTTCAGGAAACTGTAAAGGATCTCTAAAAAGAGCAAAATAAGCCAGACTGTGGTGGGACACACCTTTAATCCCAGTACTTGGGAGGCAGAGGCAGGCAGATCTCTGTGAGTTGGAGGCCAGCCTGATCTACAGAGCAGGTTCCAGGACAGTCTCTAAAGCTACACAGAGAAACCTTGTCTCAAAGAAACAAAAACAAACAGTAAAAAAATAAAATAAAATAAACTCCAGTGTACTAAGCCTCAGAGTGAGGGCCACCCAGAGAGAGTAAGCTGGCTTTCCCAGGGCTGCCTCTGGGGCTGGTTGAGCACTGTGTAGTACCATTCTCTGTGGCAGCCAATGATGGATGGTACACACTTGGGCTCTCTCCAAGGAGCTTGGACTCTGGGGAAAATGGATTTGTTGCAGGTAACTGGAGACAGTGGTGTGACAGA
This sequence comes from Onychomys torridus, assembly GCF_903995425.1. NCBI lineage: Eukaryota > Metazoa > Chordata > Mammalia > Rodentia > Cricetidae > Onychomys > Onychomys torridus. The sequence goes on from NC_050443.1 coordinate 26,611,567, forward strand.
AGGTGTCATACATCAGAATGGGAGGAGTGTCCTCTTAGCAGGTCCTCTGTACCTTTCTGAGCTGTGCAGATGGTGGTGTCAGATACACCTGGAGTCTGTACCCTGAAGCAGGGCGGGCATAGGCTCCTTGTCTGTATTGGATGCTTGATAGTTAGTGTGGGAAATACCCGTCATCCAGCTAACAAAACGGCAGTGCTATGTTAGCCTGTGGTTTTCACTTAATGAAGTTGATCTGTTTGCTGTTCCAGACCTGCTGCAAAATGGGACAGTGCAGCTATCCAGTACTTTCAGAATATTCTAAGAGGTAAGGCCAGGGTATGTTTGCAGAATTGATACATATGGTGGCTTACACTTCTGTTGCCAGATGTCTAGGATCCACATGCATGACTATTTGGTACTCCTCACAGGGCTCCTTAAGTAACTCGGAACCCCTTCCATGCCAAGGTGTCACATTGATTATATGTTCCTATAATTTTGCAGGTGGATTTGGCTGTCAGTAATTGTCAGCTGAAATAAAAAAAACTGGCTGGTTGTGTAGAGGACTCCTTTCACAGTAACAGCCCCTGCCTCTCTCTCAGATTGCTTTTAAATGCCGAGGGTAGACCAAGTCAATGTGTGTACAGCTTCTTGATCCAGCATTTGGTGAAAAGCCTGACTTCTTTTAGGAGCAAGGGATAATAAGTGTACATTTGTTGTGTAATAGTTATTGCTAACTTAAAGTATGTGAAATATCTTTGTTGACTTTTGCCATCCTCTGCAGATCTGTCTGTGAGAGCTGGGATTTGAAGACCTTAAAGAATAGGGTGGACTGCAGTCTAGTGCTGTAAATACCTTACTTCAGTTTCAGTGTACTTTATACATGAATGTAGCAAAGAAAGCAGTAATCCAAGGAAGGTTGAGTTCAGAAAAACGTGATTAGAAAAGCATGTAATTAACTTCCAGTAAGCACACACTAATATTAACAGAGCCACCTTTTCCCAGAATTTTCTGAGGACAGAACAGTTTAAACACAGTTGCCTGGCACGTACCATAGATTATATCTGAGAAAGCACAAGAGCAAGGCAGAAAGCCAGTTCCAGATTCAGGTACACTGACCAGATTGGTTCTATAGCTATGTCTGACATCCAACAAGAATAAACCTGCTTATAAATTGAATGTAAATGTTTGTCACAGGAGGATGAAATCACATCTAAGAACAATCCAGGGAACAAAATGCATCTTAGGTAAAAGGCCCCATTTCTGCCATTTTTCCGGAAGTCTCTCTCACGGTTCCCCAAGGCATTGTTGACTGTGTGTCTTTCTTCTGACCGTGTTCCGCCACTGTTTATGTTGTAGTATCTCTTAACTCATGTCGTCAGTATTCCTGTGCTGTGCCACCTTTTAGGACTGTTCTGAAGTATGAATGGATGGGAGAGGCCTAAATGTTACCAGTTATCTAATGAAACTATGCTTGCTTTGAAACAAAACAAAAAACTATAGTGTCAGCTCACTTGTATGTCCATTTATTGCCATTTAGCAACTACCCAAGTGGAAGCGAAACTTTGTGCTGTGGAAGAAGATACTTTTGAGGTTTACCTTTATGCAACAATAAAAAATGAAAAAGTAAGTGAAAAATTTGGGGAGGAGAGGGTTGTTTTCTGATTTTCATTTTTTGAGATAGTCTTGTGTAGCCTAGGCTAGCCTTGAACTTTCAGTTTTGCTGAGGATGACCTTACATTTTAATAAAGTATAAGAAGATAAAATAAAAAATAACACAGTGAAATTGGACAGGACAAACCAACAGAAGGAAAAGAGCCAGGAGAAGGCACAGGAAGCAGAGCTCTCTTGTTCCCACACTCAGGAATCCCATAAAAACCTTAAACTGGAAGCCAGAATGTATATGCAAAGGACCTGGTGCAGACCCCTTGCAAGCTGTGTGCACGCTGCCTTAGTCTCTTGAGTTCATATGTACATTGGTCACAGTAACTTAGAGGGTCTTATTTTCTTGGTGTCCTCTATTCCCTCTGGCTCTTTACCCTCTTTCTGCCTCCTCTTCCTCAGGGTTCCCTGAGCTTTCAGGGGAGGGATTTGATAGTCATCCCATTTAGGGCTGAGTGTCCTCTTACTCTTCTGCATAATGTCTGGCTGTGGGGCAGGGTACTTGTCCCATTTGCTGCAGGAGGAAGCTTTTCAGCTGATGGCTGAGCAAGGCACTGATATATGAGTGTAGAAGAATGTCATTAGAAGTCATTTCGTTGCAATTTTTTTAAAAGAACACTAATATATGGTTTTACCTTAGGTCTTTGGGCTCTCTAGTCTCAGGTCCTTGGTCACCCAAGCAGTGGATGACTTTATACTCTTAATTTTGCCTCTCCTCTCAAGTGCTAGAGATTACAGGCATGGGCACCATACCTGGTGAGATTATATTTTGGAAATGTTTATCCTTATTTTAAACTTTACTTTAATTCACACAGTGAGAATTACTTTAACCATTGAAGGTCTAGCTTAGAATAGAAGCTGGTAGGACTATTCCTTCAGTCATTCCTTCCACGTCTGTGTGTGTCTACGCACATGTACTAGTGAGAGACAGACACCTGGGGCCATGCTGGGGCTCATGCTCTCTCTCTCTTTCAGCTGCATTCCTAGCTTCTTCTGTTGATACTAAAAACATTGACCTAAAGCTGGGCGGTGGCGGTGCACACCTTTGATCCCAGCACTCAGGAGGCAGAGGCAGGAGGATCTCTGTGATTTTGAGGCCAGCCTGGTCTACAGAGTGAGATCCAGGACCCTGTCTTGGATAAACCAAACACAAAATTGACCTGCTCATTTAGACAGCATTCTTTTTTTGGTTTTCTGAGACAGGGTTTCTCTGTGTAGCTTTGCGTCTTTCCTGGAACTCACTTGGTAGCCCAGGCTGGCCTCAAAATCACAGAGATCCATCTGCCTCTGCCTCCCGAGTGCTGACATTACAGGCAGGCGCTGCTGCCGCCGCCGCCACCACCACCCATCCTAGACAGCATTCTTAGTTCTTTAACTTATTTAGTGTGTGTGCCCGTCTTGCTTGTTTGCGAATATGTATGTGGAGACCAGAGGTCAGTGTTGGTTGTTTTACCCTATTGCTTTGCAGCCTGTTCTGTTTGTTTGAGAATGCTGGGATTAAAGGTGTGCACCACCACTGCCAGGTAAAGCATTAAGTTTTGATAGGATCTGGTTTTTTCAGTCTCCCCTTTTATTGTTAGTGGCCTCCCACCAAATCTGTGCCTGCTAGCCCCATGGAGTTAGCTTCCTCTTCCTCCAAGGCACATCTTGATTTCATACAGCTTATTGCTATATTCTCATGAAAATCATTAGGGCATGCTAACATAGCGGGAATTTCTGTCAAATTATGCTCCATAAAACATTTTTTCAGGAATTTGGGGCTGAGTTTGAAATATTGATTGACTTTGTGTACATTGACTACACCCATCCAAATGGTAATTCATAAAATGTTCACATTTTTATAGGTTTGTGTAAATGATGATCTGGTTGCAAAGAACTTTGCTTATTATGTTTCGCCCATGGGGAATAAAAACCTCAACACTTTGGAGAAACCCAGGCCCAGTCCCAATTCGATGCCATGCTCCAGTAAGCTCAGCCCGTCCCTTACCCTGTGGCCAATGCTTCTGCATGGAAAAGACCGCCATGGAACAGAAAGTGAGTATTCCTGTCGCCTCATCCTCAGCACACCAAGTCCTGCCTAAGCTCCTTCCTGCTTAGAGACAGAGCTTAGACCTCGGTTAGTAATTAGAGTTTACTTCTTAGGAGCCTCTGATAGGTTTGTGTCTATGAGACCAGAAAATTCTGACTTTATATTAATATTGGGCTACATTTTTCAGAAGTCCAAATAATATGTGGTTTAAAGATTTCAACAAAGTTGAACAAAGGTTTTGAATAGTTTTCAGATACTCTAGAGAGCTTTTTATTACAAATGATGCTTAGTGTGGACCATGGATACAATTTTAAGTGTTTCTCTGCATTCAATTTTAGGCCCTCACACTGCCATCCCTGCTAGGTCTCCTATAGTTTTTCTGCATAAGCAATAGCAGAAGTAAATATAAGGACTCTTTTTTTTGTTGTTTTGTTTTTTGAGACAGGGTTTCTCCATGTAGTTTTGGAACCTGTCCTGGATCTCGCTCTGTAGACCAGGCTGGCCTCGAACTCACAGAGATCCACCTGGCTCTGCCTCCCAAATGCTGGGATTAAAGGTGTACGCCACCACTGCCCGGCCAGGACTCTTGTTATTTCATGTTTTAGTTTTGAAATACAGTATGTTCTTTCAGACTCACAAGGCTTAGATTTTCTGGCCCAGTCTCTCCAGCATACATGCTGTAAGGATGTTGTTGTCAGTGACCCAGGGCCACCTGCTCAGTACTGGGTAATTCCTGCCAATTCGGTTTCTTTCATGGCCAACACAAAATCATACTCTGAGTGCACTGGAGAGTGAGCCCAGGGCCTCACACATGCTCTGCCACTGAGCTTTATTAAACCTCAGCCCATTTTGTCTGTTTCAGAAGTAGATTCTTTGTTCTCTTGATTGGCGGGCTTTAAGAGGTCTTTATCCACTTTGGGTAAAAGTCTTCTTTCAGGTGGATTTCTTGCAGTTATTTTCTTCTAGTGTATGGCTTGTTTCCCATTCTTTAGTGGCATCTTTTATATATTGTTTGATTTTGTTTTAAAGGATTTTGCCTCTGTGTTCCTAAGACATAATAGGCCTTCATTCTCTTGAAATGCTGTTCTCTGGTTTGAGCATCAAGATAGAAAGGGTCTTGGAGCATGAGCTAGCAAGTGTCCCTTTGCTTCTGTCTTCTGAAAGAGCTGTGGGTTGATGTCATCTCTTCCTTATATGCTTGATTAGCCTCTAGGTGTCCGCGGATCAGTAGGCCCATCCTTTCTTCCTTTCTTTCTCTTCCTTTCCCTGCTTCCCTCTTAATCTCCCTTGCCCCGCCCCCTTAGTTAGAGCCTTAGCAATTTTGTTGCTCTTCTCAAAAACTGTGCTGTGGGCTGTGTTCTTTGTCCTCAGTCTGTATGCTGCAGTCCTGCTCACAGGGTACCTGTGACTGAAGCAGGGGCTTCATGAGGAGACCTAACTCCGGGATGCCAGAGGGGGGGCGGCGACCCTGATAGACAGCCAGCCCTTAGGACAAAAAGAAAACCAGCACTGACTTGGTCCCCAGCACTTGCACGCCAGGAAGACAGCACCCCAAGAACCAAAGTGGCCAATGCTTTGATCATGGATTTGCAGCCTCCAGAACTATAAGAAAATATGATTCTGTTGTTTAAGCAACTCACTCACACTGATACAAATAGTTCTTGGGTATTTCTATTTAAACAGTTTTTTTTCTTCTGTTTGCTTTTCCACTTTGGAATTTCCTATGCCAGTCTCTGGGACAGGAATATAGATCCTGTCTCTTAGTGATTGCCAGTTACATTGTGTAAGAATTAAGTTTGTAGAAAGAACAAGAGTTTAGGTAACTTCAACAGCTAGTGCAGCTTTAATCCACCTGAGAGATGGCATCTCAGCTCCGGCACAGTGACCATGCAGGTTCTAGGTCTCAAGCTGAGGCTTCTGTAGCTAAGGATGGGAAAGGGGAAGCGGTTTTGTTTGGGGCAGAATTATATTGACAGCTGTGTTTGAAACTGCGGGGTCTCTACAGCCAGCTGGCTGGTTGCTTCTGCAGTCTCCAGGAGTCTGGGATCAGGCAGCTGCTATTTCTTTGGCAGTTCCCAGATAGCTGGCTGCTTGGAAATTTGAGCTTGGATTAGGGCCTTGTCTTCCTTTCCTTCTTTTTCTTTTCAATCTTTCTTTTCTTTTTGCGGAGGTTGGTGTTCTGTACATTGTAGAAAGAGCATGTGTGTTGGATGCATAATTGTGGCCTCCTTTGAGAAGTACAGCTTGCTAAGTTGGGAAAATTGCTTTATTCTTAGTAAATTGGTATATGATTGAAGCAAAAAGTTTTGAATTGCATTTATTTAGCATGTATGTGTGCATGTGAATGGGCATATATATGCCACAGGTGCAACTTAAAATAGTTGCTTCTCGACTTCTTGCATGTAGGACCTGGGGATCAAACTCGGGTTATCAGGCTTGGAAGCAAGGGCCTTTACCTGATGAGCTGTCTTGTCAGTCCCAAAGCAAGATTTTTAATTTTTATCCCTATAAGTTTAATATTAAATCTGTTAGATAATAATTCATGTGTTGAGATTTTTGTAACAATGTTTGTTTTTTATTATTTTTGTCCTGTTTTATATAAATAGTTTTCAAGGTAGCTTTTTATTATCTTCATTTTGCAGATAAAGCTGTAAAATATAAGGATTCCTTGAGAGACTCACGTAAAATTATGTTTGAGAAGAAGCAGCAGTGCCTCCCTTTAAAACACATAAACAAGGTTGTATGTTTAAATGTCCACTGACTATAAAGTTCATATGACATTAATACTCTATTATGAACAGAAAGTGTGTTTCATATTTAGAAATCCACGAAGAATGTACTTTGTATGTTTGCTTTGATGGGGCAAGGTAGCTGCCTCCTGCTTGTTGAGCTTCTGTTTCTGGGGAGTTGGAAGTGCTCTGTAGAAGGTTGTTGTGCTCACTAAACACAGATGTGTGACTGTCTGGATCTGGGGACATGCACATAATTAACTTCAGTTCTAATGCGCCTTAGAGTTCTTTTGACAAAGACAGATGAAAGTAATTATAGGACATTTCAAACACTCATGTGAATACCAATTGCCTGCTGTTTGACATTTTAATCTAATGATTATGGCATTCTTTGACTCTGCCTGCGCGCGTGTGTGCATGTGTGCATGTGTGCGTGTGCACGCATGAAAACTGTCTGGAATGATTGTTGATGAAAATAATTTCCATTATATTTTTATTCCAAAAATATAAATCTTAAAAGTGTGTGTTTTCCCCTCTCCTCCTTTCCCCCTCCCTCCCTCCTTCCCACCTTTCTTACAGTGTATTGAGTCTTCAGTATACTGGCCAACAGAAAGAGGCATAACCATATATGCTGATCCAGATATTCCAGTAGCAAGGTATGATCTGGAAAATCTGTAGGACAGTTATATAATATAGCTTTACATAGTCATCTCTTCGTGTTAGCATTAGGGGAGGGGACTTAGTTCAGGACTATGGAGACTATCAAGCTGTGTGCCCAAATCCAAACATAAAAGTGGCATCATAGTTACATATAATCTACAACATTCTCATGTATATTTTAAGTCATCTCTAGATGACTTCTAATTCCTACCTAATGCAGTGTAAATACTATGTAAGTAGTTGCTATACTGTATTGTTTAGGGAATAATATCAAAGAATGAAATCTACATGTTTAATACAGGCAGTTTGTTTTTGTCAAATACTTCCAGTCTGATTGGTTGATTGCACAAATGTGGAGTCCACAAATACAGAAGGTCACATGTACAGTAAGTATATAAAAGGTTGATGATAGACATATCTGCCCCCACCACCACCAAAAAAAAAAAAAAAAAAAAAAAAGGTGGTCCTGAAAATTTTGGCTCAAAATACACTACTTTAAAGGAAGAAAAAAAATTCTTTTTACATCTGGCAACACAGTGGACTGAACGCTGGTAGTGGGTCTAGAATCCCTTTGTTGCCTGGTTGGACACAGCTGTATCTATAAGGCACCTCCAGTGAACAGAGTGGCCATGATGTGAAGGACGAGGAAATGCAGGCCACAGCAGCATAAGCTGGGCAGGTTACAAATTTGGATGGCTCTTTAGCATCTCCCAAGTCTCCAACTGTAGCCCTGTCCTCTTTACGATGCATGAGGTAGTGAGGTAGTATCAGTGAAGTTAGAGGGAAGCTCTCCCACTGTCTGTGGGTAGCTGCGGTGTCAGCTCTTCACAGGACTTTGATGAGTGGCTCTGGGATTGGTCTACCTGTGCTCAGCCTAGGACTCTGCCAGTTCACTGATGGGTTTTCTTTTGTGATGTAGGACACATTGCTGATAGCTGCAGGGTTGGAGGTGGCCTTGGGGCAGGACCTGAAAAGAACAGAAGAAAACAGTGAGCACTCCTCAGGCTTGGGCCACAGGGCCCTGCCTCCTGTCTCTCTGCATGACAGGGCAGTCTTGACACCTACATTTTGCTGTGCAGTGGAGCATCTAGGCTACCCTCAGCTTGACAGGGGAAGGGAAGATGAAGCAGTCTTCAGAATTATTCTGTTTGCTTCCAGGGCATTTCTTACCCTGGGATTGCTTTGGTCCTGACCAGTTTCTGTTGTAGAACTAGACCAGTCCGTGGTTAGTGCTTGCCTCTGATCTCACAGAAGTGCATCTAGGTAGACTGAGTGCTTCCTAACTGCTGCTGCTTCAATTTCCCCAGGAAATAGTTCTCTTTGTGGTTTGAACAAACTTGATAAAAGTTCCCAGCCCAGTCTCAGCTTTGTTTTGAAGCAACTAATGGAAAGTGTTCTGTCTCCGATGGGGTTCTTGTCTAATAATCCTCTGGGAATGGAGTAGGCAGACTGTGAGGAATACAGACAGGGAGGTCCTTTGTCAATTCCGGACTGACTGTCTTAAACATGGTGAAACAACTTAACGATGGCCATGTCAGATGTGAATGAAACCTTTCAACTCTGGGTAGCCACAAGAACAAGGACAGGACCCTGCCCTCCAACAGTTTCTGTGTCATACAAGTAAGGCCTGTGGCTCCTCAGCACCTAGGTTCTAGTGGGAAGTTCAGTGGCAGTTGCCTATTTGAACTCATGAATAATGTCTTCGTGTGTTTTGGTTTCCAGTGGGTTTAGCCAGAAGCCAAATGAGAAGCCTCTCCGGCTGGCTGAAAAGAAGGCCTGTGACGAGAAGAACGGCTGTGTGAAGTAAGGGTTGGTTTGCTTGGTGTGTGTCCCCAACTTGAATTGTTTGCTGAAACAGTTGTTTAAGTGATAAGCAGGAAGGATTTACCTCTGTGGTTTTTACTTCAAACCTCCATTCTCACAAGACAGTAAATATCTAGGAAGTCTCCTGTAGGCTTTCAGCTGTGTCGGGGTGGGGTCGGTTAAATCTTAGTTCCAGTGTAAGGGGTCTTCTCGTTCTGGTCCCTCAGTGAGGTGGACAGTTTCTAAATTGTCTTAGGTAGAGTTTTATACATCCCATGGCTGTTGGTTTGGTGGGTGGTGCTTGCTTTCCTTCCCACTTTTCTGATGATAAATGGGTCCACCTCCTATTCTCTTAACAGCAGAATAACATCATTTGATACTTGTGTAGTCCACAAAACTGTCTGTACCCATGCTTCTGATTTTCCTATATTAGACTACCAGCTGAAACAGCTTGACCTCTGAGTAACTGGATGCTCTGCACTTAGCAGGCTGACAGCTTACAATAGTGTGTCTGTGCTGTATCACTGTTCTTTATCAGTGTTAGCCTGCTGAGCCCCTTCCGAAGCCACCCCATCCTGTGTGGCCTGACTAGCACAAGCTCCTCAGTGTTGAGGAGTCAAGTGTGTTGAAGGCTGGTGTGGGGTTCACAGTGGGGCTGGTGGCTAATACTTCTAATACCAACGCCTCCTCCCAGAGACTCTCTCCTGTCTCATGCTTGTTGTTTTTGCTGTTATAAGTGACTGTTTTCCTTGGAACCAATAACTTCTTAGAAATTGTAATTTACTTTGAGATGAAAATTGAGTGAACTCTGACAAACTGTATTCTCTTTCGTGTTTCTATCATAAAGCCTTGTCATACTTTTTTATTAATTTATTTTTCTATTATCAGCTTGATACAGTATAAATTCTTATCCTAATAGTGAAATATTTGATTGAGGCTTGCCCAGTAATTGAATAAAATCAAAACTTACTATAAGCCACAGTCTTCCTAGGATCCCCCCTGCTATATAGCCTCCCTGGTTCTGTGGGTTGCAGTCTGATTGTTCTTTGCTTTCTATCTAGAATCCACTTATGAGTGAGTACATACCATGTTTGTCCTTCTGGGTTTGGGTTACCTCACTCAGGATGATTTTTTTCTAGTTCTATCCATTTGTCTGCAAATTTCATGCTGCCATTGTTTTTCTCTGCTGAGTTGTACTCCATTGTGTATATGGACCACATTTTTTAATCCATTCTTCAGATGACGGGCATCTAGGTTGTTTCCAGGTTCTGGCTATTACAAATAGTGCTGCTATGAACATAGTTGAGCATGTATGTATCTTTGTGGTCTGATTGAGCATTCCTTGGATATATGCCCAGGAGTGGTATGGCTGGATCTTGAGGTAGTTCGATTCCCAGTTTTCTGAGAAATCGCCATACTGACTTCCACAGTGGTTGTACAAGTTTGCATTCCCACCAACAGTGGAGGAGTGTTCCCCTTGCTCCGCATCCTCTCCGGCATTGACTGTCCTTGGTGTTTTGATCATGGCCATTCTGAAGCCTTGTCGTACTTATTAACTTGCTAAGTGCTCTCTGCTTAGTCCCTGTGTTGGAATGTACAGCAGTTATTTGTCATCTACTGTGTACTCCAGGGAGCTGAGCAGAGTCAGTATCCTAGTTAGGGCTTCCACTGCTCTGAGGAAACACCATGACCAAAAGTAACCGGAGAGGAAAGGGCCTATTTGGCTTCTTACACTTCCGCATTATAGTCCTTCATTGCAGGAAGTCAGGACAGGCTTACAAAGATTATTGCAAAGCTATTTGTCTAAAAACCAACTGGAAAAAGGAAAAACAGTCAGGAAAAACAGTAGCTCTTGAGCCCCCAGGAGGGTGACTTAAAACACAGAGTAGGGAAGGCAAGATGGCTCAGTGGGTAAAGGTGCTTGCCACCAAGCACTCATGAATTCAGGCCCTGGACCCCACATTGTAGAAGGAGAGAGCCGACTGCTTTCAGGTAGTTCTTTGATTTCCACACTTGCATAGACAAACGTGTAAAAATAATACATGTGTATATTTTGCTGCTTTTTGTTTTCAAGACAAGGTTTCTCTGTGTAGCCCTGGCTGTCCTGAAGCTCACTCTGTAGACCAGGCTGGTCTTGAACTCAGAGATCTGTCTGCCTCTGCCTCCCGAATATTAGGATTTAGTGTGGAACCAATGTTAGGATTCAGCATCAGAATAACTTGGTGGGTCTGGGCCAAGGTATGCTGCAGAGATCACACCATGCAACAGATTTCATATAAGAAGTTTGGGAGGAGGATGATAAGGCTGTTTCTGAGTGGAGCCATGAGAGAGAGATAGAGACAAATGGACAGGGAGACCAGAAAACAGAGAGAGCAAACAAGACAAATGATTTGGGATGGCAAGGATGTTGTATTTACCGGTGATGAGAACAGACCACAAAGTGTACAACAAAACCCACATTAAGAGTTTTATTGAGGAAAGGGCATCTCCTTTAAGTCAGCCTTCATTGTCAGGATAATGGCATTGCTCAGCCTTTGAGCACCTTCAGCCAGTTTTGTTTCTTTCTTAGGTCTATGCCTTTCACAGAACTCATATGGGAACTCAAATAACAGTACATTTAGATTACCCCGTGTTAGGCCATCTTCCCCATTCTGGATTGCATGCTCCCCTTTCCTTTGGAATGCTGAACTCTTGAGTGATGAAAAGTATGTGGGATGCACATCCAGAGCAGAGGTCCAAACAACAGTGTCGTATTCCTGGGGAGGCAGGAACAAATGACTACTCACCTCAGGAAACTGACAACAGACAAGTACGGAAACCACCAAAATCCAGCTCTACAAGCTGGGGTGTTGGTTGGGGTCTCTTAGAGGAGCAGTAATGACTCAAGACAACCAAATCACAAAAAGGCCACGCTAGCATTGGGAGCAGTTCTCAAAGCCTGGGAAGCTGGGGTTTTGCGCTGCAAAGCCTGCAGGCAGTTCAACAGGATGTGTTCTCTCCGGACAGCTCAGCTGCTCTCTGCTTTGCTGCTCTGAGGCTATCCCTCAGCAGTCCTTCCAACTTACATGTGCTTGGGGAGGGGAGCCTGCTGTATCTGGTCAGTTTCAAGGAATTCCTGGAGCCTTTGAGTTGTCTTCTTTCTGAATTTAAGGAGTGTCCCTGTGGTAGTTTGAAAGAAAATGGCCCCCAAAGGGAGTGACACTATTAGGAAGTGTGGCTTTGTTGGAGAGGGTGTGGCCTTGTTGGAGGAAGTATGTCACTTTGGGGGTGGCCTTTGAGGTCTCATATGCTCAAACTTCATTCAGTGTGACAGTTTACTTCCTGTTGCCTTTGGATGAAAAATGTAAGGAGACTCAGCTCTAGCACCATGTCTGCCTACATGCTGCCTTGCTTCCTGCCATGACGATAATGGACTGAACCTCTGAACTGTAAGCCAGCCCCCACAATTCAATATCTTCTTTATAAGTGTTACTATGGTCATGATGTCTCTTCACAGTAAAACCCTTCTAAGACAATCCCTGAAAGATGGACTGTTTCACCTTCCCAGAGAACACCCTTTGGCGTCATCTGCCTGTAAAAATTCTGTGTCCTGGAGCTTCCTCCTGGTTATTTCAACTCCCCTGTAACCTCCTGTGTCTTAACAAGCTTTTCCTCCAAGATGGAGGCTTCAGTCTGGGAGGAACTGCAACACAACAGGCAGATCTCTTTAGGGATTTTTAGGTGTTGAGTAGAAGCCACTCTGTTCCTCAGAGTGCCTCTCTAGATGCAAGAACCTGAAGTTAGATTGACCTAAAGCATATTATAGCATCTTGCCAACTTCATCAGCCACCCTTGGATATATGTGGGATGAGATCCCACTCAGTTTTGTTGGGAGTGGCTCCCTGTAGAATTATGTTGAGACCAGATGTACTGGGGACTACTTTGATAACTGGTTAAGATATCTGGTATGGGTGTGGAGAGTGGATGGCTCACCTTATGGTGGGTAGGAGATAGATAGCATACCTGCACTGGTAAATCTGCTTTTGTTCCAGCTGCCCTCCAGTAATAGGATAGTATTACCCACATCTAGGGTTGATCTACCCTTCTTGTTGCAGTTCAATAAGCTGATTGTATCAAAATGCTTTCATAGACACCCCAGGGGTGTGCTTTATTAATGTCATAAGGTTTCCTTAATCCATCAAGTTGGAAATTAAGATTAACCATCTTAATGTCACATCCTTATTTCATATGTGTCATAGTGTCATGTCATTATCATATATGTGACTTTTCTGTTTTCCTAAAGGTGCTAATCGTTTGGGGGAATGTGTTCTTGCTGTGTTGTTGGCATTCTTGATGTTGCATTTCTGGTTTTGTCTTCCTAAGGGCAGAGGCTTTTCTCAGGTGCTTTATTCTCTGCTTGGTGTCCAAACACAGCATAAGGGTCTAGTGAGCCAGCCAGGGTTCACTGGTGGATTGTGAGTGCCACTGAATAAGCTGCAGCTGCACTGCTGGGCTGTTGTTGAACTCAGTCTCCAGTTTCCTTACTTGGGTGGGTCATGCTCCCCAGGGAAACCTCTCCTGGTGAAGTTGTCTGTGGCTCCCCTGGATCCTGAGTTGCAGAAGCTGGCTGCAGGCTCCTTCATTGTGCCTGCTAGTGTAGCCTCCTCTCTCATTGAGGTCATACCACCTGCAGCCGTGGTCTAGTGCCTGTGACCTGAAGCTTTAGCCCCCCAGAGACTTGAGCCCTGGGCTTCCCCTGGGATGGGTGGGTAATTATCTGCCGTGGAGTCATGCAAGAGTATCCAGACTTGGCTCCCTTCATTTCAGCCATTTACTGTGTCACACAGCCCAGGAGCTGAGTCTTAATTGCTAAGCTTTTGTGTCAGTAGTTCCTCCCATGACTGGTTCAGATTCAGCTGTCATATATCTGCTGACTTACGTTACCACTTACCCATCTGTTTCTGGGTTTCCAAAATTATATTTGTTGCATGTTTCCTCTGTGGTTATCTTTTTCATTGTTGCTTAGAATGCAGCTTTTCCAAGATGACATTTATATACCATAAAATGTTCCCTCTCAAAGCGCAGGCTGCAGTGACTTAGGGCACATTCATACTCGGACAACTAGCACCAGCAATCTAATTCATTTCTAGTCCTCCCCCTTGGACCTCAGGGGTCATAGTCACTCTTCATTTCCTCATCCTCGGCTAGCACAAATGGCTGTTGTCTGAGTCTTTCCTGGTTGGGGTATTGTTTAGAGCAAGTCATATTGTGGATCTTTGTAACTGTCTTCCTTCACATGCTGCAGTGTGAAGGAATCTGAGCATCATATTCCATTGTGCACTGCAGCACATTTTATTTCCCCGCTCATCAACTGACAGATTGGGTCTCGTAGCTGTGTGGACAGGATGGGGTTTCGGGAAAGAATACTCTTCACGATGTGTAACTTAGACACCACACTTCTCCCCAAGTTCTCACCACGGGATATGACTTCTCTACTGCTCTCACCAATCCTTACCCATATGGAGGGGTGAGTGGGGCTGGGTATAAAGAAAAGCACTTTCAAATTACTTCTGCATTGGCAGAGGACAAGTTCCTATCTGGTATTTTCTGACTATAAAATGAAGTCAATGAAGATCTTATCCATTTCTCTGTCATTGGGTGATCCCTGGGTCTTTCCAAGGGTCCTGTTTTCTAGGTAGCCTCCCTGGAGTTGTGTAGCAGTCAAGTCATCTTTGTTTCACATCTAGTATCATACTAGGAGTGAGGACATACCATGTTTGTCCTTCTGAGTCTGGGTTACCTCACTCAGGATGATTTTTCTAGATCCATCCATTTGCCTGCAAACCTCATGATGTCATTGTTTTTCTCTGCTGAGTAGTATTCCATTGTGTATATGGACCATGTTTTCTTTATCCATTCTTCAGTTGATGGGCATCTAGGTTGTTTCCAGGTTCTGGCTATTACAAACAATGCTGATATGAACATAGCTGAGCAAATGCCCTTGTGGTATGATTGAGCATTCCTTGGGTATATGCCCAAGAGTGCTACAGCTGGGTCTTGGGGGAGATGAACAACCTGGACGACAGTGGGAGTAATGAAGGGCAAGGTTTGAGGGAAAGAAAGCTTAGGGGAGCAGGAGATCCCAGCTGGATCAAGAACAGAAAGAGAGAACAAGGAATAACAGACCATGATAAATGAAGACCACATGAGAACAGGAATAGGCAGAGTGCTGGAGAGGTCCCCAGAAATCCACAATGATACATCCTCTGTAGACTGCTGGCAATTGTTGAGAGAAAGCCTGATCTGACCTAGTCTGGTGATCAGATGGCCAAACACTTTAACAGTCAAGCTGGAAGTGGATGCAGAGATCCTCAGCCAGGCCCCAGGTGGAGCTCCAGGTGTCCAATTGTCGAGAAAGAGGAGGGACTGTAAGAGCATGAATTGTTGAGCCCAAGATTGGAAAAAGCATAGGGACAAATAGCCAAACGAATGGAAGCACATGAATTATGAACCAAAGGCTGTGGACCCCCCCAGCTGGATCAGGCCTTCTGGATAAGTGAGACAACTGAATAGCTTGAATCGTTTGGCAAGCATCCAGGCTGTGGTACCTGGACCTGTCCTTAGTGCATGAGCTGGCTGTTTGGAACCTTGGGCTTTCACAGGGACACTTTGCTCAGCCTGGAAGGAGGGGACTGGACCTGCCTGTACTGAATCCACCAGGTTTAAATTAATCCCCAGGGGAGTCTTGGCCCTGGAGGAGATGGGAATGGAGGGTTTGGATGGGGGGAAGGTGGGGGTGGGGGGCGGGAGGGGGGAGAACAGGGGAACCCATGACTGATGTGTAAAATTAAAACACAAATATAATAATTTAAAAAAAAAAAAACGAAGTTTAATGATTGATTAGACCAGTGGTTCTGACTTTAGCTGGCCCCCTTTCAGACAACTGTGTAGGATGTTGGTGACAGGGCTGGTAGCCCAGATGCCAGTCCAGGTTTTGAGTGGGAAACTGGAAACTGATGTGACCTCCATGAGGCCAGCAAATCAGAGCACAGTGTTTTCACAGATGTGCCCTGGAGTGGACAACCACTGTGTCTCTCCACAAGAATTAAAATAGTAGTTCAACAGGGAAAATGTAATGACTTTCTTCTTCAAATTGACCTTTCAACTGCTTTACAGATTACTACAGTTTTTAAATCCTGATCCTTTGAGAGCTGATGAGATCCCTGACCTGCAGCAGGTATTACAAACCCTAAAAATAAAATGTCAAACAAGAGAGAAGCGTAGTGTTATTGAAGCCTCCTTCCCCCTCAGGCTCTGGTCCCCTAGATGGGGCTTTCCCAAGTCACGGCTTTAGCAGGACCTAGATGCTGCGGCTGTAGTGATTGCTTTACTTGGGGAACATGATCTTTAATTTGGGTGGTGTATGTGTTTTCCAGGAAGCATGTATTCCTAGGTTTTTACATGATGATCTTGTGTTTTCTTCTTGATAAAACGCCCTTAATATTCTGCTGCCCACTCAAGGAAGTCCTGGCTGTGGTTGTCTAATGTCTGTGTTGGTTAGTTGCAGAAGGTGAAGTCTGGCACACTACAGCCTGGTGTGGTACTCCGGAACAGGATCGAGCCCTGTCTGACCATGGATAAATCACCACTGTCGGCAGACCTGAAGAAGGTGAATGTATTCTTAAAGCCAGACGCCTGAAGGAATTCCAGCCTTTTCTAACACAGGATGGTTACTTTGTTCTGTTCTGTTCTAAGAGCAATGGGCTGGAACCCAGGGTTTTGTGCATCCTAGGCATGCATTTCATCACTGAACAATATACCCCAATCCCATGGGAGGATTTTAAATAAACAGTTCTGTGGCTGCATTACATAATCCTTGCCTCTGAAATTCTCTTGGGATCTTCGTGACTTACTTCTCATGTACTGTAAGTCTGGATTTCTTTTGTATAAAAGCCTGTTGTGCGCTGGCAGTCCTTTTCTGAACTAAGTGGTTTTGCTCGAGACAGGGTTTCTCTGGCTGTCCTGGAACTCACTCAGTAGACCAGGCTGGCCTTGAACTCAAAGAGTTCTGCCTGCCTCTGTCTCCTAAGGGCTGAGATTAAAGGTGTACATCACAATGGCTTTTCTGAAGTAAGTGTTTAAATGGGAGCTTTAGAACAGGAAAGGTAGTGGACAAGTAGACATGCCAAGTTTGCTTCTTGACCATACACTACCAGTTTGTAGTGTTCTCAGGAGGGTGACTAAGTCACTTTCTGGAGAGCATTCCATGAGAGTGTTTGAAACTGTTCCAGTCAACAAGCCTGCCTGCCACCCTGACCTCCTGCAGTGTGTCTCTCCATGCATGAACCAACTGGCCGACGATCTGAAGATAACCTTTCACCAAAAAAAAAAAAAAAAGAGAGAAAGCAAACCAAGTGCAATGCAGGGAGAAGAGACTCACGAGGAGTCCTGAGCTCAGAACTTTGGAGTCAGCATGTTCAGTATCATGAGACTCAAGTTCTGAAGAAGAAAACTGCCCCTACAGATACAAGAACATATTGCCTCCGTGTCACAGCAGCAAGGCTTTGTTTATGTTTCTGCTCTCGGACCTGGGGATTTCCTTTCAGCTGGACCCTGGATCTTGCTGTATTTGGCCATAGTGACAGACAGGAAAGGAGAGGAGGTTCACTTGCTTGCTGGATGTGTCCCCCAGGCCTTCTAGGGACCTGGAGCTGTTGCTCACTTACTCCATGCTCTCTGGGCCCTCCAGGAAAGCATGCAACTGCTCCTTTGGCCATGTTCATGCAGGTCTACAGAAGGTGCTATTGTAGACATTGAGGGAGGGTGCTGCTCAAAAAAGAACTCCCCATGAGTATAGCCACGCCCACCAAAAGGAGGGTGTGGGGTCACTGGGCATGCTGCGGTACAAGTGAACAGACATTGGTTAAGCACGTGGCTGTGACCTATCTGAATACAGAGGTCACAAAAGCCACTGTAGAATTGTCCCACCATAGGTCAGGTTTCAGAATGACCTCAGGCTTGTACCCCTCTGCTCTGGGGACCAGGACTTGAGCAGTCAGTCACTCAAGCCCTACAAACAGGTCTACACTGTGCTGTCCATGAGCTATAATGGGTAGAAAGGTGTTTCCTGGTTTGCAGTCTCAAGATGTACTTCTATTCCATGTCCAGAGACTACAGAAGTCTCTTCTCCACAAGGCTGTCAAGAATGAAGATCACATGAGCTGTAGGCAAAGGAGCAAGCTGCCACAAGTCCCTTTAGCTCAGCCAGGGCATGAGGCCAGCATAGAGGATTCAATGTCTTTTAGAACATTGTATTTGTGGTTGCAGACTTCTACTGAAACATTTCAGGTTTTAGTGATAGAGGAAGAGATTAATATGTTAATAAAGGCGTGGGTTTTTGTTTTTCTTTGTCTGTTAATGTTAAGGTAGGTGAGGTGGCATGTGTATGTAATCCCAGCTCCTGGGAAGCTGTGGCAAGAGGTGAAGAGTTGGGGCTGGAGAGCTGGCTCCACGGTTAAGAGCTCTTGTTGCTCTTGCAGAAAGTACAGTTTGGTTCTCAGCACTCCATGTGGCTCAGAATTGTCCGTCCAATTGCAGTGAATCCAGTGCCCTCTTCGGACCTCCACAGACACTGCATGAACGTGGTACACAGACAGTACATGCTGCCAAAACATTCACACATGTGCAATGAAGAAAGAAAAAAAATGGAGAGTTTGGGGCCAGCCTGGCCTCTAGAGCAAAAATCGGAGAGGAATAGTTTTTACAAATGAGGCAGATGGGCTGGCAGAGTTTTGAGACAATAAGGAGACAAAACCACATTCTTGTTGCAGTGTGCTGCAGTTATCCAGTCAGAGGGCTGGCTACTCAGTAGATCCTTTAATGGGTTCAGAGAACCAGTGGTCTTAAAACAGGAATTGGATACTTGGGAAAGATTCGCACAGAACCTGAAGTAGGACTTGGGAGCAGAACCACAGTAAGGCACATGCTGGTGGTGTCCTGGTGGTGAGAGCGGTAAGGGAGCTATGAGATGGGTTTTTTCTTTGTTATCATTCACCTCTTTCTCTTCCCTTCTCCCCCCACCCCCACCATTTTCTGTAGGCTCTTCAAAGAAACAAGTTCCCGGGACCCAGCCACACTGCGTCTTACTCTTGGCCTCCGATTGCCCGTGGCTGTGATGTGGTAGTCATTTCTCACTGTGGAAATGACCCTTTGTTGTACCTGCCACCGCTGCTTACAATTTTGCAGATAGGGGGCTGCTACAAGTCATTACCAAGTAGAAATGGAGTAAGTTGGAGATCATTTTGAAGTGGATTAAACGTTTATTTTCAAATGACACATATTTTTTTGTAAAGCTGAGGTTGTAGTATTCAATTTTTTTTTGTTTGTTGTTGTTTTTCGAGACAGGGTTTCTCTATATAGTTTTGACACCTTTCCTGGAACTCACTCTGTAGTCTAGGCTGGCCTCGAACTCACAGAGATCCACTGCCTCTGCCTCGGTGCTGGGATTAAAGGCGTGCGCCACCACCGCCCAACGTATTTTACTCAATTTTTTCTCCAACTGCTAGTCTAGAAGTTGGACTGTCAGCCAGGCTTGGTGACACAGGCCTATATTCCCACTAAGGCAGTAGGGTCACAGGTTTTAGGCCACCCTGGGCTATGTAGTGGTTTGAGTACAGCCTCAGACACATGTTAAGATCATGTTTGAATGTAAACAAAACCTGGACTATTGCAAAATAGCCTCTGTTTCTTGAGTGGTTCTTGCCGTGGTTCCCATCTATGGCTTTTAGAGAGGATTGGAGAGTTTGTAAACCAATCTGACCATAATTCATATCATCGCCACACCAGCCGGATGAGATGGCCAGGCCATGCTGTTACTGTCTCACACGAAAGTGTTTAGCGCATGGAAGGCTGTTGGGTTCTTAACTACTTAAAAGTTCAGTTTCTGTTGTCTCATTCCACTCTTTTGTTCCATAGCACCCTCCCTGTTCAATAGTCTTTCCCCATGGAGGAGAAGGACGAGGGAAATGGGGCATAGGGACCAAATGGTGGTGGGTAGTGCCTTGCCGGGTTTGGGCTCTAGAGGACAGTCATTATAAAACTTCCATCCCAGAACATGGGACAGAGGATGCAGTCTAGAGGGTCCGCCATGCACCATAAAGGAAGTGTGGCAAGGAAGCATGCTTAGGTTGCAAAGGATACTGGGATTTATGTTCCCCTGACCCTGCCATACAGTGATTTGTCTTTGGACTCTGCACTGGTTATGTACTGACTTCAGTGTGTGCATTTATACCCCCTAATTAGGTTAAACAGCTGAGCCCAGCTGACCAGGGAAGTGCCATTTTGTGTTGAGACAGGCCTTTCTGGGACAGAACGTGACATCCAGCCCTTGCTCTGCTTTCTCCTTGCCTCCATGGGCAGCCTGCATGCAGGCCTGTGGAGAAGTTGCACTTGTCTGACCCCTCCTAGAGGAAGGAGGACACCAGTCTTGGCTCAGTAGGAAACATGGCAGGCAGGTCACCTTCTGGGGAGTCTGTGGGCTGATGGGAGCTAAGTTCAGAAACGGTCTAAGGAGAGTCAGAGGTGACCACTCTTTTAAGGCATTCATCCACCCTGGTGCTTAGGAGCAGGAAATTGAATCCTACATCTGGGTTCTTGTTTTCTCGACAGTGTATTAGCTGTACAGCCTTGAGGAGCAACTTCACCTATGCACCTCAGACTCTTACCCTGTGAAGTGAGGGAGGCTGTAGGAGTATGTTATGGGATAAATGACTTAGAGAATGCTTTGGATTTAGCTTAAGAAGAACTAGCTCAGTGTTTCTAAACCCACTCTAATGAAATTATATTTTCACTTTTTCATCTCTGTGATGATGATAGCTAAAGACTGCTTCTCTGCCAGGAGACGGTCTGGAAGTCTTGCACGTGCTGTCTTTGGTTCCTAACAACCGTCCGGATTACTTGAATCTGTTTGTCGTTGCAGCCTCTTGCAGTCATCGTGTGTCCCGGCTGGAAAAAGGCCCAGTTTATTTTTGAGTTATTGGGAGACTGTAGCATGTCCTCCAGGCCTCTTCATCCTGTGTTATTAACAATTGGACTTCACAAAGATGAAGCCAAAAATATGAAGCTTCCAAGAGGGTGTAAGCATCCTTTCCAAGCTGTTTGAGTTTCTTTATGGAAGACAGTGAGCTTGCCTAGGCAGCCTGGGACATCATTGCTGGCCACTGGCTCTGACTTGACTTCCTAGTTACCAATGGGTGTCAGTGGTAAAGGCTCAGTCTTGACTCACGTCTCAGAACACTGCATGTTTTCACTCAGTTGTCATATGCTACTGACCATTCACTGTCATATGCTGAGCATGGAGTTGAGGAACTCTGCCTTTCAGCCAAGCAGAGCCTGTGGCAGCTGGGGGTGTAGTCAGATGCTGCAGCTAACACAGGGTGGACAGGGGCTTGCCTTGCTCTCCCAGTAGAGAAATGTCTGCTGAGAAGGAAGTGGAATCATGATGAAGGAAGTGTTGGAGAAACTTGTAGAAAACCTAAAAGATGTTCATTGTTTTTTCTAAATGTAGGTGATGTGATTGTCACAACTCCACACAGCCTTTTGCGACTTCTCACATACCGAAGCTTGTTATTTCTTAGACTGTGCCACCTGGTTCTGGATGAGGTGCAAGTATTATTCTTTGAAGCTAATGAGCAAGTAAGTATGGACACAGTGGGTGTCATTGCTATCCATTGTGTGTTTCTGAAATGTGTCAGCTCTTCAATGCTTCAAGCATCAATCAAAGAATATCCAGTTGGCAAATCAATTAGTTAATATCTATAATTTAGAAGACAGTATGTTTACCTGAAATTTCCTTCCTAATGGTAAATTTCCCTCTGAAGAACAGAAATTCCCAAGGAGATTTGTTAGGTATTTCATTACTATTTCTCTGATTATAGAAGGAACAATCCTAAATGAAAATTAAGAAATAGAGGAGTGGCCGGGAGGTGGTGGCGCACGCCTTTAATCCCAGCACTCGGGAGGCAGAGCCAGGCGGATCTCTGTGAGTTCGAGGCCAGCCTGGGCTACCAAGTGAGTTCTAGGAAAGGTGCAAAGCTACACAGAGAAACCCTGTCTCAAAAAACCAAAAAACAAAAAAAAAGAAAGAAAGAAAGAGAGAGAGGAGCACTTGAAAAGAGATCCACTATCCCTGGTCTTGTACTGAGAGGTAGTCATTCTGTTTTGGAGTATTTCCTTCCTTTTCAATAGCTTTTTATTGATACATACAATTAATAGTAAGAGCTAGTTAGTACTGATTTAGAACTTAAACTTTGCAGTTAATAGTGCTGTGCTGTTCTGAAGCATGATTGTCATTGCTCATAAGCATAACAGCATATTTTAAACCTGTGCCTTGTACATGCTAGGAAAGTGCTAGGTGAGCCACATTCCCTTAAAAGACTGAGTTTTTTGTGAATCATTGTCACATTGTTAGAAGCAATGTGACAAGCTGACCAAGAGTGTTATTTGAGAATGTTGTTGGCCCCAGGTAAAGTTCAGGCTTGTGAAGGTAATGTGTAGATGAACAGTTTTGAACCATTGCCTTTCTGAAAGCAGTAGACAGTTTGGGTTGCTATGGTCAGCATGCTGTCACACTATGCATACTGCTTGCCTGCCATTTGGAGACCTGGGCCTGGGTTAGGTTGTGTTTTCTATGCCAACTGATAATCACTGGGTTCCTATTTGCTTAGTTCCTATTTCCTAGTTAGGTTGAAAATTAATGTAAATGATCATTGTGTCTGTTCTTCAGTGTGTTGCTTGTTTGTTTTTAGTTAATGGGGTCAGCTTTCTATAATTGAGTTTTGAAATCTTTAATGTAAGCATGCTAGTCCCTCGTTACAAACATTGTATACCAGGGTGCTGTTTGTGGCTTAATTCTGTCTCAGTGGAATTTTACAGTGTTTATTGACCAGACATTTTCTTCTTTTAAAAAACGTGTTTTTTTTTTTTCCTTTTTTATCTTTTGAAAGGCTTTACCCACACTAAAACCATCATATGGATAGTCCCTGAATTTTATGTTCTAGCTAATTCTTTACTCTATTTTGAAACAAAGATTAAATTTACTAATTTTTCAGATGTTTGCCATATTAGATAACTTTAAAAAGAATGTGGAAGTGGAAGAGCGGGTGTCTGCACCCCATCAAATTGTGGCAGTGGGTGTTCACTGGAGCAGACACATAGACCATCTGGTCAGAGAGTTCATGAAGGATCCCTACATCGTCATCACCGCCTTGGAGGAGGCTGCCCTCTACGGCAATGTCCAGCAGGTGATGGGGTGGGGCTGATGAGCTCAAGCAAGTAACTTGTATCCCTGCTGTCTGTTAGATAGTGTCTGTGGTTTCAGCCACAGTTGTGTTAGTGGGAGTTATAGTAATATTGGTTTCCTTTGCATTCTTTTCTGTTACAATGATAATATCTCTGGAAGAGAACACCTCAGAGAGCACCTGTTTCTGTGTTCATAAGCAGGTAGTGCATCTGTGCCTGGAGTGTGAGAAAACATCTACTCTACTCCAAGTTCTTGACTTTGTTCCAAGTCAGGCACAGAAGACCTTGATCTTCACCTGTTCTGTAGCGGAAACAGAAATTGTATGTAAGGTAAGCCTGTCCTCATACCAGGATATTCTCACCATTGGTGGGAGCCATAGCTGAGTCTGCTGATCAGAAGTGGACAGACGGGGGTAAGGAGATGCAGTCTCACAGTGTAACTCCAGGCTCTGGAGGAGGGGCTGTGTTGGGAAACACTGAAAGTAGGGGCCTGGCACGGAGGAAGAGCAGGGGCAGTGCTTTAGGCTGTGTCGTGTGCAGTGTGAAAGGATTCGTCAGTGGAAAAAACCTTACACCTGAGCCTGGGTGGTGGCTGTGGTGGCGGCGCATGCCTTTGGTTCCAGCACTTAGGACTCAGAGGCAAAAGAGAGGGAAATAGTGCTTAACTTAAAGTAGATCTTAGATGAAGACTATGGAACCTTGGAGGTGTTTCGGTTGATGGCCTCATTCTTAAGACTTACTGCTTTATGCTCTTGCTGGCAACTGAAAGTTGACATGGGCAGTTAACAGTAGAACTGAGCTTATGTGGTCCTGATGGTGAACTGATGCTTTTGATTTCCTCTTTAGGTAGTAGAAAGCAATTCAATATTTTGCTTGAAAATGCATAAAGAAATGGCTTTTAACTTAAAAAGTACTTTAGAGCAGTGGAAGAAGAAATTAAGTCCTGGCTCTCACATTGTACTAAGTAAGTATTTCGATTTCTGCTTGTATTGAGACGAGGCTAAGCTAATAGTGATCATTTCTTCATTTATATATCTCATATTCAGATTTTGTATTTTTAAGGTTTCAGAATTCATTAGTAATCTTCATTTCAGATGAAAATTAGCCTCCTCCTCCAAGATGCATCTAGGTACCCCGTGGCTCTCAGCTCAGCAGGCAGGGTTCTTTCTGGAGATCTATGTAGAAGTCTGTGTTGATCGGTGTGTCTGTCTGTCCGTTTGTTCATTCATGCACACATCTGTAATGATACTAAGGTTAGTAACCGAAAAATAAAGCTCAAAATGTACAGAGCAAGTGAAAAGTCTATGGGCAGCCTGATTTATGAGAGAGGAAGACATTTTTCAAGCCAAGAGGTCACTGTCCTCTGGAATTTTATCAGTAGTTTGTAGCATTTGGGGCAAAAAGAGAAAGATGTTACTTTGTATATGAAAAGTATGATGTACAACTATGGGTATGACTTAGTGTGTGCCTTCACCTAGTGTGCATGAAGCCTGAGTCCAGTCCTCTGCACCTCAAAGACATAACATGTAGTAGAGAAACATGGATGCTAGGCCTGCTTATGAGAGTTCATGCAGAAACTCCCATTCATGGGGCTTTGTGGACATTCTTTTCTCCAGCCTTAACAGACGACTGCATACCACTCCTGGCCATCACCGATGCCACATGTGTAGTCCACTTCAGCTTTCCTTCCTCACCAAAAGTGTTTGGTGGTCGCCTGTATTGCATGTCTGATCATTTTCAGAATTTAACTGAACAGGTTTGATGAATTTTTATCATATTTTTTGTTCCACTGTGTGTGTGTCTGTATGTCTGTGTTTGTCTGTGTATTGGCAAATTCAAAGCCTACAAAGCTTTATTGAGTAAGATTGGTATGGATGATCTGCCTCTTTTACTCACCTCCAATTTTAAGGGTTCTCCAGCAGAGCAGGTAGATAAAAGAACCAAATCTGTCTTGCTGCTGACGGAGAGAAATGCGAGCCACGCTGTAGGTGTCCTGCGATACTTGGAGCGAGCAGATGCCAAAATCCCATCAGAGCTGTATGAGTTCACCGCTGGGGTCCTGGAAGCCAAAGAAGATAAGAAGGCCAGAAGACCGCTTTGTCCGTATCTTAAGGCTTTTGGATTTTGCAAGTAAGCCGATACTTTTAAAATTGAGTAGTAACATACATTAAAATTCATAGGTAATAAATTTGCCCCTTGGTGAAAATAATCACACACCTATGTCCCTATATTAACCCACTCAATGCACAAGGAGCACTCCTGGACTTCCAGAAATTACTACTTTCTCATAGCTGTTAACACTGCAAGCTTCGCTTTTTTAAAATGACACATATTAATTGTACATACTAATGGGATTCGGTGTGATAGTCCCATAGCTTTCCCAATTTCTAGCAATCACAGTTCTACTTTCTGGTCACTAGATTTTTAAGTTTCCACCTGTAAGAGAACATGCGATGCTTGTTTTTCTGTGGCTAAATTGTTTACTTATTTCTTCCATTTCTATCCATTTGCTGCAAATAATAGGACTTCATTTTTCTTCATAACTAAATATTACTATGCTCTCTTTGTGTACACTGTTTTCTTTTTCCATTAATTTATTGATAAGCATTGTGTCAGTTTGCTTTTTTGCTGGTATTAAAAACACTCTGATCAAAGGCAGCTTAAGGCGGGGGAGGGCTGATTTCAGTATTTTACTTTATTTTGTGGCTTTCTAGTCTGGTCTGTAACTATATTGCCACGTGGTTATCCACTTTTAGTTAATGGGCCTGTGGCAGTTTGTGGTTGGGGCTGTGACATACAGAACTGCTCTGAATGTTTTCATGCATGTCATTCTAGGGAATATGTGTGCACTCCTTCAAGTGATAATAGTTAAGGAGAGACTTCTGTCTTAGAGGTTAACTGGCCTATGCTGCAGATTATGGTGATGTGTCTGGAGGGGCTGGAGAGATGATGCAGCAGTAAAAAGCACTGGCCACTCTTCAGAGGATCTGGGTTAGATTCTCAGCACCTCCATGACTGCTCACAACCATCGGTTACTCCAGTTCTAGGGGACCCAACACCTTCTTCTGGCCTTTTCAGGCACCCGACATGCATTTGATACACAGACATACAAACAGGCAAACAACCATACACAAAATGAAAATGCAAAATTTGAAAAATAAAAATGTCTCTAGGAATAATAAGGAAGTCCCTCTTTAAGTTCCTCCAGTATTGATTAACTAGTGGAGCTGTCCGTACGTGTACGTTGTCGGTCTCCTCTACAGTCAAGAGCTACTTAACAGTTAAATGCTCAGAGTAAAACTTGTGATTGTAGCTGCAGCTCAGCTTCCTGGAGAAGCTCTAACACTTCATGTTAACTTACTTTGTTTCAAAATCTAGTCTTTTTTTTTTTTTTAAGAGACAAAAGAATCTGCCCTGACCGGCACCACATTAATCCAGAAATGGATATCCCAAGGAAATTATCCAATGAAGCTCTGCCAATGTTTGGACACATTAGGGTAAGTTCTGCTAGCATCCTTTGCTGGACAGTCATTTTCATGAAGACTTTTTGTTTGTTTTAGTTTCTTACTAGTTTTTAGGGGAATTTTGTACAATATGTTTTGATTATATTTATCTCCTTCCAGATCCATCTCCATACCCACCAAACTTTGTGTCCTCTTAAAAAAAAAACTGGAGAGCCCAGTTTGTGTTGCCTACATATTCTTGGCTGTGTGGCCCTCCCCTGGAGCATGGTGGTCTGGCAGGGGCTGCACTCTTAGAGAAAACAGGCAGTCTTTAATTAACCACTGTCTGTTGTGTTAGCTTGCTAGGGTTGCTGTCACAAAGCTCCACAGTGGGTGACCACAACACCAGCTATGTTCTCACAATTTCTATCCAGGTATGGGCAAGGCTTCATCCCAGCCAGTGCAGGACAGACAGCATGTCCTTGTCTTTCTTGTCTTCAGCCTCTCCTGCCTCTTCCTGACTTCTGCTGCCTCCTCCTGACCCCTGCTGCCCCCTCCTGACCCCTGCTGCCCCCTCCTGACCTCTGCTGCCCCCTCCTGACCTCTGCTGCCCCCTCCTGACCTCTGCTGCTCCTCCTGACCTCTGCTGCTCCTCCTGACCTCTGCTGCCCCCTCCTGACCTCTGCTGCCCCCTCCTGACCTCTGCTGCCCCCTCCTGACCTCTGCTGCCTCCTCCTGACCTCTGCTGCCTCCTCCTGACCCCCGCTGCCCCCTCCTGACCCCTGCTGCCCCCTCCTGACCTCTGCTGCCTCCTCCTGATTCCTGCTGCCCCCTCCTGACCTCTGCTGCCCCCTCCTGACCTCTGCTGCTCCTCCTGACCTCTGCTGCCCCCTCCTGACCTCCTCTGCCCTCTAGGGCATAAACAGGAAGGAGGAGAGGCAAGAAAATGTAGGTGAGGGGTTGGGATTTGTGTGGGTTAATATGTTCAACATACACCTGTACAAAAGCTTTAAAATACACATTAAATTTGCTAAATAGATGTATAAAGAGTTCAGCTAAAAAGTAAACAAAGGAGCCGGGCAGTGGTGGCACACACTTTAATCCCAGCACTTGGGAGGCAGAGGCAGGTGGATCTCTGTGAGTTCGAGGCCAGCCTGGTCTACCAAGTGAGTTCCAGGAAAGGTGCAAAGCTACACAGAGAAATCCTGTCTTGAAAAAACAAAAAACAAACAAAAAAAAGTTAACAAAGGAGCATGTAACTAAGTGAGGTGTTTGTTTATTGTGTATATGCATGTGAGTGCACCGGTACAGGTCAGAGATCAAAGGTCAATCTGCCTCTTTCTGGGATCTAAGCACGAAGGATCCATCTCAAGATATCAGGGCTTTGTGCATGTCCCTCCACTACTGAGCCATCTTTCTGACCCTAAAATGAGGTTGTTGAATGATGGAATTTTCTCTGAAATATCCTCGGTTAAGTTGACAATGCTAGTGAGGTTATTTATGCATATGGTGTTTATTCGGCTTTGGGTCAGGATTTGGCAAACCTTGGGTTCTTAGTATGTCTGCTGATTTCTGCAGGCATCACTTGTGCAGGTTTTTTTCAGCTGTGTTCTACATATGACTGCTGTATTTATTTCAGATAATACCTTTTTACATTTCAAATGCAACCAGTTACTTTGGTCGTATAATTGATAAACACTTGGATCTTTATGCAACTCTCAATGCTGAAATGAATGAATATTTTAAGGATCCCAGTAATAAAGCAGCTGCTGAAAAGGTGGAGAGTTTGGGGTTGTACGGACTAGAAGAAAAAACAATTTTCCAGAGGTAAATGATCAGTCATCTCCTCTCTACAGTTGTGAGACATGAATAATTTAAGCATTATTGAATACTTATTCTCACTACTGTCTGTTGTGTGAGTGTGTGTACCCTGAGCCTGGCCACCTCCCAGAAAGGTGGTGCTTGCACACTCTGCTCAAAACACTTGGTACAGATGTGCGTAGGGTATCTACTAGCTCCTGAGCACAGAGTCCAGTGGCCATGTTCCTCCAAACATTAATTCACCACTGTATGTAGCACACATACTCCTCTGTAACAGTGAATGTCTCTCTGAATCCTGTAAGAGAGGCTTTGTTGTCACTTTACAGAAAAGCAGATGGAGCTGGGCCTTGTTGAGGAAGTTGTCTAAGGCCAGCTCAGTGGGTAGCACAACTGGTAGTCCAGCCTGGCCACCCAGCCCACATGCTTGTTGGCACTTACCTTTCTGAATCCACAGCCGGCACTGGTGGTGTTGGCCTCATTTCAGCAAACAGTGTCTTTCCTTTGCTGTGTTAAGCTTAGTTCGTGGATCAGGTCCAGGGTTCATGGTTCTGTCAAGCAGTGCTGCCTGTCCATGGTGCTGTGTGCTTCAGACAGTGTCTGGAAGGACTCCTGCTGTAGTGTGAAGCTGCAGTGTGCAGAATAAGCTGGCTTCCTTTTGGATTCCCTGATGTCTCTGCTGTTCTTTAGGGTTCAGGTGTTGGAGGTGAGCCAGAAGGAAGATACCTGGGGCTTGGGGAGTGTCCTGGTGAAATTCATAGATGAAGGTGGGACCAAACTCATCTCAAGAGACCAGCTGCTGCTGCTCCCAGAGAAGTTCCACACTCTGCCCCCTCAAGCTGTGGAGTTCATTGTTTGTAGGGTGAAACCAGCTGACAGTGAAATTGAATGGAACCCAAAGGTGGGTTACTTTACCTTTTATGTTTTATTGACTTACGCAATACATTTAACCCAGAATATACAAAGAATTGGTACTTATTTTAAGTATGTATATGTGGAGGGATTTTTTTTTAATGTGGGGTTTTACTATGTTGCCCAGGGTAGTCTTGAACTAGATCCAAACAGTCTTTTTGGGTCAGCCTACTAAATAGTTGAGACTCTAGCTCCTGGTGTTTATTAGTGTCTTAAAGTCCAGCCTTTGCTGTGTAGTTGTAGGTCATTAAAAGCATGATTTGCTGAGGTCTCTACTGTTGCAAGACAGCACAATGTGCCACCTGAAGTGGACTTAAGCACCCATACTAGAGGTGCCAAGCCCCCTGGCATTGTGGTGGGAGAGCCAAAGTTAGGTCTTATATTTTAGTTACTGTGCCTAGGGGCCATGAAACAGAAATGCCTCTCACCCGTAAGCCCTTGCCCAAAAACAGATATGTTAGTGGGAGATAACAAGCCTCATGTTTTCACTTTGCTAGACAAGTCTGTTTGACCCACCTGCACTGGATGTGCTTGATCATATGTAGGCAGAAGGTAGGCAGGAAATAAGTCAGAGATATGTAAGGATGTATGTTTGCCGCTGATTGGATGTAGGTGGGAGGTACACAGGGTGGAAATACATCAGGATGTATGCTTGCCCTTGACTGGACCTGATTGGAAATATGGTGGCCTTATTTAGGTTTGCCTTCTTTAGCCTCTGCAAAATGTGACTCATTGCCATTTCCTGGGAACCCAAGAGTGGACTTAACAGAGTCTGTCTTTCTGGCCAGTATTTCATTACAGCTGGCTTCAAATATGGCTCAAACTGGTAGTGGTCTTACTCTGGCCTGGCAGGATTAACAGGAGCTGTTGTCACTGGTGCTCTGTCTTAGAATGTATAACATGTGGGTCAAGGTAAAAAGGGGGCTTCAGCTCGAAAAAGAAAACAGTGTGAATACCTATTAAAATAGAGTCACAGGTTATGGATGTTCCTTGGGAGGCCAAGCGATTCTGTGAGGATTGGGAGGGTGGATTAAAAATAGAGTGACAGATGCCAGAGCAGGTCACAAAGGAAGAGCTATTTCCTCTGGACCCTATGGGGTCACTAAAATGTCATCAATCAGATAGGGTGTTAACAGCAGAGAAAAATGCTTATTCCATGTAATGTAACACAGAAGGCCACCCCACTCGGACTCACATAGCAGTCTGAGGGGTGGAGGGCCTGAGAGACAGTCCCACTCTTGCCAGAGCAATGCATTCTTGATAATGTACCTGATTTTAGAAGAGTAAGTCGTGGAAGCTGCTTAATTGGAGATGAGATAAGCCAGTATAATGAGCAAATTGAAAACTGGCTGGGTTTTAAACAAGAATAAGTACTACCTAGGAAGTAAGTCAATATCAGGGATAAAGATACAACCTTGATGTTACAAGTTTAATGAAGAATAGCCTTTTCCGGCTGGAAACTTTCCTCATTTGTTCTAATAAGAACTTCCTGAGTGTCCATTGTATGTCAGGGCCATGCTGACGTCCGCACCCCTCAGCAGGAAAGCTGCAGTCCTTATCCTTTAGGAAATCTTCTTGGTCTGTAAAGATGGCTTGGCCAAGAATCTCACTGAAGGATCTCCTTCTGTAAAAATGAGAGTCCTGGTTAGGCTTTCTGCTGCTGTAATGAAACCATGACCAAAGCAAGTTCTGGAGGAAAGGGTGTATTTGGCTCACACTTCCACATAGTAGTCCATCACTGAAAGAATCAGGGCAGGAGCCTGGAAGCAGGAGCTGATGCAGAGGCCATGGAGGGGTGCTGTTTACTGGTTTGCTTATCATGGCTTGCTCAGCCTGCTTTCTTAGAGACCCCAAGACCACCAGACCAGGGATGGCACCAACCGCCATGGGCTGGGTCCTCCCCCATTAATCACTAATTACAAAGTGCCTTACAGGCAGATCTGTTCTCAATTGAGGTCCCTCCTTTCAGATGCCTCCAGCTTGTGTCAGTGTGACATAAAATTAGCTAGCACTCCAGGGTGGTGGTAGTACACTCCTTTACTCCCAGCACCTAGGAGGCAGAGGCAGGCAGATCTCTGTGAGTTTGAGGCCAGTCTGGTCTACAGAGCGATTTTCAGGACAGCCAGGGCTACACAGAGAAACCCTGTCTTGGGGGAAACAAAACAAAACAAAACAAAACAAAACTAGCCAGCACATGGGACAAGTTCTCCTGTGTGTTGTTCCCAATTCACTCATTGTCTCAAGGGCACCAAAACAATCTCATGACCAGGGCCGACTCTCTCCTGTCCTGCCTTAAGAGGGATTCAATAGGTGTGGGTGGTAACTCAGACAGCTCTTGTCTGCTGTGGCCCTCCCAGAGAGGAAAGTGGCACTGCACCTGTGAGAGAGAGAGCAGGGGCCTCAGTTGAGTGTCATGGTTGCAGAGAGTCCTGTGGTCATAAGACCTTCTGGAGAAACAAGGAGAGCCTGTACTCCACTCACTGAGCTGGCAAGGAAGGCAACTTCCAGATGCTGATGGTTTTCTGAGCTTGATAGAGGAGGTGGGTCCACCAGCCGTAGTGAGAGCCATCATTTACAGGTCCAAAGGCATGGACCCCGTCCTGTTCCCAGTACTCATGTGAGTCCTCACATGGGCAAGTTCCTGCACCTCTGCACATCTGCTGTTGTTAAACTCTACTGCACCTCTGACAAGAACTGGGGCTGATGCCTACCTAGCCTCATAGAGCTGTTGAGAAGCAGGTGCAATGTGTAGCATGTACTGTGTACTTTACAGCACATGTCAGATGAGATGCTTGCCCGAAGCCTCAGTTGAATAACAAAAGTACTTTTTTTTTCAGGTTACTAGATACATTCATCATAAGATTGTTGGGAAAATGCATGATGCCAAAGTGGTACTAGCTTTGGGAAATACCCTTTGGATTGATCCAATGGTAAGTGTTTAGTCTTCTTCAAAAGAAATCTGCTTAGGGGTTGGGGATTTAGCTCAGTGGTAGAGCACTTGCCTAGCAAGCATAAGGCCCTGGGTTCGATCCTCAGCTTAAAAAAAAAATCTGCTTGGACGGCCCCCAGAAATGATGTAAAGGATCCTAGTCTGTTCCTAGAAATGAAGGTTTATTTGGGGTTCTATGTTAGGGGAGATGTTTTGAATGTTATTTGGGTCTTGAGTTTGGTATGGGTTTTGTTTTTGTCTGGTGGGATATTTTACATGGTAACAGAGCATGTGGGCACATCTGTAACATAGTTGATGGCTATGAGTATTTCCTTCCTGCATGTAGCATTTTCCAGTATTTACAATGGTGTTTCATTTTACCCTTTGAATGATCAAATCATTACAGGGGATTCTGAGCCCCTTGCCCAACCTATTTGAGAAGTCACGGGTCAGTGTCTGTTGCCACAGTGCCTGCCTTTCCTAGTTCCTAAAGCCCTGGGCCTGCTCAGTAATTACTAATGAGGCACCCAGGCGGGCCTAGGCACTCAGAGCTGTTCACAGTTCCTGCTGCATCTCTTCACCATGCATCCTAAGGCTAGACTGCACCCTTGAATTCCGTGTGGGAAGAAAGCAGACGAGGCTTCCTACTCTGGGGCCAACATGGAGAGGACATGTGACACATGACATGTGGCTCAGGCCTGTATGTCTCGCTGACATTGTCCCTTATCCTCACACCTTAAGAATTCTTCACAGTCCTGCTGCATTAGACAAGCCTTATTTGTTATTATTCATAATATTTAAAGGAATTCAGTTCCTATCTTGTTGAAAGTAAAATTCATAAGGATGGAAAAGCTTTAACACATTAAAGTGGGGAATTTGGGTGTAAGATTTATGAATAAGAAAAAAAGTCATTTTTAGGAAAGAAAAACATCAGTTACCAGAGCAGGTAAGTAGAAATATTTAGGAGTTTTAAGTAGTGTTGACATAGTTAGGATTATAATTTTCTTTATTAGAGAAAAAAGGGAAGTTTTATTAGGCAGAGTTTTTTGTTTGTTTGTTTTTGTTTTTCGAGACAGGGTTTCTCTCTGTAGCTTTGTGCCTCTCCTGGATCTTGCTCTGTAGCCCATGCTAGTCTCGAACTCACAGAGATCCACCTGGCTGCCTCCCGAGTGCTGGGATTAAAGGCGTGTGCCATCACGAGTTTTTTTTTTTTAATACCATCAGAATATCAAGTAAAAAAGAAAACTCTCTTGGAAAACATGTTTCCACAGCTGCGAAGTATACGGCAATATCTCCTGACGCACTGAAGGGGAGCAGCACCCCAGCTTGTCCTCCCTTCCCAGAGCAACTCCCTGTCACTCAGAGTGCAGGTGACTCTTCTGTGCATCCCTCAGCTGGAGTGTATGCCCGGGGTTCATCCCCACCCTTCCACAGAAAGGGGCACCTGACTTGTGTCCACACTTCTCCACACAGGAACCCCAATGTTAGAGATTCCACAGCTTACTTAAATTGCATAAATTGAAATGCTTTGGCCACAGAAAAGACAAACAAAAACCAAAAAACTGTGTAGAACGCGGTACTTGAGGCTTGGCAGGAGGAGTCCTTTCAAGACACATGAGGACTCTGAGACTTGTCAGAGAGGCCAAAGGAAAGCAGGAAAGAAGAAAGTATGCGTTTGCATCTGACTGCAGCATCCTAGATTGCTGTGCACTAGGGTGGCATTCCAGGCTTCTGCCCATAACTCACATTATTGCCACAGCGCGGGCGGGACTTAAGGACGCTGCCGTCACCTCTGATACAATAACTGGCTGCTGCAGCAGGAAGCCCCTGCACACTGAGACATGTGTCCCAGTGCATCTGACTAGTAGGAAGACATGAGAGGCTGTGAGAGAGCTTGTGATCCAGTCAAGGTTCAGATGTGACTCTTACAAATGTTTTCCCCCCTTTGGTTGAAGGTGCATGTTACAAAACTTTCAAATCTAAAAACTTCTATCATTGATTATAATGTTCGAGCTGAAATTTTATCCATGGGAATGGGTATTGATAATTCAGAACATGTGGAACAACTGAAAAGACTATACAAAGAAGCCAGACTACCAGCTTTCAAGGACCTTCTAGGCCAGACCTCGTAAGTGCATTTCTGTCTCCCTTTGGGAAAGCTATGTTAAGTTAGAGGAATCTTTCTGTGTCCTAGCACTCAGCTTGAAGAGCTTTCAGGGTTCACCAACTTACCCCTCTAGTGTTGCTGGATGGTATAAACAAATCTAAGGCGTATTGTTTTTGTTTCTTTTACTGAAAGGACTTTTGTTGACATTTTATTTGCTGATAGCACAGTGTGCAGTTTGAAGTACACTTGGGACTCTAGAGGGAAAACAGATGGGGCTCCATGGCTTTGTACTTCCGTTTGAATGGACACATGCTTTGTCTGGTCCATGTCTGGCTACAGTGTCTCACACTGAGCCTACGGTTGGTCTGGACTGTGTGTAGAGCTGTAGAGCTAAGTATGTGCTCTTTCTTACTGTAGAGCTAAGTATGTCCCTTTGAGTATGTCATGTTGACCTGGTGTGCTGCTGGCTAGGGAGATGTCCAGTTAGGATGCAGTGCACCCTCCTCTGCCCAGGCATCTGCTGCTGTGTTCTGTGATGGTTTCTGATGGGTGGAATTGAGCTGTGCTTACCGATACTGCCCACCAGTTTGTCTTCTTTACTAGAGAGCATGCAGGAAAGAGTGGGCTTCATGACATTTGCTCACATGTGCATAATCCTTGGATCATATTGCTGCCATCACCCTTCCATCCCTTCTCCGTCTTGCCTCTCATCCTCCTCCTCCTCCCCTAGACAGTCCCTTCGTGTGTACTCTAGAGGATCTGTAGCAAGATGGGCATGCTGGTTTTGCCTGTAATCCCAGGACCTAGAGAATTGAGGCAGAGGATTGCTGTATATTTGAAGCCAGTCTGGGCTCCAGAATAAAGTTACATCTCAAGGAAAGGAAGGCGAGGGGAGCTCAGTTGTACCAAAAGCTTATCAGAGAACAGTGTAGACACCTACTAGAGGTAGAACAAAAGACTGGAGTCTCCCCTTGACAGTGAGCAGTTAGGAGATGAAAGGGCTTGGGCTCAGCTTAGCTGCCAGCAGGAATGAGCGAGTCAGAACTATGGGGAGGGATCTGGCTGGAGAGAGGGCTCAGTGGTTAAGAGTGCCTGCTGCTCTGACAGAGAACCCAAGTTCAGTGCTGAGTAACTCTGAACTGATTGCCATAGTGACTGCACACTTCAGATGCCTACCCGTAGGAACCATGTCCTCACCAGAATTTGAGGTCCTTTGTTTTCTTACCAATCGTGAAATGGGATCTCAAAGCAGTTTTCCTTTGCGTTTCCCTGACCGCTAAGGATGAACACTTTTCCAAGTATTTATTGACCGTTTGAATTCTTCTTTTGAGGATTTGTCTATTCAGTTCATCAAAGCATTTACTGACTGCTAATTTTGTTGTTTTGTGTTTAATTTTACAATACTTCACACATCCTGCCTGGTGCCTTCCCTCCATTTCTGTGCACTTTCTCTCCACTCTGGGGATTTGTCCTTTGCTGTACAAGGTTGGCTTCCTGTAATCTCATTGGTCAATTCTTGGAATGATTTGCTGATTTGTTATGGCCCTGGCCATAACAGGATGACCCAGGTGGCCTCTGGGTTTACTGTTGTGATCCTCTGTGACCTTGGAAGGTTCTAACATTACAGCCAGAAGGGAAGAAAGTGGCCAAAGAGTCTGGTGAAGATAAAAATAGCTTGTGACATGAAATATTTTTAGTTTTTGTTGGAAGAAATTGGATATTTGTGGAATTAGGATACAAATTGTTTTCTACACATCTCAAGGGAAGGAAAATCCTATTATAAGGTATTCTTTAATAATGAACATGCCATTACTGTTGAGATTTTATTTTAGACATTTTTAATTGATTCTTTGTGGATTTTACATCATGTATCCCAATCCCATTCATCTCCCCACCCCTTCATTATCCTCCCTCTGCCCTTGTAACCCCCCCCACCTAAATAAAATTTAAAAGAAAAGCAAAAAACAAAAACGAACATACAAAAGAAAAAGAAAAAAGCCTCGGCATGGAAGCTGTAGTGTGACACAGTAAACCCTTTAGTCCATAAATCTTTACTAGTAAGGATTCATTGCAAAGAATTATTGGTCTGGTTCTAGACCTCTGACTTCGTTACACGATAGATACTGGGACTCCTCTTGGATACCCTGTTGTTGAATTATGTCATGGAGATCCTGCAGCTTTGGATCTGCAGATCTGGCCCCTTCACATGCTCCACAGTTCATAGATGAGGTGGATGTTGGGGTATCTCACAGTCCTGGATCTAGGCCAGGGTGGTAGCTGGGTTGGTCAGCCCACCAACTTTCCTTCCAGGGCGAGCTCTCCAGCACTGCCCAGCTATCTCACCCACTGCAGCAGGCATCGAGGAGCAGGGCCAGTTCTCCTGCTCTCATGCCTTAGGCCTGGCTCCCCCACACCCACACCACCAGGGCCCACTCTCCTGATGGTTGCAGCTGGTGAGGTGCAAGGCCAGCTCTTCCATTCCCATGCCCCTGAGGCCAGCTCTCCTGCCTCCCACAGGTGGCAAGGGGCAGGACAGGAGGGCATCCTTTCCTCACCCATGCCACCACATGGCAGATGAGGTGGGCAGGGTCAGCTCTCCCACTCTCTTGTAGGTAGCAAAGGGCAAGGGGAACACGCCATCGAGTGACAGATAGTGGGGCTAGCTCTTCTACTCTCCCCTTCAGGGCCAGCTCACCTGTAGCCCTGCCAACCAGGTCAGCTCTACTGTGCTTCCCAGGCAAGGTGCAGGGCTCACTCTCCCAAGTGCTGCGGGGGGGGGGGGGGGGTAGTTCTCCCTAGTGCTGCAGCCAGGGAGGGGGGAGGGGTGCAGCCAACTCTGTGTGGCCCTTTCCTCACTGTCTTTAGTGATAACAGGAGCCGTGGACATCAACACAGACTGCGGTTGTGGCAGGGCCACAGACCCAGACATGGCCCTTGGCAGCAGCCCAGGTTTGGACAACACCATGGCCTCAGGTGGCCACTCAGATCTGTACATGGCCCTATCAACAGCACAGCCCTCAGACACTAAGATAGCAGCCCAGACCCCTGTTGTTGGTGTGGCCCTTGGTGGCAACACGGGCCATGGATGTCAACATAGACCCCAGCTGCGGTTGGAACATGGACCCAAACATGGTCCTTGTCAGCATCCCATGCCAGGATGTCACCATGACCCTGGTTGGCAGTACAGGTCACTGAGGGCAGCATGGACCCAGCAGTTGTGTGGCCCTCTAATACCAACATGGCATCAGGTGGTGGCCCAGGTCCCAGGTATCTGCATGGTCCTCAGTGGCAACAAGAACCTTGGACATCAGTTCAGACCCTGGCTGTGGCTAGGCCACAGACCCAGAAAGGACCCAGGCTGCAGCTGAGCCCGTACAATGCTGTGGCTGGCATCTCAGGTCACCTGGATTAGCATGGCCCCAGTGGCAGTGTGGCACTTGAGCATCAACATGTCCCCACGTAGCAACCCAGCCCCTGGACATCTGCTTGGCCTTGAATGGTAACAGGAGCCACAGGCATCAATGCAGACCCTGGCTACCATAGGGTCATAGACCCAGACATGACTCTCTGTTCCAGGTCTGGACATCACTGTGGCCCCAGGTGGCAGCATGACCCTCAAACACCAACATGGCCTCAGGTATTGGCCCAGACTACAGGCTTCTGCACAGCCCTCCATGGTAACAGGAGCCACTGACATTAGCACAGGCCCTGGCATACATACATAGCCCTTGGCAACAGACCAGGCCAGATGTCATCATGGACCCAGGCGACAGTGCAGCTCTCTTAGAAAGGCATGGCCCCTGTCGGGGCATATCCCTCAGACACCAACATGGTCACAGGCCCACCCTCTGGGTGTCCAAAGGGCCCTCAGTGCTAACAGGAGCAATATCAGTATAGACCATTACAGCTGCATCAGGCCATGGATCCAGGCATGGTCCTTGGCAGCAGCCCAGGCCCAGATATCACCATGGGTCCCAGTGGCAAGCAGTCCACCCACATCAGCTGGTTCCTCACTGTCCTCCACCCTTCAGATCTGCCTCTCCTCCCCAGCACATGGACCTTTGTGCACCCTGCTCTCTTTCCCCCGTTTCTCCGTCAATACTCACCATAATGGAGCCCAACTGCTAGGCTCCACAGGCTCATGGGTGATGAAGGCAAATGTCCTGGGGCAGAGCTGTAGCTGTCCTCCATATGCCTGGGCCTCATGGCTCCATTCGGCTGGTGGTTGACCTCTGCCTGCCCTACTGTTGAGATTTAATCCTAACTCTGGACAGAGGCAGTGAAAGTCCCTTTCACGCTGTGGCCTTAGAATTGAACAGAGAAAAGTCTTAGTTTGGATGTGGTCGGAGCCAAGGTCAGGGCCTAGACAGATACAGAGCCTTTGAGGAATAGGGTGAAGCAGTCTGGAAAGAGATACCTATTACATAGCACTTAGCAACTCAAGTTCAGGAAGACTCTGACAGAGTGTGGGGGTGGTGGCAGAGACCCTCTAGGGCTATGGAGACAGCCTTTGAGAAGCATTCAAGAGCCAGCCAGGTTTGGAGCATTAGAGTCATAGTAGATGGTAGAGTGGGAGTGGGCAGGTTTAACATCTCTGGCTGTGTAGTTAGACTGTGGGTATGACAGGCATTCTAAATAACTGAAGGCAGTTTGTGGGGAGGAGGAGATACGGTGTTCAGTGAGATGGGTTGGCAGGTGGGGTAAGAGGATGTTCTGGGCACTGCCTGATGGAGAAGTCACAGGACTGAGGGGTTGACAGAGACCGGGACTGGGATTCTGAGATGCAGTGACAGGGTGTTGGTGCTATGGATAAGAAGAGATGTTTGGGTGGGGGCAGCTCATTGGAGAAAAGGGCCAGGGCTGTTTCTAGGGCAAGGTAAGTTTTAAGGTCATTGGAAGGGCAAGCTGCATCAAGGAAATGGCTGGGAGGAAGGCCCTTGGCCTGCTGGCACTGAGGGTGAATGGAGGTCTGTGGGAGGGCGGGGCAGCCTGGGGTCAGGCCAGGCTTGTATGAGTATGGAGGTTCATTGCTTCAGCGGTGGCAGTGATGGAGGCCCTAGGCCTCGGTTCACAGTTGATCAGAAGCCTCTGGAGACTGAACCCTGGCTTCTTTAGAGATGTTGTATCAGTGTCATGTAAGTGTCAACTGAACTCCCTCTGAAAGCCTGCAGAGTGAATTACATTGTCATCTATAAGCAAGGGAACGGTGCAGGGTTGCAAGGAGGTGTCTGCCTTGTATTGACCTTCTTACGTCTAAACTAACATGACTGTGGTGCTGGTTATTTTTGTCAACTTGACACAGACCTAGACATATTTGGAAAGAGGGAACCCAGATTAAGAAAATACTTCCATTTTAGGGGCTGTAGGCAAGCCTTTAGGGGATTTTTTAAAATTAATGCTTGTTGTGGGAGGAGCCAGCTCTTTATAGGTGGTGCCACCCTTGGGCAGGTGGTCCTGGGTTCTATAAGAAAACATGCTGAGGGGCTGGAGAGATGGCTCAGAGGTTAAGAGCACCAACTGCTCTTCCAGAGGTCCTGAGTTCAATTCCCAGCACCACATGGTGGCTCACAACCATCTGTAATGAGGTCTGGTGCCCTGCCCTCTTCTGTGTCCATAATAAAAATTAAAAAAAGAAAGAAAGAGAAGAGAAAACATGCTGAACAACCCTGAGGAGCAAACAAGTAAGCAGCACTCCTTCACGGCCTCTGCGTCAGCCCCTGCCTCCAGTTCCCTGCCCTCCTTCAGTGATGGACTGTGATATGGAACTGTAAACTCAAATAAACCCTTTTCAAGTTGCTTTGGGTCATGATTTTTGTTTTGTTTTGTTTTGTTTTTTGTTTTTTCGAGACAGAGTTTCTCTGTGTAGCTTTGGAGCCTGTCCTGGATCTTGCTTTGTAGACCAGGCTGGCCTCGAACTCACAGAGATCCACCTGCCTCTGCCTCCCGAGTGCTGGGATTACAGGCATGTGCCACCACCGCCCGGCCAGGTCATGATATTTTATCACAGCAATAGAAACCTAACTGATTATCTGCTTAAAAATCCAAAAGAATGGTGATACATATTTTTAATTCTTTTTGTTTTGTTTTAGACAAAGTCTTTACAAAGCTATAACTGTCCTAGAACTCACTATGTAGACCAGGCTGGCCTTGAACTCAGAGATCTGCTTGACTTCCAAAAACTGGGATTAAAGTCATTCACTCTTGGACTATAGGTCTATAGACCTGTAGATATAAAGAGATGTGGGGCAGGCAGAGGCAGTCACCTGAATGAAGTAATCTCTAGTTAGCTAGTAGGCAAAATCAGAGGGTGTTGTGTTAGATGTAGCAGGTTTCTGTGTGCATAAAAAAGATGTAAATGGAATTTTTTTTGAAGCCACATCTTAGTCTTACCTCTCCACCACACCATTCAACCTTGGAGCTGGAGAATCACCTCCCTGTCCCTACCTAGTGATATTTACTTTTGTATGAAAACAGTATTTCTACAAGTTGGCCCAAACTGGTAACATAGACTCTGGGAAGACATTCTAGGAGACAGGTGGGAAGGAAGATAAACTAGCTTTGCACTTGGGCTCAACTCCCATTTGAGGAGGGAACTGCATATGCCTCTTGCCAGAGCTTCAGGGAGCTTGAAGGAAAGGCTGGTGAGTAAAGGAGAGAGTGCCTTTCTGATGACAGGTGTCCCTCACCCACATGTGCTGGGGTGGCACAAAGCTGGCTGCAGTATCACTGTCCATACGTAAGTCACAGAGGCTGCACGGGTCTGACCCGGGACGACAAGCTGCTGCTTGAATGTCTGTGTATGCCTTCTTCTGCCCTTCTGTTCAGAACACCCACCACAGTGGAAGATGCCATGTGTCTGCAGGGCACTCAGCAAGGAGAAGGAGGTACAGAAAGAAGAGCTGCTTCCAAGGTAGACTCAGACACCCTGAAGCCCGGTCAGTACTGCCTTTCAGAGATGCTTTTCTCAAGTTGACATTTTCCCGTATTTAGACTTTGCTTTTGAAATGGCTCCTGTAGGCCTGAGCATGGCAAACATGGCTGTGGCAGGCCTTGCCCTCCCCCATGCCCTCTGCCTTGCTAAACTGTTAGATGTAAAAATTATTAAAAATTGTTAGGTTATATCCTGTAATACGAATATACCAGGTTGATTGGGACACCGAGGTGGTTCTTAGGAGGGGCTCTGTGCTTAAAGCCGCTTCACACTGTTTGTTTGTTTGTTTGTTTTGCATTGCTGTGAATCAAACCTAGAACCTTTCTTTAAGTTTGGAATGGAAATTTTAAATATTTTAGGTAGAGTTCCATTGTCTTAGAAAATGTGTACTCAGCAGTAGTTGCATCCGAACGTTGAGCTGTTCTGGAAGGCTGCGGGTTAAGGGTGGACAGCCTGGGTATCTGTCTGGCACATCAGCACTGTGACACACCCCGTTCCTCTCCAGTAGAGCAGCTTCCCATGAATTACTTTTACTATTTGAAAGTAGTGTGCTCCCTAGTGACGTGCATTTTAGTTTCTTATTATCTGCTACTAGATACCTGAGTTTCTATGAAATTTACACTCTGCTTGTTTGTTTGTTTGTTTGTTTTTGAGACAGGGTCTCTATATATCTCTAGATGTCCTGGATCTCACTACGTAGACCAGGCTGGCCTCCAACTCACAAAAACTGGCCTGCTGCCTCTGAGTGCTGAGATTAAAGGCGTGGGTCACCACATCCAGCTGAAATGTATACTCTTAACATAAACTCTTCATGTAAAAGTTGCTTGGGTACAAAACTATAAATAACTTGTGGAAATCTTAAATTGATTTTGTACAGATGTTTTATCTGAGGACACTGGCAGCGAATCCATTAGCAGAACTGCGCAGCCGCAGAGAAGGTATGTGCTCCTGCCCCTGGGCGTCTCTCCCCGGAGCCACTGTGAGCTCACGGGTGCAAACCTTCTTTCCTTCTAGCTTTCACCCGCAGATAAAGTGGTTCCAAAAAGACGATGTGGTCATCTTAAAGATAAAAATAAGGAATGTCAAAGACTATAAGTGTAAATTCTTTACAGATAGAGTCGTTTTCAGGTAGGTTTGTATGTGTCTGATAAAGTGAAATTGAAATTGCATACAACATTTTAGAAGGCCAACTTTATTTCTTCTTGTAAACCCAGTGCCTGGGTAGGAGACAAGTTTTACTTGGCTGATATGGAACTGCAAGGTGACATCAGGAAAGATGACTGCAGGTGCATAATTAAAGGTGACGAACCTCTAATCACGCTTGCCAAAGAGAAAAGGGCATGCTGGTGTGGCCTACTCAAGCAGAGGGTGAGCTGCTGCTGTGCCTGTGGCTGGCTGTTGCTGACCAGGAGCACCTTGCACGTCCTTACCTGTGTCCACTGTTGTGTTGCACAGAATCCGAATGTGGCATTTGACTTTGACCACTGGGAGGAAGGTGAAGAGGACAGCCCCTTCTCCAAGGGTGAGATGGGCAGGCCCTGCTCCTGGGGCTGGGGCTGGTGCAGGGAAAGTGGCTGGACAGGCCAGCTGTTCTTAGGATTCTCCTTTGTAGAAACAGGCTGTTTATGTAAGCCCCTAGAAATTGGAGTTGATCTTGGTGCTAAATGTTCTGGTATGGGTACATAATGATCCGTAGTGGTAAATATACTTCTTTGACTATTTTGAGTGCAGGGGATGGAACCCACGTGTGGTAGGAAAGCGCTGTGCCATTAGCTACACCCTCAGT
This sequence comes from Onychomys torridus, assembly GCF_903995425.1. NCBI lineage: Eukaryota > Metazoa > Chordata > Mammalia > Rodentia > Cricetidae > Onychomys > Onychomys torridus. The sequence goes on from NC_050443.1 coordinate 26,654,629, forward strand.
TCCTAAACACACCCGATACTCTTTAATGATAGCCTTCCTAGGACAACTACTTGTTTAGAGCAGACATATTTTACCTGTCAGTGTTTGCTTAATGATTTGTGAGGAAAACAGAGCTAGACCTATGGGACATTTGCTGCACTAACCAAAATAAAATGGGGGTGGGTAGTTAACCTATACTAAACCATTTCTAATAATATCAAATCTTCCAGTGGTAAATTCTAAAAGCATGTCCTGCAAAGTGGCAGCGTTGGTGGAGAACAGCAGCACCTCTTCAGACAGTACCGACGGAAGTGACAGCGAATGAGGACGTCAGTTAACAGAAGAGTGTGGGGAAGCTGAACAGAAATGGACATGCAGCGCACGAGTCCAGGATGTTATAGGGTGGGGACCTGGCTGTCCTAGCAGTCAGAGGCTGTCCCGCCTGGGCAACTACCAGGAACACATCCTCTCTGCTGCTGTGACTCTTGGGTTGATTGGCAAGGAGCAGAGTGGCTCTGGAGACAGCAGGAAGTGTGGTGTCTTGCTGGAACAATTCAACTGTGGCTTTCTCAGTGTGCATCTGTGCAGATGCAGGCCCACCCAGCTGGTGGAGAGCTACGGTGGCGCTGGGCACACAGAGTGCAAGTGGCAGGCTGTCTCAGAAGATCCAGGAAAATGGTGGGGACAGAGCTCTGTTTAAACCGTTTCTTTTTTTCAGATGGTCACATTTTCCAATGTTAAACCTCTGAGCAACGTTTTGTAGCATAGGAGGCTGGCTGTGCAAACAATCAGCTCTTGCTTTTCTGTTTTATATTAAAATGTACTAACTGGGTTACACTTCTGAAATGTGAGGTGGGAATACTTGAGTCTGTGCTCTAGAATCGCTCCTGTAGGAGATGGGCATCTTTGTGGTGGGTCACCAGTGTTCTTACGAAAATGTTGTTGACAGGATTTTGCTCTGTGTCAAATGCACAGTAACATTTTATTCATACTTCCTAGAAAGTACAATGCCAGCGGAGCCAGTCAGTTGGGGCACGGTGACACTAACACAGACAGTGTCAGTGGGCACAGGCTGTCAGCGGGCACAGCACAGGGTGAAGCATGGGAGTGGTGGCACCGTGTGGTGAGGAGGAGCAGGATACATTTCAAACCCCTGCCAGTGACCTGTGCGAGCTGAGCAAAAATAGCAGCAGCTTTGGATGAGTGTGGACTTGAGTGAGTGCAGGGATTGCCTGTGGTCACTGTTGGCTGCCCTAACACACACGCAGCCTTGCGTATGGTAGGCCAGTGCTAACTCCTGAGCCACCCTGCAGCTCTGGCCTTTGTTGATGTGCTGTGACCTTATCAAATCACTCCTGGAATGAGTGTTATGCAGTGCTGTTATGCAGCTACCAGCTAACACATCTGGATAACTTCTGGGGCTTTGTTTTTTTTATTTTTTAGACAGGATCCTGGCTGGCCTGGAACTCACTATGTAGACCAGGCTGGTCTCAAAATCAGAGAGATCCACCCACATTTGCCTCCTAAATGTGTATCACCACATCCAGCATTCCTGATAACATCTAAAAACATCTCTTACCTCTATTTAAGACTCTTAATTCACAAAATTAAGGATAGCTAAAAATAATAATATTAAACAAATATCTGAATACATATTTTCATTAAGAAAAATACCAGGAAGTACAGAGACAGCTAGCCAAACTAGTGGAAACACTATGAACCAATAGCTGAGGAGCCCCCATGGAACTGGACCAGGCCCTCTGGATAAGTGAAACAGTTGATTAGCTTGAACTGTGTAGGGGCCCCCAGGCAGTGGGACCAGGACCTACCCTTAGTGCATGAGCTGGCTTTTTGGAACCTAGTGCTTATGCTGAGACACTTTGCTCAGCCTTGGTGCAGGCAGGAGGACCTGCCTCAACTGAATGTACCAGGCTCTGCTGACTCCCCAAGGGAATGGGGGGGTAAGAGGAGGGAGGACAGAGGAATCAGTGGTTGATATGTAAAACGAATAGAAAATCCCTTAATAAAAAGAAAAGAAAAAAAGAGATTTTAAAGGATTCTAATAACTGGGAAAGAAAGAAAGAAAAGAAAAACACCAGGAAGAAACCACAAATAATTGCTTACAAAAATAAATTGATTGCGGCTTTGGGCTACAAGTGATGGACATTTTACTCGGGGTCCTTCTCTGGTGGGACAACTTCCATCAGCATCTGCAGGTGTTTGGTGACTGGCCCTGGAATGGAAGCCAAGGCATGAGTGCAGTTAGATCAGTGTGGTCACAGGTGACCCTGCAGTAAGGGACAGCTGATGCTCACGTTATCAGAACTGCCAGAGTCACTGCATCAGTTTTTCAGAGGTTAGTTATTTCCTGCCAGAGAAGCGAGAGCTCACTAGTTTCTTTCTATTCACCCAACAATTTACACTACAGGGAAACATGACTAAGTTAAGTATGTTTGCAGCCCAGCACAATCTGAAGTGAGCAGGATTACATTTGGTTTAAAATACAAAACTCTGCATTTTTCTTTCATTGCCTTAAGCCACTTCAGTGGCTTTTGTGCTTTGTTTGAAACAGGGTCTTGCTGTGTAGCCCAGGCTGGCCCCAATCAAAGGCATGGTCCCCCACATCAGCCTCCTGAGAGCTGTGGTTGGAAGTGTTTGCCCTGACAGTTGTTAGAGTGAGCAGGTCAGTGCTCTAGGCTGCCAGTTATCCTGTCCGGATGAGCAACTCTGACTTCACTCTGATGTGTGTGCCTCTGTGCGGGCTTTGCTCTCGGAAGAGGTTAGGGGCTGGTGAGCTCAGGTCAACAGGAAAGAAATCCTTCATTCCTGTACTGCTGAGAGCTAAGTGAGGCACCAGCTTTCACAGCTGAGTAAGTGTGGACAGAGGGTCTGGCACCGCTCAAGCTGAAGGTAACCTTCCCCACCTTTACCTCCACTTGGCTCTCATCCTCCAAGTCCCTGTGTTAAGTTATAGGCGCGTGAGCACCTGTGAGTGTGTGTGTGTCCACCACATGGAAAGCTTTGAGGAACATTCTACTTAAAAGGCAGGTCTGTCTTTTGTTTCTGTTGAAGCGGGGCCTCACAGTGTATCCCCCACCTCAGCCTCAGTGCTGGGATTGCAGGCTCATGCTAAAAGCCCAGCTGGAAGAGGGGTTTTTACTCACACTCACTCAACACCAATGGCTGTAGCACACAACACCCTATGCTGGACCAAGGGTTAAACTGCACAGCCCAACCCCTGTCTTTAAGGGACGCACCATACAGGGAGGAGACACGCTAGGGTCCCATCACCACCGAGTGATGCTCAGGAGCCTTGACTTTTGTAAGTGGAGTTTCTTGTGACCAAATCTGCTTTATAGCACAAAAACACTGGATGTGATAAAGACTTTAAAAGTAAGGCACAGCTGAGTTCAGGGACACCCCTATAACCCCAGCACCAGGGAGGCTGAGGCAGGAAGACCCAGATTTGGGGTGCTAGCTTGGGCTGCATAGTGAGACCCTGTCAGAACATAAAACCAGGTATAGTGCAGCCTTGTCAGTGCTGCTTAGACCAACCTTCTGCTTAAATGGAGAGAGCTAATGCAACTAGCTTTTTAAAATACTGGTCCAGTGGGGCATGCCAACCCATGCCTTTGATCCTAGCACCTGGAGGCAGAGGCAGGTGGATCTACAGAGTGAGTTCCAGGACAGTTAGGGCTACACAGGGAAACCTGTCTCCAAAAAACAAAACAAAGCAAAAAACCCACTTATCCAAACAACTGAAGATCAGGACAGCAGAGACCTGTGGCCTCAGTGTGGGGGGCTCTGGCCCTTGTCCCACACCTGCAGAACACAGAGACCTGTGACCTGGGTGTGGGATCTCAGGCCCTTGTCCCACACCTGCAGAACACAGAGACCTGTGGCCTCAGTGTGGGGGGCTCTGACCCTTGTCCCACACCTGCAGAACACAGAGACCTGTGGCCTGGGTGTGGGATCTCAGGCCCTTGTCCCACACCTGCAGAACACAGAGACCTGTGGCCTCAGTGTGGGGGACTCTGACCCTTGTCCCACACCTGCAGAACACAGAGACCTGTGACCTGGATGTGGGATCTCAGGCCCTTGTCCCACACCTGCAGAACACAGAGACCTGTGGCCTGGGTGTGGGGGCTCAGGCCCTTGTCCCACACCTGCAGAACACAGAGACCTGTGGCCTGGGTGTGGGATCTCAGGCCCTTGTCCCACACCTGCAGAACACAGAGACCTGTGGCCTGGGTGTGGGGGCTCAGGCCCTTGTCCCGTGCTCCTCGTATCTATGATTTTGGGGCGTCCTTGGGCTGTTACTCTTAGATGTCTGCCACAGGTCTCAAAAGAAAGTAGTGACCAGGGCTGCACTATGAGATCCTGCCTCAAAACAATAAAAGGTGGTGTTCTGGAAAGACCCCATCTGATGAGATTATGTTTCTGAACTACATCAGCAAGGGTGGTCTTAATGGTAAATTGTTACCAATTAATGTGTATTTTACAATACACAAGAAAACGGCGCTTTCCCCTCCTTGTTAAAGGACTTGATAGGAACAGAGGACACAGAGGTGGATCTGGAGGGTGGTGTGCTGGAAGGACCCATGCTGAGTCTGCAGTCCAGGCATTACCCTACAATCCTGTTGATACTTACTGGAGATTCTCTGGGCCCATTCGAACTTGTAGTGGACAAAAAGGAAGTAGAATATAAGTCCACTCAGTATGAATAATACACAGTAGAGGTACTCCCAGGCTGGCTTAGTGATGACTGGGGCCAACACCAAAACAAGCGACAGGAGAGTCACTAGGACAGGGATGAAGATGGGCACCTGCAAGGCGAACACCAGCATGTCAGTGGCACCACTCACGCCCCTTTGCATGCTAGTAGAAACTGTGCAAATGTGCAAAGTCTAGGGCGGCTCTGCCCATCATTTCACCCATTGTCTTGTCTGCCAGAGTGTAAGAGAGGCGCGTCATTTGAACGATGAAGGTGTGCATCTCTAACTGATTAAGGCTTCCTGCTTCCACCTTCCCGATCCGCTCCCTCCCTCCCCTTGCCTCGTCACAGATTGGAGAACACAGCTCTGACCATTCACATGCCCTTGATGGGGGTTGCTCTGGCTGTTTGAACCTTGATGTGAATGTCTACGCTCTGAAGCCGCTGCTCCCCACCTTACTTTAGTGTTCAGACCTTTTCCTAGTATGAAGCTGGACCTGACCCGCTCTGAAGGAGGTGTTTTTAAGTCCCCTGTTAGTGTGTTTGATTCTGTTTCTGCCGCAGTTCCGTGAACACCCTTGCTGGGAATTTGGTGAGTAGGTTTCCTAGCTGTCGTCTCAGAGTTGTGAATTCTGGTTTTTTAGCAATCCCTTGTCTTTTTTTTTTTTAATCTTTGTCTTAAATGCTGCTTTGAGTTGAGTTCTTTGATAAGATCACAACCTATTTCCTATTTATTCATTTGCCTAATGTGGTTTGAAAGAAAATGGCCCCCAAAGGGAGTGGCACTATTAGGAGGTGTGGCCTTGTTGGAGGAAGTGTGTCACTGCAGAGGCAGGCTTTGAGGGCTCATATATGATCAAGCCACACCCAGTGAGACAGTTCACTTCCTGTTGCCTGCTGTAGGGCTCTCAGCTCCGGCACCATGTCTGCCTGCACAGCACCGTGTTCCTGCTGTGATGGTGATGGACTGAACCTCTGAACTGTAAGCTGCCACCCCAATTGTTCTCCTTTATGAGAGTTGCCGTGGTCATGGTGTCTCTTCACAGCAACAGACACCTAACTAGGACACCTGATATTTCCCCTCTCCCCTCCTCTGTCTGTACCTCCCTCGGCTCTAGGGCAAGGTCTCGTACAGATGGATGTATCGCTTGTTGGCCTAATCTCCTCTGTTCCTGGGTGCTGAGGTTGCAGGAAGGTCTCCTCTAACCACATGGCCCTCATCCTTTCACGGATCTGCTCTTCAGTGTGGTGGGTAGGAGACTTCGGCCTGCATTTGTTTCCTTTGGGTAGCACTGCCTTGTCTTCTGGTCAGAGTGTCAGAAGGGTCTGAGGCTGCTATTGTCTTTTTTCCCTCCTCTAGAGTGAACTGGGGATGGAGGCAGGGACAAGAAATAACTGGCTGCCCACGGCATCGTTCACACTGCACAAGTGTACCAGGAAGTATCTGTGTCGTCTAAGTAGCGCGTGCTGTTGTCTGGGTAGTGGAGTCGACTTCCAGCCGTCCCTCCACCCGGGGCATGGCTAGCTTGGGAGCCGTCTGCCTCACTCTTTAACCAGGGACTCTCACTTCCAGCTGCACTAGAACTCGTGTTCTGTCTGGCCACCCTTTTCTTTGGAACACTTGGGGACCCTGGGGGGAAGGGTGTCACACTGTCTCACTTCCACTAGTGGGCCCCAGGTCTTCCCACTGGGGTCCCATCCAGGGTTCCCCTCCTAGAACATGTGGGCCCCCAGTCTGGGGTTGTGGCAGCTGCCCATTTTCTCATATGCTGATGATGTTGGCTATGAGATTTTCCCCTTCACTATTCTATCACTCCTCCTGTTTTTATTGGGGGTTTTGAAAACTCAGACTACCTCCACAATCTTGCCTGCTGGAGACACTAAGTGAACCCTAGATGTGGAGGTGGTAAACAGCTGAGATGTACCAAGACCATGAGACAGCTCTAAGCAGCAGAGCCTACAGCTAATCGAGCCCCTTACCCTGCTCCTGGATACTGCAGCCCTCCCTTTCTTCTTAGATCTCTACTTATCCATTTCCAGAAGCATAAAGGAACATGGCTGTTCCTCATGTGTGTAGGCATACATCAGCCATGTGGATGTAAGGGGACCAAAGCACACCGCATGTACAAAGGCTGGGACCAGGGCTGGTTCCAGTGGCCCCATCAGTGTGTAAGCATGTTGGAGAGGCCAGGACCTGACAGAATTGGGTAGAGGTGGAATAAGATGCTCTCTACAACCTGATTTGTGAGTGTACCAGTGGCTACGTGGATCATAAGCCATCCTTTGAAATGAGCAGGAGGATGCTCAGTGGTAGGGCAGTCAGGATGGCATTAAAATGGCTGCCTTCCATTTTTCCCCCCAGAAACCAGAGCTGCTGTGACATTCAGACACAGACTTACCTTGATGGGCCTTTCCAGGTCTTTCCTTGTGAATCTCATCACAATGAGTCCTAGGATTGTCATACCGTAAAACAGCCATGCAGCAAAACTGAAGTAATTGACTAGGGAGTTGATGTCACCGGGGATGATGTAAATGGTGGCTATGATACCCTAGGAGGAAGAAGAGTGACATTTCAGGTCACTGGTGCACACCAACATTGTCCTTGTCCTCACAGAAGACTGAAGCCGCAGCTTCTCGTGTGTGTGTGTGTGTGTGTGTGTGTGTGTGTGTCCTTCCTCCGCCCCCACCAGGCAAGCCCAGCCTGGCTGATGGATAGTTGTTCTCAAGAAAGGCTCTATAGGAAGAGCTTGGACAACTTTTGAGTCTATGAAGTTGTGTCCTTGCATATGTGTTCTCTCTCTCTCTCTCTCTCTCTCTCTCTCTCTCTCTCTCTCTTATACACACACACACACACACGTGCATGCAGGCACATGTGCACACGCAGTCTTTCTCTGTAGCTCAGGCTGGCCTGAAACTTGCGATCTTCCTGCCTCAGCCTCCTGAATGCTGAGCTTACAGATACAGACCACCATGTCTGACCTAAAGTCATGGTTTTAAGCAAGAAGAAACAGACTACACACACACACACACACACACACACACACACACACACACACACACTTTGTACACCAGTATTATAAGGATGACTTTAACTTGGGAAGAGTTTTCACTGTGGGTAAGCACCTGATAAAATTCAGGTCTGGTTGTGACTGCATTTGTGGCCTGCTCCCAGACCAGGGATCCTAGTTTCTGGGACTGTTTGCTCATCTTCAGAGTGAATGGGGAAATGGACGTGAGTATAGTAGTCCTCTGGCTCTGAGAAACCACAGCCAAGTCAACAGGCTAAACTCAGAGGCCATTGGCCACTGTGAAGTGCCTTATTCCCTATCCTGGAGCTACAGGCCTCCAAATCATTTGTCTCAGAACAGGTAAGTACATATATGTAAGAAACAGCACATAAGCTTGTGAGAGTCTTGGCTGTGTCAGGGAGTGAGGAAGCCTGGCTCACTCAGAAAGCCCTGCCACAAGTCTACCCATCTCCTGCAGACTTGATTTCTAGCTCGTGTTGACAGGCAGCCTCATACTTACATAGAATATGAGGGCAGGGGCAGGCGTGAGGCGCTTGACACTGATGTATGACAGCACTTTAAGCATGTGGCCTTCCCGGCCCGCCACATAGATGAGTCTGAAAGGACAATGCAAGAAAGCACTGAGGACACATCTGAGACACACACGCTTCTGAGGTCACTGGCAAGGATGCGCCAGTGTGTCCTCTCCAAGGGGCAGGAGGGCCAGCTGTGATGGTTAACTGCACCTGTGAGGAACTCACCCTGGTACTGTGGAAGCCAAGAGGGCAGGGCAGGATGGGCATGGTTTATGAGGAGCTACCTGTTTGACTCCTAAAAGTTAGGCAAAAAGAAAAAAAAAAGGATAAACTAGTCCAGGGTGTAGAACCTGGGGCCAGGAAGCAAACACACCCTAGACCCTGGGGTCCCCATGTTCTAAAGGCACAATAGGGGTACCTGAACAAGTGACGACCCCCTTCCCAAATTCCTCCTCATCTAGAAATCAGACTTTAAAATGTGAAGCAGAGAAAAGGAAAGATCTGAAACGTAAGAAGGTTGCCGTGCTCAAGAACTGAAGAGCACTTGCCGGTCTTCCGAGGACAAGCTCGGTTTCTAGGACTATGGCAGGACACTGACTCTGGTTCAAGGGGATCTGATAGCTTTGGCACCTCCCCACTCTCACAGGAAAATAAGATGGGGGTTGTAGAGAGGGCTCAGTAGTTGAAGGGTACATACTGCTCTTCACAGGCCCCCAACTTGAGCTACCAGTATGCATGTGGGGTGCGTCACAATGGCCTGGGACTCTAGCTTCAGGGGACCTGATGCCTCCTGCTTTCATTCTGCTCACACACACATACTAACACGCAGGCACACATACTCAACTGACCACAAAAATATAAACAAAATATTCTCAAATATTTATGTCAATAAAGACTACAATTTCTATCTACAGTGTAGTAAAATTACAGAGGCCAGAGACATCTACCCAGAACATCTTGACAGCCTCTTTGAAAAATAGCCATGAGTTAGGGAGAGATACTAACTACATAAGGGCACATGCTTCATTAAGTCTTTTGATAGAAATGTCTACAACATAGTTTTCATAATTTTGTAAAGCAACTAAGAAAATGTGACAAGTCTTATGCAATATACTGGTCCTTTTTTCTTTATTGTCCCAGGGATGAGATCAGGACTTGGTGTATGCTGAGCACATCTGCCACTGAACCACATCCTAACCAACACCGTTGCTTTAACATCATAAACATGGACTCTACTTTTCCCTCCCAAACACACAATTGGATATGAAGTTAAAATTAATGTCAACTGATGCTTGGGGCTCTATAATCTAAATAAACTGGTAGATTTTATATTAACAAAAAAAAAAAAAAAAAACCTACAAGTTTATTTAGAACAACATTAGCAACTTTAGGTTAGAGGAAAAACATCCTTCGGTTGAAACCAGGGTCTTCGCAGGCAGCGATGGCGCATGCCTTTAATCCTAGCACTCAGAAGGCCGAGGAAGGTGGAGCTCTGTGAGTTCAAGGTCAGCCTGGTCTACGGAGCTAGGTCCCAGATAGCCAGGACTATCCAGAGAAACCCTGTCTTGAAAAACCAAAAATTAAATGGATAAATAAAGAATCAAGTTATTATGTAAGCTAGCAATTCTGTTTCTAGGAATTTACTTAAGATGAAAATATGCTCCACATAAAAAAATACATACACAAAAAATACATAGATGAATGTTCATAACAATATTATGCTTAACAGCCCAAAATAGAAATAACACACAAGTTCAACTGGTGATAAACTTTTTTCCATACAGTGGAGTACTATTCCACAGGGGAAATAAACGCCTGATATACACCGCAATTTAGATGAATTCGAGACCATGCTATCTTGAAAGGATCAGTTCCAAACATTTAGATGAAAGATCTGGAGCAGGCACACTTATGGAGGTGGGAAGGAAGGAGATCTACTCAAGGTTAGAGGTGGACAGAGTGACAAGAGTCAGGTCGTAGGGAACTCTTGGGAACACGGTACATTTTAGAACTGGCTTATTGATGATGCTTGTGTGACTTTATATTTACCACAAGTTGTAAAATGACAAGTTCTTAGGGAACTTGGAACAATACAGAAGTCAGATTTTACCTGTAAACTAAGTGGTGGTGCACACCTTTAACCCCAGCACTGGGGAGGAGGCAGATGCAGGCAAATCTCCAAGCTTAAGACTAGCCTGCTCTACATAGTGACCTGCTCTACATAGTGAGTTCCAGACCAGCTAGGGCTACAAAGTAACACTCTCAGAATATTTGTACTTATTTACACTGCCAAAAAAACTATTGGAAAATGATATTTAAAACCTAAATATAATAGTATGAAAAATTATGCAGTGTTTTAGAATATATGACAAAAGATGTTCAAGAACTGTATACTGAAAATTCAAAAAATGGGGCAGGGAGGAATCACAGTCTATGCCCATGACTCAGTGTTCACAAGATGTTCATCTCCCAGTGTATATTAAAAGAGGCAATTTTATAACAACAATTTTAAAAGCCAGGAGGAGGGTCTGGTGAGATTGCTTAGTGGGTAAAGGCCCCTGCTGCCAAGCCTGTCAACAAGAGTTCGATCCCAGAAACCCAAATGATGGAGAGAACTAATTCCCAACTGACCACCCCTACATGTGTGTGGGATGTGTGTACCCACACTCAAGGCCCACAAACATAATTTTTATAAAGTCAAGAGAGCTTGGAATGAGGCATTTCAAATACTGAAAAGATTGTCAGCCCACATTACCATACCCAGCAAAGGTGTCTGTCCTAATTAGAGAAGGATTGCTTCCTGCAGTAAAAGCAGGCGGGGCTGGAGAGGTGGCTCAGAGGTTAAGAACACTGGCTGCTCTTCCAGAGGACCCAGGTTCAATTCCCAGCAACCACATGGTGGCTCACAACCATCCATAATGGGATCTGGTGCCCTCTTCTGGCCTGCAAGCATATATGTAGGCAGAACTGTGTACATAATAAATAAATCTTTAAAAAAAAAAAAAAAAAAAAAAAGGCTAAAGGAATTCCTGACCACTAAGATGACTCTACTCAAGATACTTGAAGGAATACAGAAAAATATCTGAATTACTGACATCATAGAACAAATGAACTTACTGCTTATAGAATATTCCATTAAACATAACAGAACACCTTCTCAATGACCCATGGAACTTTATTTAAAATAGACTACATATTAAAACATAAAACAAGTCCTAATAAATAATACAGGAAAATTGAAATAATTCTTTGTATTCCGTCTGATCACAGCAGCAAGAGAGAATTCTAACACCCCCAAATGTATGAAGATCAAACAACACACTATTAGATGATGAATGGGTCATTGAAAAAAAAGAGTGTAAAAAATCCTAACATCAAATGAAAATGAAACCACACATGAGAGTCTGCAGGATGCCATGAAGATACTCTGTAAGGGAAGTGGATGGCTCTGTGCCTACAATAAGAAACCAGAGAGCCAGGCAGGTGGCAAACACCTTTAATCCCACCACTTGGAAGGCAGAGCAGGCAGAACTTTGAGTTCCAGGCCAGCCTGGTCTACAGAGTGAGTTCTAAGACAGCCATGGATTCACAGAGAGACCTTGTCTCCAAAAACCAAAAAGAAAGAGAAAGGAAAGAAAAAGAAAAACCAGAGAGACATTGGTGAGATGCCTAAGTGACGAAGAGCACTTACTAAGCTCTCCAGAGGACCTGGGTTTGGTTCTCAGCACCCAACATTATGGTAACTCACAACCATCTGTAACTCCAGTTCCAAGGGATCTGGTATCTCTTCTGACCTCCATGGTCTTCTGCATGTATGTAATGTGCATACACACACACACTGTGGTTTTGTTTTAAGATGCTAAAAGTTTTCACTGGAGAAAATAGAGTCCCCTAACTAATAAACAGTGCTAGGAAAACTGAATATCCACATGTAGGAGAAAAAATTAGATCCTTAACTCTTGTCCTACACAAAAATCAACTCCGTTGCTTAGGGAGATGACTGGGGTAAAATGATTGCTGTCAAGTGTGAGAACCTGAGTTGGTCCCGAGCACCCACATTAAAGCAAACAGGCATCAGTGGTATAATAGCAGCACAGCTGCTCCCGGGGCAACTGAGAGACAAACTCCACGGAAAGAAATCTATGCCCGACACACTGTGGCACTCTCGCCCTTACCCAGAGATGCTGCACGAGCTCAGCACTGAACAGGATAGTTACACCAGCCCCTGGGAAGTTCAGGGAACTGTGGAAGAAGGGAATGGAAAGAACATAAAATCTGGAAGAGGGGGAGAAGGCTGTGTGTCTTCTGGGCATGATACAACCAATCCAAACATGGTCTCACAGCAGCCCCAGCGGCCCACAGTGGGCCTGCATGAGTCCCTAGTCAATTGCAGGTTGGGAAACCATTGGCTTCTGATGGATTCTGTGAGAGATGAAGATACCATCTTCAGTTCCATTCTCACTCCACCAGGGTCCACTGGTTGGCTCACAGCTGCTTGACAAAGATCCAGCAAAGCTGAGCCACATGATGACCACTATGCCACCTATGTTTGTTTGTTTGTATGGTTGGTTCGGTTTTTGTTGTTGTTGTTGTTTTTTGTTTTTTGTTTCTTTTTGAGACAGGGTTTCTCTGTGTAGCTTTGCGCCTTTCCTGGAACTCACTTGGTAGCCCAGGCTGGCCTCGAACTCACAGATATCTGCCTGGCTCTGCCTCCCAAGTGCTGGGATTAAAGGCGTGCACCACCACCGCCCAGCCACCTTTGGTTTTTATCTCCACCTGTTACATACTTGGGGGACTTGTACAATTTGGGGATACTGGATTGATGGAAATTTTCTTATGAATCACTTATGCCTTCTCCCAGGAATACTGTTTCTAAGCTTCCCCAGGAAAGTCCTGAGCATACTACACCTCCCACTTTTAGGGGGATATCCTTATCTACTTGAAAATGTTCCTTACGCCTTGGAGGTTGTGACACACAGAAAGAAGCCAGAGGTCTCTTTATGAGGCTATGAGATATTCTTGAAACATCTGTCCCTGTACTTAACTCAGGAACAAGATAATGAAAACAAAGTAAACTTAAACAGTCAACAAGATTCAGTGGGCCAGAAGAGTAGGCCACAGATCAGATTACAGCCTCATTCCACTATACACTCAGGCGATTATGTAGCATATACAGCAACAAAGTTAGATTAGCTAAAGTTACCTCTGCCCTACACAGGGACTTATATGAATGGGCAAAGCATGGAGTGGAAAGATGATAAAAGAATGAGATGTCAGGACCTCCCTTTCTTCGAAAAGTTAGCGCATGCAGAGCCACTGTGATGACATACAACCAAAGAAAAACATATAAATAAATTCTATAAGGATATAAAATGTAGACATTGTATTCTTCCAGAATTTGAATAATAACTGCAGCAGCTTTGGCCTGGGAATTTTTTGGGGGGGGGAGGCACTCTGACCATTAAGAATTAATACTGGGTCCGCCCCAGAACTCCCATCTGGACCAGGGGTGAGTGCCTGAGGTTATAGTCAGAGAGGCAACTCCCCCTGGGTCCCACCGCTGGGCACAGGCCATCCCGGGAGGAACTGCCCAACTTGGCCCCAGTTTCCGGCCAATCGGCGGGCCCTGCGGGAAGGCTCCCCTTTTCCAAGACTGCAGGCAGACACTGCAGTCTCCACACCCTGCCCCCACACCCATCAGCCACTTCCTGTGAATCAGAGACCAGCCCCAAGCTTCCATCCTGCCCTGGAACTCCCATCTGGACCAGAGACCAGAGGAACTCCCATCTGGACCAGAGACCAGAGGAACTCCCATCTGGACAAAAGGAGCTCCCATCTGGACAAAATAAGGAGACCCCAGGGACTTCCCAAGACTCAGAGTCCATCCCCCAGCTCCTATCCAGCCAGCATTCTCATCTGGACCAGCGCTCCCATCTGGCCCAGAGCTTCCATCTGGACCAGAGGGAGGCTCCCTAAATCTGTCAGCTCTCTCTGGACAAAGTACACTGATAAGACCAAGAACAAACCCAAGAGGAGATGGGCAGACCTCAAGGCAGAAGTACATACAACAAAATAAAGAGCAATACAGCATCACCAGAATCTAGCCCTTCTCCAACAGCTAGACCTGAACATCACGGAATGGAAGAAGAAGAAGAAAACAACCTTATAAGTAACATCATGAAGAGGCTAGAGCCCTATATAGAAGAAATCAAAACTAAAGTAGAGGAACAGACAAACAAAAAATGGGAAGAACGCTATAAAAAAACTAGAGGAAAGGACAACTAAAGCAGAAGAAAACAATAAGTCCTTGAAAGAAAATCATGAAAAAGCAAGGGAGACAGTCCAAGACCTGAAGAGGGAAATAGAAAAAATGAAGAAGACACTAGCAGAAGGAATGCTGGAAATAGAAAATCTGAGTAAACAAACAGGAACTTCAGAGGCAAGTATAACCAACAGAATGCAAGAGATGGAAGAGAGGATCTCTGGTGTTGAAGATACAATAGAAGAAATAGATGCATCCGTCAAAGAAAACACTAAAACCAACAAAGTCATGACCCAAAATGTCCAAGAAATTTGGGACACCATGAAAAGCCCAAACCTACGAATAATAGGGATAGAGGAAGGAGAAGAATACCAACTCAAAGGCACAGAAAATATATTCAACAAGATCATAGAAGAAAACTTTCCTACCTTAAAGAAGGAAATGCCTATGAAGATACAAGAAGCCTATAGAACACCAAACAGACTAGACCCCCAAAAAAGTCCCCTTGCCACATAATAATTAAACACCTAAACGTACAGAATAAAGAAAGAATATTAAGGGCAGCAAAGGAAAAAGGCCAAGTGACTTATAAAGGCAAACGCATCAGAATAACACCCGATTTCTCAATGGAGAAATTGAAAGCCAGAATGACCTGGACTGATATAATGCAAACACTAAGAGACCATGGATGCCAGCCTAGACCAATATACCCAGCAAAACTTTCGATCATCATAGATGGAGTGAACAAGACCTTCCAAGACAAAGCCAGATTTAAACAATACTCATCCACAAACCCAGCCCTACAGAAAGCACTAGAAGGAAAATTCCAACCTAAGGAAGGCAGATATACCCATGAAAACACAGGCAATAGATAGCACCACAGCAGTAAACCCCAAAGAAGAGAAGAATACACACACTACCACCAAAAACTAAAAATAACAACAGGAACGAATCACTGGTCATTAATATCCCTTAATATCAATGGCCTTAATTCACCTATAAAAAGACACAGACTGACATAATGGATACAAAAACAGGACCCATCTTTCTGCTACATATAAGAAACACACCTCAAATTCAAAGACAGACACCTCCTAAGAATAAAAGGCTGGGAAAAGACTTTCCAATCAAATGGTCTTAAGAAGCAAGCTGGTGTAGCCATCCTAATATCCAGCAAAATAGACTTCAAACTAAAATCAATCAAAAGAGATGATGAAGGACATTACATACTCATCGCAGGAAAGATCCACCAAGATGAAGGCTCAATTCTGAACATTTATGCCCCAAACACAAGGGCACCCACATATGTAAAAGAAACATTACTAAAGTTTAAATCACATATAAAACCCCACACATTAATAGTGGGAGACTTCAACACCCCACTTTCACCTCTGGACAGATCGGCCAAATGGAACTTTAACAGAGACATAATGGACTTAACTGATGTTATGGCTCAAATGGACTTAATCGATATCTACAGAACATTCTACCCAAACAAAAAAGAATATACCTTCTTCTCAGCACACCATAGAACCTTCTCTAAAAGCGACCATATACTTGGCCACAAAGCAAATCTCAACAGATACAAAACAACTGGAATAACCTCCTGTGTTCTATCAGACCACCATGGTTTAAAGTTAGATTTCAACAACAGAAAAAACTACAGAAATCCTACAATCTCATGGAAACTGAATAATGCTCAACTGAATCACCAATGGCTTAAGGAAGAAATAAAGAAAGAAATTAAAGACTTCCTAGAGATCAATGAAAATGAATACACCACATACCCAAACTTATGGGACACTATGAAAGCAGGGCTAAGAGGGAAATTCATAGCACTGAACGCCCACATAAACAAGTTGGAGAAATCTCACGCTAGTGACTTGACAGCACACCTGAAAGCCCTTGAACAGGAAGAAGCAAAGTCTCCCAGGAGGAACAGATGCCAGGAAATTATCAAATTGAGAGCTGAAATCAATAAAATAGAACTACAGAGAACAATACAAAGGATTAATGAAACAAAGAGTTGGTTCTTTGAGAACATCAACAAGATAGACAAGCCCTTATCCAAACTAACCAAAAGACAGAGAGAGAGCATCCAAATTAACAAAATCAGAAATGAAAATGGGGACATAATAACAGACAATGAGGAAATCCAGAGAATCATCAGGTCATACTTCAAAAACCTCTACTCCACAAAACTGGAAAATCTAAAAGAAATGGATAATTTTCTGGATAGGTACCACATACCTAAGTTAAATCAAGACCAGATAAACCATTTAAATAGTCCAATAACCCCTAAGGAAATAGAATCAGTCATTAAAAGTCTCCCAACCAAAAAAAGCCCTGGTCCGGATGAATTCACTGCAGAATTCTACCAGATCTTCAAAAAAGAGTTAATACCAATACTCTTTAAATTGTTCCACACAATAGAAGAAGAAGGCATATTACCAAACTCCTTCTATGAGGCTACAATTACCCTGATTCCTGAACCAAACAAAGATGCAACAAAGAAAGAGAACTGCAGACCGATCTCCCTCATGAACATTGATGCAAAAATACTCAATAAAATTCTGGCGAACAGACTCCAAGAACACATCAAAACAATTATCCACCATGATCAAGTAGGCTTCATCCTAGGGATGCAAGGGTGGTTCAACATACGAAAGTCCGTCAATGTAATACACCAAATAAACAAACTCAAAAAAAAAAAACCAAAAAACCAAAAAAAACACATGATCATCTCACTAGATGCAGAAAAAGCATTTGACAAAATCCAACACCCCTTCATGATGAAGGTCTTGGAGCGATCAGGAATACAGGGAACATACCTAAACATAATAAAGGCAATCTACAGCAAGCCAACAGCCAACATCAAATTAAATGGAGAGAAACTCAAAGCAATACCACTAAAATCAGGAACAAGGCAAGGCTGTCTCCTCTCCCCATACTTATTCAATATAGTACTTCAAGTTCTAGTCAGAGCTATAAGACAACACAAAGAGATTAAGGGGATACAAATTGGAAAGGAAGAAGTCAAGCTTTCCCTATTTGCAGATGACATGATAGTATACATGAGTGACCCCAAAAATTCAACCAAGGTACTGATACAGCTAATAAAAACCTACAGCAACATAGCAGGATACAAGATCACCTCAAAAAAAATCAGTAGGCCTCCTATATACAATAGACAAACAGGCTGAGAAGGAAATCAGAGATACATCACCCTTTACAATAGCCACAAATGATATAAAATACCTTGGGGTTACTCTAACTAAGCATGTGAAGGACCTATATGACAAGAACTTTAAGTCCCGGAAAAAAGAAATTGAAGAAGATGTCAGAAAATGGAAAGATCTCCCATGCTCATGGATAGGCAGGATTAACATGTAAAAATGGTGATCTTACCAAAAGCAATCTACAGGTTCAACGCAATTCCCATCAAATTACCAACACAATTCTTCACAGATCTGGAAAGAATAATACTCAACTTCATATGGAAAAACAAAAAAGCCAGGATAGCCAAAAGAATCCTGTACAATAAAACAACCTCTGGAGGCATCACAATCCCCGACCTCAAGCTCTACTATAGAGCTACCGTAATAAAAACAGCTTGGTACTGGCATAAAAACCAACATGTGGACCAATGGAATCGAATTGAAGACCCTGACATTAACCTGCACACCTATGAACATATAATTTTTGACAAAGAAGCCAAAAATGTACAATGGAAAAAAGAAAGCATCTTCAACAAATGGTGCTGGCATAACTGGATGTCAATGTGTAGAAGGCTGCAAATAGATCCAGATCTGTCACCATGCACAAAACTTAAGTCCAAGTGGATCAAAGACCTCAACATAAATCCAGTTACTCTGAACCTGATAGAAGAGAAAGTAGGAAGTACTCTTAAATGCATTGGCACCGGAGATCACTTTCTAAATATAACACCAGGAGCACAGACACTCAGAGAAACAATCAATCAATGGGACCTGTTGAAACTGAGAAGCTTTTGTAGAGCAAAGGACACGGTCAACAAGACAAAGTGACAGCCTACAGAATGGGAAAAGGGCTTCACCAACCCCACATCTGACAGAGGGCTGATATCCAGAATATATAAAGAACTCAAGAAATTAGACATCAAAATGCCCAACAGTCTGATTAAGAAATGGGTGATAGAAGTAAACAGAGAATTCTCCACAGAGGAAGTTCAAATGGCTGAAAGACATTTAAGGAATTGCTCAACATCCCTAATTATTTGGGAAATGCAAATCAAAATGACTCTGAGATACCACCTTACACATGTCAGAGTGGCTAAGATCAAAAGCACAGAAGACAGCTTATGCTGGAGAGGCTGTGGAGCAAGGGGAACTCTCCTCCACTGCTGGTGGGAATGCAAGCTTGTACAGCCACTTTGGAAATCAATATGGCACTTCCTTAGAAAATTGGGAATCCATCTCCCCCAAGACCCAGCTGTAGCACTCTTGGGCATATACCCAAGGAATCTCAATCATACCACAAGGGCATTTGCTCAGCTATGTTCATATCAGCATTATTTGTAATAGCCAGAACCTGGAAACAACCTAGATGCCCATCAACTGAAGAATGGATAGAGAAAACATGGTACATATACACAATGGAGTACTACTCAGCAGAGAAAAACAATGACATCATGAGGTTTGCAGGCAAATGGATGGATCTAGAAAAAATCATCCTGAGTGAGGTAACACAGACTCAGAAGGACAAACATGGTATGTACTCACTCATAGGAGGATACTAGATGTAAAACAAAGATGACTAGACTGCTACACAACTCCAGGGAGGCTACCTAGAAAACGGGACCCTTGGAAAGACCCAGGAATCACCCAATGACAGAGAAATGGATGAGATCTACATGAACAACCTAGACAACAGTGGGAGTAATGAAGGGCAAGATTTGAGGGAAAGAAAGCTTAGGGGAGCGGGAGATCCCAGCTGGATCAAGAACAGAAAGGGAGAACAAGGAAGAACAGACCATGATAAATGAAGACCACACGAGAACAGGAATAGGCAGAGTGCTCGAGAGGTCCCCAGAAATCCACAATGATACATCCTCTGTAGACTGCTGGCAATGGTCGAGAGAAAGCCTGATCTGACCTAGTCTGGTGATCAGATGACTAAACACCCTAGCAGTCATCTTGGAACTCTCATCCAATAACTGATGGAAGTGGATGCAGAGATCCTCAGCCAGGCCCCAGGTGGAGCTCCAGGTGTCCAACTGTCGAGAAGGAGGAGGGACTGCAAGAGCGTGAATTGTTGAGACCAAGATTGGAAAAAGCACAGGGACAAATAGCTAATCGAATGGAAGCACATGAATTATGAACCAAAGGCTGTGGAGCCCCCAGCTGGATCAGGCCCTCTGGATAAGTGAGACAATTGAATAGCTTGATCTGTTTGGGAGGCTCCCAGGCTGTGGGACTGGGACCTGTCCTTGGTGCATGAGCTGGCTGTTTGGAACCTTGGGCTTACACAGGGACACATGCTCAGCCTGGAAGGAGGGGACTGGACCTGCCTGTACTGAATCCACCAGGTTTAAATGAGTCCCCAGGGGAGTCTTGGTCCTGGGGAACATGGGAATGGAGGGGAGAAGCTAGGGGGAAGGTGGGGGTGGGGCGGGAGGGGGGAGGACAGGGGAACCCATGGCTGATGTATAAAATTAAAACACATAATAATAATAATAATAATAATAATAATAATAATAATAATAATAAATTAATTAATACATAAGAAAAGAAAAAAAAAGAGTTAATACTGGCTGAGTGGTGGTGGCACATGCCTTTAATCCCAGCACTTGGGTCTACAGAATGAGTTCCAGGATAGCGAGGACTGTTTCACAGAGAAACCCTGTCTCAAAAAAACCAAAACAAAACAAAACAAAGTTACTACTGGTGGGGTGTGGTGGCATATGCCTTTAATCCCAGCACTTGGGAGGCAGAGGCAAGTGGATCTCTGTGAGTTCAAGGCCAGCATGGTCTACAAACAGAGTTCCAGGATAGCCAGGGCTGTTACACAGAGAAACCCTGTCTTGGAAAAACCAAATAAAAATAAATAAATAAAATAAAGAGTTAATAATACTCTGCCCAGGCTGGCTTGGAGATTTTGTTTTGGTCTAGTGTCCTTGAAGCCACAAAAACTACTGGCCCAAGAATAGGTTGTCATATGCCTCTAGATTCTTAAAATTTGGGTTATGGGGTGAATAACTAAAATTGATTGTAAAGAACAACTTTATCAATGATGACTAAACTTTAGGGAAACTTATTGTAAAAGATAACCCTGTTCTGTCATGGTTTACCAATGATGACTAAAAGATGAGCAAGAAGAAGTGAAACTGATGTCCAAAAACAAAATCGATATGATCTATGTTTTGGAACAGCATGAGTCTATCCTCTGCTTACTGGATTCTGCATAAATAAACACTCTGTCTGCTAA
Source organism: Onychomys torridus (assembly GCF_903995425.1). Taxonomy (NCBI): domain Eukaryota; kingdom Metazoa; phylum Chordata; class Mammalia; order Rodentia; family Cricetidae; genus Onychomys; species Onychomys torridus. The sequence continues at coordinate 26,675,593 of NC_050443.1, forward strand.
TTAGGCAGGTTACAACATTCTCCCGACCACCATGCCTGGCTCCTCCTTCCCTAACCGTCTTACTTCCTCTCTGGGACCTGTCAACCTCAGGGGCTGGCCCCAGACAGCACCCTCTGCATGTGTACTATAGCACTTGCACACCCACAGATGCACCTACACAAATAATTGTGATAAAAAACAATTTCAAGTTTTAATATGAAAATTGTTCGGGTTCATTAGCCTCTGAAAACTATTTTGAGATTCCATTCACTCTAGTCAAGATTATTACCATCTAGAAAACAAAGGTCAACAAATGCTGGCAAAGGTGTGTGGACAGGGGAACCCTTAATCACTGTCAGCTACTTCCTTATAGCTTTAGCAGAATTATTTTGTGGTGTGTATCTATCTATCTATCTATCTATCTATCTATCTATCTATCTATTTATTTATTTGGTTCATCCGTCCACCCTTGTCTACCTCACTTTAAGGTTTAAGCTACATTCTTTGTCTAGTCTTCCGAGTTTGTACACATATACCCAGCATGCTCTGGGCTCAGCCCCCATGTGAGGTTTAACCTGACAGAGCCCTAAGGATGCAGGGGGTCCCTCATTGACTTTGTTGTTCCCTGCCCACCCTGAGACAGTGACAAGATGGGGGCACCCTACCTGCCCGCTGTAAAGCAGGTCCCATTAGCAGCACCGATGGTTGAAAAGGCCACAAAAAGCGGGACTACCCAAGATGCTGGATAGAGAACTCGGTCTCCGAAGGTCTGGGGAAAAGCAGAGTGTGGTCCTGAGGGCCTTTGCTGGGCACACACATCCCCATGTCACTTCACTGTGCACAGCCTTTGGGAGCCTCTACTGGACAAAAGTGAGACACCTCCGAGAGCCCAGTCTCTTGCTGGTGACAGGAGTCTTGCCCATCATTCTCAGTCACCTCACTTCCTGGCCAGATCTCATTACAGATGGTTCTGAGCCACCATGTGGTTGCTGGGAATTGAACTCAGGACCTCTGGAAGAGCAGCCAGTGCTCTTACGCGTGGAGCCATCTCTCCAGCCCCCCTTGTCTCATTGTCAAGCTCCACCTCATTTTGCCTCACCTGAACATACCTCATTTATCTTATTTCATGTTCCTAGCTCAACTGCCTGACTCTGGCCCTGGCTCACCTTAATTACCTCACTTACTTCCTGGTCCTAGCTCACCTTGATTACCTCACTTCCTGGCCCTAACTTGTTTTACTTTACTTCTTACTTCCTTGGTGCCCTCACTGGGCATGACCTTACTTTAACTACCAGTCTCGGGGGGCATGGACTTTTCTAGGTGCTCTGGCACCCTCACTCAGCTTCAGTCCCACAGCCCATTACTGAAGTCGCCTCCTTTCACTCACATGTACTAGCCTTGCTCTGTGGACTCTGCCCAGGGTTCTTCCACCATTGCTATACACACCTGGGAGGGAGGCCACAGCCCTTGGATGTTGACAGTCTTCCCCACTACCTTTGGCCCCCGCCGAGATGTGTACTCAGTCTTCTTGCTCTGAGCCTCCCTCCTTCCAAAGTGCCCCAGCTACTCACCACAGCCACAGCCTGGGACTGCAGGAGCTCTGTTGGAGTCATTACTGTGAAGTAGGAAATATTCACAAGGATGTAGCACACAGTCACGAGAGGAATCCCAATGACAATGGCCATGGGCAGGTTTCTGAAGGGGACAAAGACACGGGGACCAGAGTCACAACAGAGCATCCTGTGGCGTGCTAAGAGGGACCATCTAGTCCGCTTCCTTCCTCTGTCAGCCCCGCTGACAGCTCTGCCAACACCGGAGTCCTAGACGCCCCAGCTAAGACAAGAGACATTTTCTCCAGGCTGGAGAACTGAATGGCTTAAAGCAACATAAGGCAGAGATAAAGGAAGTCAGTGTTCTTCCTTCTGTCAGCCATGCCGCTGTGCAGCAAAGACAGACCAGTGGGGTACTGAGCATGGGTACTGTGGTTCCCTCAGGGTCAGGTGCATTGCCAGGGTAGAGCACTTGCCCAGCATGCTCAAGGCCCTGGGTTCCATGACCACAGGGATGGAGGTGGGAAGCCACTGAGTGGGGGAGGAGCAGAAGGTAACAGAACAGGGGAGGGGGCAGCAGCGCCCCCTGGTGCCCTGCAGAGGAGACACACTGGGGCAGCACCATGCCCTGCCCCGCACTTCTCTTACCTGTAGGGGTTTCTCAGCTCTTCGGTGATATAGTTGAGCTGATTCCTGGACAAAGAAAAGTAAGCAGGGTGACACTGTGACTTGCTACGTGACTTTCTTGGCCAAGCTTGTGAAGCAATGATACACGTCTACTCATTTTAAGATCTCTACTGTAATAGCTAAAGGCATAGCTCAGCATCAGAGTGCCTACAGAGAATCCCCCAGTGAGAGGCTGGGGGATGGCCAGCGACAGAATACTTTCCTAACATGTGCACAGCCCTGGGTTCTATCCCCGACATTAAAAATGAAACGCAGTAAAATAATGGAAGGAGTAATAAAAGTGTCCATGAAGAGCTTCCCACACCAATGCAGGGCACCCTCTACCCCGCAGGTCCTGGCGGTGGCAGGCCTCGCAACTGCCGAGAGCTAAGTCTTTGCTCTCTGTGGAAATCATGGGGATTTTCAAAAAGATTCAGGATACTCTGAAAAGTGGAAAGAGGTTGAAAGAAGTGTGAAACCTTTACCAGTGGTGCGGGGTGGGGGGAGGCAGCGTCACTGTGGCATTCTTCTGCCTAGACACACACAGCCCTCTAATGTTTGCGGGGCTTCCATCATAGTGTAGTGCCCCTATTCGGCTCAGATGGGGTTCTCCTGGTAAAGATCCCAAACGGCTTCACCAACTACCCCTCACAGTTCCAGGCTAGGAAAAGGGCAAGAGTCTGAACTCCATGATCTCATCCACAGAGTCAGAGGGACATGGAAGGTGAGGATCTGGGCACTTCATGTAAAAGAACTGTGAAGGTGAAGTTAAGGGTACCACTGCGCCCCAGAAAGGAGACAGCTTTGCTTTCTATAGCACCTGAAATGAGAGCATCCTAAAGAAGCCACAGGTAGACGGGTTTCTCAGAAGAGCTTACCACCCATCATAGGCCCAGAGTCCATTGTAAAACGCCAGGCTGATGGCGCCCACAGAGGTCTGCGCACCCTCAAAAGAATTCTGGAAGTTCTTCGTCTTTCCTGAAATGAAGCCAGACAGTGAAGAGTGAATGTCAGCTGGCCAGACTTCAGCTTTAACCCCTTCTCTGCCAGCTTATTAAAGGGACTGAAGCTACACGTGGATATTCAGGATACTGAGGCAGGAGCATCTCAAGTTAGAGACAAGCCTGGGCTATACAGAGAGCACCTGTATCAAAAACAAACAAACCAATAAATAAAAACCAGCAAACAAGCACAAACACATAAAACACACATGCTCATGGGCATGACTGCTCCCGAAGACAAGTCCCATGCGGGGTGAGGCCTGCTGTTCCATCCTGCTGCAGCTCACCTTGGGCTAGGAAGACCAGTCCGCTGATGATGATGATGGCCACAATCACCAGCTTGGCTGCCGTGAAGACATTCTGGACATAACTCCCAAGCCGCACGCTCAGCGCGTTCACTGTAGTGATAAGCACTGGGAAGGCCCAAGTGGGGTAACATTCTGTATTCATGATTTTCCCCAAAGTCCTGGAAATCTCTTTTCTATTCTTCCACCCACCCCCACATCCTCAATGAAGGGATAGAACTAAATGAGCTAGCCTCAGCACCTTTAAAGTGCCCACAATGTTGACCCTTGAAATCCCGCCCAGTCTCAACCTTGAAGAAGCAGCCAGGCCCTGGACAAGGAAAGCACCTCCCTGCAGCCCCCAGAGGCCTGGGGTTTGCTCAACACCTGCTGGGATAGCCACCCCTGGCCTGCTTCAGCAGACCTTGGAGGCCTGCTGTGCCTCTCTCTGGGGAAGGGGGAACCAAGACTAGAGTGCCAGAGCTCAAACCATGCACCTTCCCTGCCTTCTTCCGGGGCCTGAGGCTTGGTACTCACAGATGGCAGCAGCAGCCAGGAGTTTTACAACTATGTCAGGAGGCTTGCAGCCCGAGTAAAAGGCTGCACACACATACTCCGAAAAGCTAAGGCAGATGATAGCGAAGGATGAGGGCTTCATGACGATCAGGCTGGTCCAGGAGAAAAGGTAGGCAGGGATGGGGCCAAAGGCCTCCATCAGGTAGGGGTACTCACCCCCTGACTTGGTGATCATCGTGCCAAGCTCTGCAAAGCACAAGGCACCTGGAACACAGGATGGAACCCACCCTTGTGAGGCCTCACCCTGCTTCACAGAGCTTTCCTCGTATGGTGCTCACATTCTGAATCACCCAGTTCTGGCTGCTGGACCTTTAACTGCAGCCACATTCACCCTTATTTACCACACACCCATTGGAAGGAACCCATCTGGGGATGGTGAGGCAAGCCTATAATCCCAACACTTAGGAAAGCTGAAAGTTCCAGAACAAGACCCTGTGCTTGCATGGCTTGTCTCCACACTGGAAGGGAGGGGCCAGGAAGGAGTTGCCTCTATTACCCAGTGTAGCCAGGATTCCACAGGCTGCCCATATGATGAGGCAGGGCCCCACAGATTCTGTGTTGGCCAGCACAGACTTGGGAGAGATGAAGATCCCAGAGCCGATGATGGTGCCCACGATGATACAGATGCCGCTGAGAAGACCCACCTGTGTGTGCAAGGATGAAGCTAATTCTACCAGCCAGGAGTTCACAGGGCCAGAGGTGACTGCTTCCCAAAGCCCAGTGTGGCCAGAACAACCCAAACTGGCTCATGTCCCAGGTGTGTCCATCCTGTGCAGCTGCCATGGGAACACTAGGCCACTCTCCTTACATGGAGACCTCAGAAGAGCCCCATGTTTTGGCTATACCCCATCATACCCATTTTACGCAGGGGAAAATTGAGGCTGAGAGGCTGGGCAAAGCTTAGCTTGGTTCCTGCCTTCCAAATAAGCACGGATTTAGAAACAGCCTGTAGAAAATGTCTCTAGTTGATCAGAGCAGAAGAGAGTTCTTCAATGGGCATGATGACGGACAGCAGGAATCCCCAGGGGAGCTGAGGCATGGCTTTGAAGCCAGCCTAGGCTACACAGTGAAACTCTATTTAAAAAAGGGAGTGCTGTGGAACAATCTTTACACACTGTAAATAGGTTATTCTCATTGGTTAATTAAAGAGCTGACTGGCCAATAGCTAGACACATAAAGGTTAGGTGGGGCTTGTAGACAAAAAGAAAGCATGGGAAGAAGGGGCAAGTCTCAGGAGTCTTGAGGAGATGCAGTGAGAAGCAAGATGGACTTGCCATGTTAAAAAAAAGCATATGGCACGGCAGAGCATAATAAGAACTATGGGTTAATTCAAGTGTAAGAGCTAGTTAATAACAAACATCAAACATATGCATGTATAATTAATATTAAGTCTCTGTGTGGTTATTTGGGAGCCAATGGTTCTGACAAAAACTCCACCTACGAGAGAGAGACAGAGACGGGGGGGGGGGGGGGGGGGGGGAGGGGGGAGGGAGGGAGAGAGGAGGAAGGAAGGGAGAGAGGGAGAGAGAGAGAGGAGTTTTCCATCATCCAGACAAGACTCAAAGACACAGAGTCCTGGCCAGAAGCACCAGATAAACAGCAGGGACCTCACTGGAGACAGTGACAGAGCTTCGCCCCAGCTTCCTAAGAAAAATACAGTTGAAGAAGGCAGCCAGGCGGAGGTTCAGGAATTCAAGGTCATCCTTGGCTATGTAGTGAGTTTGAAGCTTTCCTAACAAAGAAAGAAAGAAAAGCTGCACATTTCATTTTGTCTAAATGTAATACCAATTAGTGAGTCAAAACATAAGTAAAATAAAAAGAGAAAGAAAGAAGGAAAAAGGCTGGCAGGGGTCTCTACTCCACACCACCGCCTAAGGCTCTACAGACACAGCGGAGAAGGTGGGGAGCAAGATCAGCTTCCCTCCAGCTTCAGGCTGGGTGAGGTGTCCTGCACTCCCTCTCCTTCCCCGAATACTCCTGGGACTTGTCTCATGCCATCTGGAGGCCTCCAGAGCCTTCCTCCTGCAGAGGGACTGGTAACACCAGTAACCATTTAGCCACCAGCTGCCCACCTGTGGACACCCGGGTTTGCTTGCTATGTGGGGCAGCTCCAGGGTCCCAAGGACCCAAGAAGAAACAGCTGGAATCAGAAGGGAGACTGAAAGGACATTGTCCCTGCTCAAAGCCTGGCTGCTGGGGACAAAGACTCCATGCTGACTCACAGTTGGGAGAAATAATTCCCCCAGCAGGCCACAAAACTCCTCCACCTGCCAGGAACTGGGTCCCAGTGGCCCCACCCAGATCTCAGTCCTCCCGTGTTGCCCTTGGAGTCATCTGGAGCTCAGAGCCTATCTTGAGCTGCTCTGGGGCCCTGGTTCCTCATCCACGAGCCTAACGGGCCTCCTGGCCCTTCTTGTCTGGCTCCTGCTCTGCCAGTTCCTGGGACAGGCACGGAGTGGAGAGACTAGCTGCAATCTACCTCTGCTCCCACCTCAGTCCCGCTGTACAGCACCTCAGGGCATTCAGCTGCTCACTCTGTTAGCTCCTCGATGCCCGCTTGGGCTCTTGGATGCCACAGCAGCACAAGAGCTGGAGGCTCAGCCATTCTCAGCAGCACAGCGGGAACAGAAGAGGTCAGCTGTTGTGGAAAGTCCTGGGGGAACCAGCCAGCAGAGGCCTCGCTGACCCTTTCAGAAAAGACCATGGGTTTACAGGCTCCCAGAGCTCAGACATGATTGCTAACACAGAAACACATGCATGGACTTCAAATGGATGTAGACATGAACTTCAAAAAGTTTACTAAATTCACTGGTGAATGTGTAGAATATTATTCTAAGGTGTGTTACTTTTGTTTATGTTGCATTTGTTTAACTCTGTGAAGCTGTGTCACTGTGCCTGTGTAAAAAATCTGATGGGCTAATAAAGAGCTGAATGGCCAATAGCAAGTCAGGAGAAAGGATAGGCAGGGCTGGCAGGTAGAGAGGTCATATAGAGGGAGAAATCTGGGAGAAGGAGCTAGGAACAAGAGAGTAAGGAGGACACCAGGGGCCAGCCACCCAACTACACAGCAAGCCACAGAGTAAGATTTACAGAAGTAAGAGAACCGGAAAAGTCCACAAGCAAAAGGTAGATGAGTTAATCTAAAGTTAAGGAAAGCTGGCTAGAATCTAAGCCAAGCTAAGGCTGGACATTCATAATTAAGAATAAGCCTCCATGTGTGATTTATTTGGAAGTTGGGTGGCGGGCCCCCCCAAAAAGAGCCAAAAACAAACAACAGCAGTTAGTGTGCAAGAGACAAGTCCAGATAACTGTTCATTTCTTAATGTACATTACAAAAGCCAGCCAGGGTGCTGGAGGGCCGGCTCTACATAAGAGTGAGTACTGTTCTTACAAAGGACCCAAGTTCTATCCCCAGAACCACACGGTGGCTCACAACGGCCTGTAGTTTACACACCCAGGATGATCTGACACACAGACAAAAAAGAAAAAATCACAGCCTCTCATCCCAGTACATAGGAGGCTGGGGCAGAAGGATGTGTAGTTCCAGGCCAGTCAGAGCTGCATAGCAGAGGGCCTTGGCTCGGTAAACAAACAAGCAAGCAAGCATGTCCTTCAAGGGCCAGTGGGGCCAATAATGCCCAGCACTGGTTGGTCAACCCCAACCCCACTACTTCCCACCTCTTTCTGGAGACTTGTGGTTTTGGGTTCATTGCTCTGGATGGATTTCTCATCCTCTCTCCGTCTCCTCAAGCTTGTCTCCTCCATCATTCCCCACCGATAGTTCCAGGAGCTGGAAGGAGAGTGTGCGCCCAAGCTGAGTCTGCAGGGCCAGAGATATGCAAAGGGGACTTCCTCAGTCTCTCTTGGGCATCTAGGTGGCTGCAACCAGCTCCAAAAGCAAGGAGCTGATCCCGCTGAGCAGAGCACAGCCCTCGGTCCCCTCCAGGGCACTCTGCTCCACTCCAGGACAGAAAGTCAGAAGGAATGCTGTGGGGACCACAGAGCTTCCCATGTCTCTTCCAATGTTATTTTGTGTCCGCCTCCCTGCCCCCAATACATTTAAAACAACTCTACTTCTATGACCCCTGTGTCACTTTTTCAAAACTAAAAAGAGGTTTTTACGCATGCCATATGTAATAGCACACACCTGTACTCCCAACTCTGGGGAGGTAAATTCAAGGCCAGCCTGGGCTACCCAGCAAGTCAAGCCAACCTAGAATACACAGAAAGACTGTCAGAAAAGGGAAGGAAGGAAGGAAGGAAGGGAGGGAGGGAGGGAGGGAGGGAGGGAGGGAGGGAGGGAGGGAGGGAGGAAAAAAAGAGAGGAAGGAAGGAAGGAAAAAAAGAAAGGAAGGAAGGAAGGAAGGAAGGAAGGAAGGAAGGAAGGAAGAAAAAGAAAGCTAACTAAAATAAAACAAAAATTGAAATAAACTGAAATGTACTAAGGCAGGGACAGTTTGCTGCAGTGAACAGGCTCAAGGTACAGCTAGGTGATGGTGGTACCCTCTCTAAATCTCTCTAAATCCCTTCTCTACCCAAGGCAGGACAGAAGTGGGCCTTCTCATCACCAGGGCCTTACCTTGACGATGCTTGCTCAGCTGACCACCGCCCAGCCTGCAACTGCAGGGCTGAACCCCAGGAAGGACCATGTCTCGTGCCCAGGCATGGAGAAAGCCAGAAGGTACAGAGGTCACCAAAGGTAATTATTAAACACCCACCTCCGCCCCTCTTTCCCTCCTTCTAAGCAGCAAAGCGTAGATAGATACCACCGCACACAAAGAAGAGGGCCAAACAAGCTCGGCTTCTCCCAGGAATGTTCTAGTTTTGTTTATCTGTACCCAGATCCTTTTTGTAAAAAATGGATTCCTCCAGATCAACTACTTCCTGTAAAGATACTCTCTGCAGGAATGGAGACCGCTCCTCTCCCTGGGTAATCACTATAGACAAACTTTGGAACCATCCTCTAACTATCTCATTGGGCTGGGTCTGGAGAGATCAGGCACTCCTCACCTTAGTGCTGAGTCGTAACTTCGCTTCCCAGTTGTTTTTCTTCCTCAGCCAGGAATTTCCTTCAGGCAGTCTTGGCAGGAAGGTGGGTGAGGCTTTCCCATCAAAGCAGGGCGGGGCTCACACAGGGTCCTCCATTTTCAACAGGACGGTAGCCAAGGGCCCTCAGATTCCCATCATGTGCTGTTCAAGGAACTCAAGACTTGGTCATGGGACCATAGAGACGGAAAAAGGAACACAAATATGGCGTGTTCCATCTTTACTTCCCCCAGTAGGTAAACTGAAACCCAGAGCCAGCAACAGGAGGCTCTAGGGTCCAGGTCCTGTACCTCAGATCTAAGTGGGAGGAGCCAGAGGTTCCCTGGCTGGGCTTAGTTGGAGTCTTGGTTGTTGGTCTCAGACCACAGGCCTTAACCACCCCCTTATCTCACTGGCATTAGAGCCAAGGACAGGAACCAGCAAGGGGTCCTCTATCTCCAGCCACAAAGTGCCTTATTTAAATGTAATAGCACCCCCAAGGGTGGGATGGGACCAAAGGGCCTGGCAGGAGTCTGTAGGGAGAAGGGGGGAATTTTCAGTCCTTTCTTAAGCCCTTCTGGAGAGCAAGGAATGATAATTGTCCCAGAGCCAGGGAATTGACTGGGAAGTTCAGGGTCTGTTTTTTTTTGTTGTTGTTGTTTGTTTTGTTTTGTTTTGTGTGTGTGTGTGTGTGTGTGTGTGTGTGTGTGTGTGTGGTTTTGTTTTTTTTCCTGTTTTAAATCCCCAAACCCCTCCCCTGATGCAATTATCTGCACCCTCCCTGAGAACATGCCCTTGGAGTTCAAAGTGTAACAGTTGAACTTTTCTGTGCCCTTTTCTGGACATCAGCTGAAATCTGTCTGCTTGCTAGACACTCAACTTGCCACTGTCTTCAGAGACGCTCCCCCAGTGCATCGAATCTCAGACTTTTACCTCCAAGCCTGCCTACTTTCCCATTTCTTTTGTGTATAAACTTGAACCTGCATGCCAGTGAGTGTGAGGCCAGAGGTCAACCTCAACCTTGGGGGAGGCTGTGAGGGTGTGTGCTACGCACTTGTGGGGAGGTCTAAGGACCACTTTTGGCTCAGCAGGGAAGGGCACTTGCCACCAAGCCTGACAACCTGATTTCGATCCCTGGGACCCCACTTTGTTGTTGTTGGGGTTGTTTTGTTTTGTTTGTTTGGACAGGGTCTCTTGCTGGTCTGGTGCTGTGGATGAGGCTGGGGAGCGGGTAGAGTCCCAGGATCCACCAGCCCCCTCACAATTGAAGGCAAAGCAGCGTTGACTTAGCCTAACTTTCTCTCCCCTTAAAAAAATATGTTTGGTTGGAGCCTCCAGCTCATGCCTACTCAGTATCCCCATTTCTGTCTCACTGTCTCTCTCTCTCCAAATCCCACCCACTCAGAGAATCTCTGAATAGAGGGAAGGCACCAAAAAGCCCAGTTTTGCGTTCTTAGCGGCTACAGCAGCATCCTCCCATGAAGTTAGCAGCCGCCTACTCCCCACCTAAGCGCTCAGCTTTTGACCATGCTTGGGCACAAACCCAACTTGTGGCAGACATGTCATCACCCTTCACCTACAACCTATAAAATCTCCCTGCTTTAGTTCTGGAGTTTCTGCAATTTCTCTGTTCTCAATCTCTGGGACCAGAGAACTCCCTGGGAGTTGATCTCCCATAAACCTGTTGTTACACTTTTTCAATTCATCTTGACCTGGCTTACTATATCAGTGGAGAAACTTATTATAGGGGTGTGGGAGGAGGGGCCCCGAAGAGCTTGACTACACAGCTGCCATGACAGGCTTAGGGGCCCAGAGACAGCTGCCATGACAGGCTTACTGGCAGGCAACATCTGGATCCAAGAAAAGCCATAAGCTGACCCCTCCCAGGGATCTACCCAAGAATGAGCCAGCATCTAAGGGGAAGAACCTAGATAAGATTTTATATAAGATTGCCAGATGTCCCTGAGCCTAGCACATACCTATTTCCTTTATACCAAGACATCGCTTGACAAATGTCAGCCAATCAGGGTCCTGAACCCTGGAAATCCCCTCACCCCAACCTCTGCTATGATAAAAACCCTACCCTGCCCATGATCGGGGCTCCTGCTCTCACTGCTACATGGGACAGACAGAGAGTCCGAGCTCAAGTTTGAATGAAGGCTCTTTGCTTTTACATATGGACTTGGTCTCCATGGTGGTCTTTTGGGGGTCCCTGAAATCTGGGCATAACAGGGCAGGCAGAAAATCTATTACTAAGGGTATTTTTAAAAAGGACTCTGTCCCCACTGTTATGAATTAGTATGTGGTGGGGGGAACCCCCAAGGGTATCCCACGTGTGCAGGGAAATATACCAGACAGATGTAGCAGTGGGCTGCGCAGATGCAGCTGGGCAGGTGCAGTAGGTTGAGCAGGTGCAGCAGGTTGAGCAGGTGCAGCAGGTTGAGCAGGTGCAGCAGCAGACTGGGCAGGTGCAGCAGCGGACTGGGCAGGTGCAGCAGCGGGCAGGGCAGGTGCAGCAGCGGACTGGGCAGGTGCAGCAGTGGACTGGGCAGGTACAGCAGCGGACTGGGCAGGTGCACACCATGCAGGCTGGGCAGGTGCACACCATGCAGGCTGGGCAGGTGCAGCAGCGGACTGGGCAGGTGCAGCAGCGGACTGGGCAGGTGCAGCAGCAGACTGGGCAGGTGCACACCATGCAGGCTGGGCAGGTGCACACCATGCAGGCTGGGCAGGTGTACACCATGCAGGTTGGGCAGGTGCACACCATGCAGGCATAGCGGTGGTGGCCAGTAATTCACAACCCGGATGCTGCATCCATATGGAGAGTTTATTATAATAGAGAGATGAAGAGAAAAGATAGGAGAGACAGAAAGAAAAAGAGAAAAGAGAGAGAGGTCAAGGGTGCACATCTTGTGGGAGGAAAAACAGGAGAGAGAGGGAGGGGAGGAGCTTTTCCTTAGAACAAGGCTTTGACCTCAGGATACAGGGCGACATCAAGGGGTGGGATTTCAAGGGGTGGGTCAGAATATTAACAACCATCTCTCTTGGGGGCACCAGACCTGTTTGCCTACCCAGTGCTCTGTGCAGAGTGCTGGTCTGTAGGCACTGGGTCCCTGAGACCAATGTCAGAGGCCAGCAGGGAGCCTGTCCACGGCCTTGGGGGTCACTCCTTATCCTGAGCATCACACTTCCTGGCATGACCTATTTGTGTCTGCAAAGTACAACAGAATGGCCCCTGGGTCAACACTGCTGCCAATGGGCTGGGGGTTTCTTTTCATTTTAAAAATGAGGAATCTTGACACATTGCCCAGGCTGGACCCCAGACTCTGAGCTTATGCAATCTTCTTGCCTTTGCCTGCTCAAAAGCAAAGATCACAGCTGGCGTGGAGCCTGAAATCCCCTCCGACTCACTCAGTCTCTATGCACAAATTTGATTATGGATCTGAAATGTGAAGCTGCTTAACCTGGCCTGGTGGCATAGGCTTGTAATCCCAGCTACTCAGAAGGCAGAGGCAGGAGGATTATGAGTTTCAGGCCTGTTTAGTGAGACCCTGTCTCAAAATGCAGAGTAATATAAAGGCAGGAATGTAGTTCAGTAGTGGAGCACTCTTCTAGCATGTGCAAGGCCCCATGGGTCAACCTCTAGCTCCAGAATGTGGAGAGGGGTCCCCTCGAGGACCTGTGAGGATGTCAGGCACCACACTGAACTGGAGGGATGCCCAGGGCCTCACAGAGTGCTGGGATTGCAGCATCTGGATATAAAGGTCCTTTGTCAAGGTCGTTTTGGTCAAAGGCAAGCCTCTTTCTTATCTCACCTTATTTCTTTCTCTCAAAACAGGCACATGAGCCCAGGCTAGCATGGAATGCAAATCCCTGTGCCTTAGACTTGACTGCCAGTGCTCATTATAGGTGTATGCACCACACGTGGTAAACACCTTCTTCTGCAAGTGATCGTGTGTGTGTGTGTGTGTGTGTGTGTGTGTGTGTGTGTGAGAGAGAGAGAGAGAGAGAGAGAGAGAGATGTGTGTATGTCTGTGTGTGTCTGTGTGTCTGTATATGTATGTGTGTGTGTCCTGTGTGTATATGTGTCTGTGTGTGCTAGAGAGGGTTTCCTGTAGCTCAAGCTGGCCTGTCCCTCCCAAGTACTGGGATTCTTTTTTTTTTAATTAATTAATTTAGGTTATCTGAGACAGGGTTTCTCTGTGTAGCCCTGGCTATCTTGGAACTTCCTCTATAGATGAGGCTGGCCTCAAACTCATGGAGATTTGCCTACCTCATCCTCCTGAGTGCTGGGATTAAAAGTATGCACCACCATTGCCTGGCCTGAGATTATTTTTTGATGCCAGTTTTCAATCTACTTCCACCCTATAGTGTAGTTAACCAGATATGGGTATTATCTCACTGGAAAGCATATGGATTTGATTTTTAAAAAATATAAACATTCCCAGTTTTTTTTCAAGACCTTGACTAACTGGCTGACACTGTACTTCCTAGAGGTCAGTTCCTTAATGCAGCTAATCACCTAGGGCAGCAGTTCTCGACCTGGAGATCTAAGACCCTTTCACAGGGGTTACCTAAGACCATCAAAAAACATATATTTCCGATGGTCTTAGGAACTGAGACACCACTCCTGTCTCCAGGCAGGTATGCCACATGCAGAGATGCCACATACAAGTACCCAACATGATGACATCATCACACCAAACCCATCACATACACCCCAAAGACAGGTATATGTGACAGGGTTGGCAACATAATGTATGTCTTAGGGTTTCTATTGTTGTAAGAGACATTGTGACCACAGCAACTCTTACAAATGTGTGGGAGACCAGCTCCCACATTTTTATGACAGGGAACTCTTGGAGAGAGAGGGATAAGAGCTTGAGGTATAAATATAGAGGTAGAAGGATAGAGGGAAGAGAGGCAGATAGAAACACAGGACAGCCTCGGGAGGGCCTGGATCCTTATCCACTGGCCCCTTCTGTCTCTTCTAAAGGGCTTTTATAGGAATGCCAAGGGGTGGAGCAAAGACCTCCCCCTAGCACCGCCAAGTGCAAACCCCAATTACCTAGTAACCATACACACACATGGTCAAGCAATCCTCTAATGCAGCCCTGCTAGGTAAAGCAAGTTCAGATCTCACTAGGAAACCTTTGTGGGCCTCCACATAAAGGAAAACATTCAGTTGGGGTGGCTCACTTACAGTTTCAGAGGTTTAGTCCATTATCAACATGGCAGCATGCAGGCAGACAGGTGCTGAAGAAGGAGCTGAGAGTTCCACATCTTCATCCAAAGGCAACAGGAAGTGAACTGAGTGTCACACTGAATGAAGCTTGAGCAAAGGAGACCTCAAAGCCCACCTCCACAGTGACACACTTCCTCCAAAAGGCCACACCCACTCCAAAAGGCCACACCTCCTGATAGTTCCTCTCCCTTTACGGCCATTTTCTTTCCAGCCACCACAATGTACTTATGTGAACCAGTCACACATACGTAAAGAACAGCTACTGTGTTGAAAGCAGCAGTATTGGAGGTAAAACAACACATCATGAATTATAATTACTGGGTAAATGTAAAATCATGTATGGTAAAATTATCAACTACTACAAAAAAATCTGTACCATGGAGTTTAGTTCTTTTTATATTCAGCTGTGGTTGATGTGAATACTTCCCCCTTGTGATAGGAAAGGCATTATATATATATATATATATACAGGGAATGGTTAATCATAGGAAACTTTAATGAACTGTATTGACTGAACTATGCCAGGTATCATCTTTTGTATTATTAAAGCTATTATTATATATTATTTTCAGTAGTAAACCATCCCATTACAATGGATCATATAGAGAAAAATGTTAAGAAAAGAAAAGATATTGAGGATTTTTTACTGTATAGTTTTACCTCAATAATTACAGCAGGAATTGAGAAAATGCAGTGTGTTATTTGTTGTGAGGTTCTATCAGACAAATCGATGAGGCCAAACAAACTAAAACACCATTTATGTTGTTTTCGAGACAGGATTTCTCTGTGTAGCTCTGGCTGTCTTGGAATTCACTCTGTAGCCCACTCGAACTCACAGAGATCTGCCTGCCTCTGCCTCATGAGTGCTGGGATTAAAGGTGTGCACCGCCACCATCAGGCTTTAAAATGACATTTTGATAGCAGGCATTGAGATTTGCTGGCAAGGAAACCAACTACTTTAGAAGCAAAGCTGGTGGACTAAGAAAGCCAGACACTGGTGGCCAGTGCGAGAGCCAAAGTTACAGTTAAGTTGTAATCCCTGTGCCTTAGACACCCATGAAACAAAAATGCCTCTGATCTGCAAGCCCCTTGCCCAAGGACAGACAGAGGTTGTTGTTTATGGGAGATAACAAGCCACATGTTTTCATTCCACTAAACAAGTCTGTTTGACCCAACTGCACTGGATGTGCTTGACCACATGTGGGCAGAGGTTCATTGGATGGAGGTATGTCAGGATGTATGCTTGCCCCTGATTGGACCGGATGGAAAATGCAATGGATTATTACTGTTCCTTCTTAAGCCTCTACAAACTGTGATTCTGGACCATTTCCTGGGAACCTGGGTCTGGACCTGGGCAGAGCCCATCCACCTGGCCAGTATTTAATTAAACCTTACTTCAAATTTGGCTTTAATCTGCGGTAGTGGTTTTGTTCTTGATTGGCGGGATTAACAGCTGACACCAGCAACAGAACGTGGCAGCTGTTGAAGCTGCATAATTGGGGGCACTCAGAATCGTCAGAGCCATGAGACCTCACACCACTGCTGAGGATTTCCTGTTGCCAGTGACCAAAGACGGGGTTCAAGTTATGATCAGAGACAAGTTTGCCACACAACTGAGTGCAGTTCAGTTTCCTTATCTAAGGACATTGCAGAAGTATAGATGACATGTCTGTTGACATCCTTGATCAGATAATCCAGGAAATTCAATCTGCTCCACTTCCAATACTTAGTATCCAGCACGATGAATCTATAGACTTCGAAAACTGTTCACAGTTACTAGTTAATGTGAGGTATATTTGATAAGGGTCGTCATCTAGTCAGGCAGACGCCATCTTTGCTAAAGTCAAAGACAGGTCATATGATCTCGCTGCCATCTTTACTAAGGGCAGCAAAAAGCCACTTACTGTCAGTGGCTCGAGGATGGGCAGGGCTCCAGGCACTCTAGCCAGCTGCGCAGGCTGGAGGTACAGTCTTTACCTGGCATTTGTTCCTCTCCAGCAGCTCATGTGGGTGGGGCCCAGAGATATATGTACTCCCCTCTGGGGCATCAGCAGAACCATATGCAGGCAATATCATTATATTAAGATTTTATAATTTCAGATTTTAACATTAATACAATTCTGATACAGTTTGGGTCACAAGCTCAGGACTTTAAATTTTCCTTGGTTATCTTCTAAATATAAACTTAAACTTCTCATCAGGCCATACAAACTCCAGATAAATGAGTTTTTCCTCACCTGTCTACTCCTGAAGATGGTATTTCTCTCCCTTCTGATCTCCCTTTCCCAATTACTAAGACCATGGGCCAAGAGGTTCCAAATAAATTCATAAAATTTTAACTCTTGTTTAGAAAATTTTAACTCTGTCTCTAGTCTGTATCTGTTTCAGTGGGCTTCCATTTGGCTGATTGACACATCCAGGCATCGGCTGGCTACTGACTTCAACCTATGAGACACCAGTCCAACAAAACATAATTATTTCTTGTCTCTACAGGTAGGTCAGATGACCACATACTCCAGATAAATACCCCATTGCCTGGGTTCCCTCCTTACCTTTGACTAGCCAGGGTCCTGAAAATCCTGTGCTCCCTGTTCCCAGGACAGGCTAGAGGGCTAAGTTAAGGATGGAACCCCTGGCATGGGGACCAAATGGCCACCTAATGCCCATTGGTATACCAGGAAACTGGACCCAATAATGAAAGAAGTCACTTGACCCTCGTTATGCAGAACCAGGGAGGTATTGTATGACCTTAAGAAATGATTATTTCTATATAAATCATCCAGGATTATAACCTGGCTGTACTCAAAGATCAGAACTACAGCTACAGGGTTTTAAAAATGGTAAAGATTCAGCTATCACTGACAACAGCTTAAAAAATGTCTCTCGCCAGGTGGCAGTGGTGGTGCACGCCTTTAATCCCAGCACTCAGGAGGCAGAGCCAGGCGGATCTCTGTGAGTTCGAGGCCAGCCTGGCCTCCAAAGTGAGTTCCAGGAAAGGTGCAAAGCTACACAGAGAAACCCTGTCTTGAAAAACCAAAAAAAAAAAAAAAATTAAAAAATTAAAAAAAAAATCTCTTTTTACTCAAGGTCTATTCAGGCTTAATAATGTAAGCCTTCCTGTCCTTGCTAATTTCATTAAGTTGTAACTAACTGGGAAACCTGTATACCCAGATCTAATTTATATAGATATACTGTCAAAGTTAATTTAAATACATCTAACAGATTTTGT
Source organism: Onychomys torridus (assembly GCF_903995425.1). Classification (NCBI taxonomy): domain Eukaryota; kingdom Metazoa; phylum Chordata; class Mammalia; order Rodentia; family Cricetidae; genus Onychomys; species Onychomys torridus. The sequence continues at coordinate 26,693,148 of NC_050443.1, forward strand.
TCGCAGTCCTCAAACACCTGTAGAGATCTGAGACTATGGCCTTCAATATAGAAGCTTTTGACAATAGAGAGACACGTAGGCTCCTGTATCTTCTCCAAGAAGACAGATGGCTGCAGAAGAACTTCCACCTGGAGGCTTATGGAAAGGCTGGCCACACAGTGAAAAGCTGAGATCCTATCCAGACTGTGAATAAGAGGAGCAACATTGGGTCGATTATCCTTTCTGCCAAGATAGGTAGGATGACTTCCCCAAATTTCTACTCCACAGAAAAAAAATCCATCAGATCTTCTGGGCTTACCAGCTGGACAAGTGCTGCCTTTGGGGCCTCTGCCCTCAACAACCACGGAGAGACTTGGGAGTGCTGCCTACACATCTGGGAAGCTGTCTCATGTCTTCTTAAATTGATCCTTCTCAGATCTGACGATGTTTGATGACTAGGATATCAGTTTAACAGGCCCAATCCCAAGACTACAAGTACCTTGATAGCTCATTAATAAGTTTCCTGTTAAAAATACAGACAGGTGTGCCTCATTCATAGAATTCATGGTATAGGATAGACTGGTTTCATACAGGATAGACTGGTTTCAGATATAACTCCAGAGGTTCAAAGTTTTAATATTGATAAATGCAATTTCAATAAATGGATAAAGCATTGACTATATATAAACAGTTCTTAAGAGTCCTTAAATTTCTGTGGGTTTTTGACCCTTTTGTTATAATACAAACCTATTCCAGCTGTCTTACAGATACCTACAGGTTTCTGGGGAAAGAAAAGGAAAGAAAGAAAGAGAGAGAGAGAGAAAGAGAGGGAGGGAGGAAGGGAGGGAGGGAGGGAGAGAGAGAGAGAGGGAGGGAGGGAGAGAGGGAGGGAGGGAGGGAGGAAGGGAGGAAGGAAGGAAGGAAGGAAGGAAGGCAGGCAGGAAGGCAGGAAGGCAGGAAGGCAGGCAGGCAGGCAGGCAGGCAGGCATTTGGTCTAATGAAAACTAACCATCTCCAGAGTCCATTTTGACCGCATTCATTTGTTGAGCATGCTTTGCAGATCCACTCCCCCTCCCTGACCTCCACAGAAACAGCAGATGCCATGGCTTCTGTACTCCTGATCTGGCATGCCTTTCCCGAAGCTCCTGGAATAGCACTGCTGCAACCTGCCTTCCCAGCTCCCTCAAGGAACAGATGCCTGAGATCTCCCACCGTCATGCATGACTCCCAGCTTCCCTCTCCCCACTTTGCCCCTTGTCAGCATGAAGCAGTCTCGAGAATTCAGCACCCTTGTTCCCCCACTTGCTATCCATAACTCACCTTTTTATAATCATCAAAATGGAGGAATGTTAATATTCTGACCCACTCCTTGGAAACCTGCTCCTTGGAGACTTGCTCCTTGGGGCCGCCTTGTGTCCTGTTCTAAAAGCCTGATTTCACAAAAAGCCCCCCTACTCCCCTTCAATTCCCACAAGGTGTGCACACCTCTGCTTTCCCTCCCTTCTCTTCCTTCCTGCCTCCCTCTTTCCCATCTTTCTCTTCATCTCTCTATTATAATAAACCCTCTCCACAGGGATGAAGCGCCTGGCTGTGAGGGACTGTTCCACATGCCACCACCTGCTGCTGCATCTGCCCACCATGTTTCCCTGCATGCATGGGATACCCTGGCCCTGGCCAGCTGGGGTCACCTGTGTGCAATATCATAACACCATGACCCTCCCTCCTGTGACTGAAAGCACCTGATGCCTCTTGTGAGCAGGTGCCGCTGCTCTGATAAAGTCAGAGGCTGTTTCATTTGGAGGACCATGCCCCACTATGGTACATGCAGCTCCCTTCTGCTGTAATGTTGTGTTTGAGATAGGGTTTCTCTGTCTAGGACTCACTCTGTAGACCAGACTAGGCTAGCCTTGAATTCAAGAGTTCCACCCACCTCTGCCTCCTCAGTGCTGGGATTATAGGCATGTGCTGTAATGGTTTTGAAGATGGGTTGTGGTACAGGATCTTCAGACCTGTGTCTGTCCACTTCTCACTACTGAAGTATGTGTCCCAGGCTATGATTAGGAGATCATGGAAGCTCAAGGGTATGGTGCTGATGTCAGCTTGGCTTTGGTGGCTGGTCACGTCAGGGCAATGGCAGAAATGTTTGTGTTGGGGGAGAGGAGTGGACGACCAGCAGCACATAGCAGTGTCCTGTGGTCTCTTCAATGTCACATCTCCAACTGCCTCCCAATACAACCACCACGGAGTACCATGCCTTGAACACATGAAGCCATGGAGAAGCACATATCCAAACACAGCAACAGCACCTTCCAAGTTGGAGCCTATATTCATTAAGTTCAATTCATTAAGTCACAAATCCTCACAGTCACTTGACAATAAAGAACCTGCCTGACTCCATTTTGAAGGCAGAAGCCATTATATTGTATTGTTAAAAATAAACGTCCATTTATCTTAAGAGCTGAGTTTCTGTTTCCTGGAACCTGCCCCCAACCCTTGACCTTGACTTGTTTTTGAGAACACCCTGACTGGTCCTAATCAGTGGCCACATGGTGACCGTATGGTGATGGATGTTGGATTTGTTTTGTGTTTTGAGATTCTTTTGTATTTCCTCACTGCTCTATTGTCTGGCTTCTGTAAACCTGCTTTACAATAACTTGTGATTTGATTCCTTAAAAGGTGCCTAAAAAAATGGGCTCAGGGTCAGGCAGCAGTGGCACACGCTTATACCAGCCCTAAGGAGGCAGAGGCAAGAAAATCTCTGTGAATCTGAGGCCAGCCTGGGCTACAAATCGAGTTCCAGGACAGCTATTATTTATTAAGCAGCACAATGTTATTCATTTAACGGTGCTGTGTAGCAGGAATCTTAAAGATCTTAAAGATTAATAAAATCAAACCTGAGGCCAGTTATTGGGGTGAATGCTGGAAGATCAGAGAAGCAGAACAAGCCACAGCTTCCTCACCTCGACAGTTCCTCAGCTGATCCTATTTACTCAGACTGCAAGCTTCTGAGTCCTCATCCGAATGGGTCTCAGCTGAACTGTGCTGCTCCAAAACCTAAAAGCTTAACCAGCCAAATGCTTCTAGTTTCTGGTCCTCACACCTTGTATATCTTTCTGCTTTCTGCTATCACTCCCTGGGGTTAAAGACGTTTCCTTGAACAGATGGATTTCTGCCTCTGGAATGCTAGGATTAAAGGCACGTGCTACCACTGCCTATCCTCTATGTTTAATATTGTTGCTGCTCTGTCTCTGATAAGTTTATTAGGGTGCACAATATTTCGGGGAACACACCACCACCAAAGTGCTGTTTACCAAGTGAGAGAAGCCATGAGGTGAAGCAAAACCCACTGTGAGTTTATTAAGGAAAGATGTGCATAGGCCTGTGGAATGACCCTGCATGAAGAGGGGGAAGGATAAGTGGAACTCACTTTTATAGGTTCCCCCACTACATGCGCACATGAACTTATGTAGCTATGCCACACATGTGCATAGATTACATGACCATGCTGCATGCAAGTTACATGATCACATAGTGCACGGATTACACAGGACATAAGGCCCTGGGATTAACAAGCATCTTGCCAGCACACGAGAGGTCATGTAGCTGAGGGAGTAGCTACGAATTCTAACAGCCAGGGCTTACACAGAGAAACTGTCTTGAAAAAAGTTTAAAAAGAAATGGGTTGCTCTCTCTCTCTAACCTGACTTGGGAGGCAGTTGCTGGCCTGCTCTCAGGCCATAAAAATCAAGCTTACTTCAAATTTAGCTCAAAATCTGAGGTAGTGGTTGTATTCTCGCCTGGGGGGTTAACAGTTAGGCACAAGAGAGTAAAGAGGAATAAGGCATGATGTGTTCACTTCATTTCTGAATTCCATCCTGAAGCACCTGGAAGAGTCTAGGGAATGTGTGAAGTCTCACAGGGCCAAAGACTCTCAGTAAGTCATTGCAAGGCAATCAGTGGGGGAGGAGAGAAGCAGCAGGGACCCCTTGAAGCCAGCTTCAAAGCACTGGGGATCCATGAATCCGGCATCACCAGAAGCATGGTCCTGTGTTTGTATCTTCCTGTCTTTTCTCATTCTGGGCTAGGGACTGACTGAGCTCAAGGCCCTGTGTGAGCAAAGCACAGGGTCTGCCACTGAGCCACGCCCTGGCCACGTGTGTCATTGTGTTCCCTGTAACATGGTTCCTCCTGGGAGACCCGCGACCTGTTTCTTCCATCGCCCTCTTAACCCCATGACTCCTCTCCCTGCCTCCAATGTCACTCCTCACCACTGTCACCACTGTTAATGCAGACATATCCTGTATTATATATATAAATATATATAATTATGTGTATGGGAGTTTTGCCTGCATAAGCCTTTAATAGACGTTTTAAGATCCAAATCCTGACAGCCAGGGAACGCCCTTTTTCAGCTGTGCAGCCCTTGCTGGCTATGAGAGAAATCGGCACAAACAGGACATCGGCTGTCATCTCTTTTTAACTGAAGTGAGCAGCTATGATGCCTCTTCTGATCCCCACACTCTTCAACGTGGGTCACTGTGGAAACTGAGGCCATCTTCCCGTCTTACATTAGTGCACCAGGACCCAGAAACGCCAACATGGTTTCCTGTTCAATAAGATCACAGGGGTCAACAGACAAGGTCCTTGCTAGGGTCCCAGCTCCCTTCAGTGTCCTCTCCCAGCTGACGTCGACAAAACGCCCTGCTAATCCTGAGTGCTTGCCCCTGCTCCCAAGGGTCTTCAGAGCCAGGCATCCCAGATCCTCCATGAAGAGCCCATGATCTTTCCTGTCCTGCAGGCTGTCTGCCCCTCCACAGCCTTGCTTCCTCTGCTTTGCTGTTTGCCCATCTGTGTGCTGTGGGCTGTTTCCTATAACCCGGCAGGAAACCGGGCAGCATACAGGGACTGCACCACCTATACCCCCTTCCTGGTCTTGATGCAGTCCTGGGGATGTCTGGAATGCATGAAGGAAGCCATTCTCTGGGTCGTGACAACAGCTGTGTTCCGCTGACAAGCCACTTCCGGTCTGAGACTTGCTGGGTTGTCTTCGATTTGGGACAGTGGGTCAAAGTCCTTTGAGAAAACACCAAAATTATCTGCTGGGCCACCTCCTAGGGAGAGGCCACACGGTGTTAACCCCACTGAGTCTTTCTGCTGCTGTGTGCTTGACCTCTCCACCGCTCGGCTCACAGGCAGCACACAGCATTGCCATTTCTGCCAGGCCTTTCTTAGCTGCCCAGCTAGAGGCCTAGACACAATGGGCATCACAAAGACAGCCTCGGGGCAGTGTGAGCAGAGGCTATGATCTCACTAAAAATGCAGCCCATTTTTAAGAACAATGTGGAGAGGTGTGTGGTGGGTGATAGAAAATTACATGTCCACAGGGTTGGGCTTGCCCGGAGGACCGCCTAACTATTTCCGGTTCAGAATAGCCATGTCCGGGTCAGACATCTCACGGGACTGGGACTCTGTGGCTTTATGTGGTTGCGTAAAGTGCACGCAGCCATGTAATCTATGCGCATGCGTGGAGTACCCACACGAGTTCCTGTACGCATGCACGGCCCAACCTTTATAAAGCCGGTGCCATCTTGCATAAGCCCCCCCTTATCTCTTCACCCACATGTGTTTCACGCAGGCCTGTCACTTCTATCCTTTTTAATAAAACTCTTCTGTGGTCTTGTCGTGCTCGGGACGTGTTCCTAGCGCCACTTAAAAACTAACAATGGGCACTCCTGTAATCCCAGGACTCAGGAGGGTGTTCAAAGCCTGCCTGGACTGCATGGTGAGACCTTGTCCAGAAAACAAGCCTCACCTGTGAGACCCCTGGGTTTAACACCTAACAGTGAAAAATTAAAAAAAATAAAATAAAAAAGGAAAAAACTAAAAGCAAAAAGAAACATGGAAAAGCATTTGATGCTGGGCTGGTTTATTTCCTTCTGGCTATGACAGTCAGTGGCTTCCACAGGCTTGTCACACTGGCCCTCCTGGGGAGAGGAGCCACCCACCTGCTTGGAGGAAGTCCACCTCAGAAGAGGAGGCCTATGCCACAGACTCCCCCAGACCCTGGCGGGCAGTGGCAGCAGGAGGCTGCACATCACCATAGCTGAAATCGTGGCCAACCAGCAGGTCCCCCTGAGTGATGCCACTGAGGCAAGTGTCCTCACGAGCTCTGGTGTGCTGTGTGCCTCCCCTCTCCAGGGTGGCCTGGAGAAGGCCTCGAATCCGGATGTTTTCCTTGGCAGTGGACTGCAGAACCATTTCAAGCTCACCTTCCATTTCTCTGAAAAAAGGAGGAGGTGGGGTGAAAACGGTACAATGGGAAAGGAAGTTGGGGGCTGGGGATGGCTCAGTTAGTCAAGGACCTGAGTTGGACTTGGGCTTGCTGGTCCACTGGGCTAGCCAGCTGGAGAACTCTGGTCTAATGAGGGCCTGTCTCAGAAACCAGGGGAGAGTGACTGTGGAAGACCCTGATGTCAACTTCTGGTCCCCACACACGTGCACGTGTGTAGACCTCCCCCCCCAACACCTTTTTAAAAGAAAAGAAATTCCAACAGCTCCAACCCTCAAGTAGTACGACCTCCAGTGTCAGGAGAGAGCATTTTGAAGGTTTCACCACAAGGAAACCACAGTGAAGTAGAATGCAGGTGTAAAGGAGCAGCTCTTAGATACTGATCTCTTGAGTGATCTAGCGAAAGCTCAGCTTGTTCTGCACACTTACCAAGCGCAGCTTCACTTGCTACCTGGAACAGAATGACCTGGAGGATTAGCTGAAACAATGACCCGTCGCCCTGAACCGCCTGCTGACCGCCCCACAGGCTCCTGTAAAATCTTGCTTGTCCACTCCCCCTTGTGGTGTTAGAATATAAAATGAGGATGCCAATTGGACCCTGGATCAAAGCCCTTAAGGAGCTGGCTTTGGTCCCTGGTGATGTCTTCCTGCAACAACAGGTGATGTGACAGATGTGCTAATCTCACACCATGTGTACTCGAATTACACATCACACTGCACCCACCAATGTGTACGATTAGGTAATGCACACTACACTGGTGAGTTGCCATGTGCTGTTAAGCTCATGGAGAAGCTGGCTCTGGGTTGCTGCTTCCCACTTCAGACCCACCATATTTGTCTCATGGCACCCTCCAAAGCCTCTAGTCTAGGGTGGGATGGCCTTTGAGGATGTGACCAGGAGGGAAGAACCCAATTTTATAATTTTATAATCACTGAGCCCTTGAGAATAACTAGAAGGCGAGCCGTTTCTAATGGATGTGACTATATCAACCCCATGATACACAAGTGCCTGCCATGGGGAAGACAAGCTGTGGGGGAAAGGTCAAGAACTCCAGCTGGCTGCCTCAACTTCCCCAGCTGGTTTCTATAGGATGTTGTAAACATGCAATCTGATGATGTCATTTCTATTGCTGTTTGTTCTTTTACTTGGAAGCCTCACTGGAGGGGACTCTGCTCTGCCCAGGACTACAGCTGGCTGCCTTACTCAATTTCTGCAGCATGTTTGCAGCGCCTAATTTAATGTCTATCTACATATGCACCTACTTACTGTTGTGTGATATTTTGATTGTGTTCTGACACATAAAGCTTGTGTGGAGTCAGGGCGGAGCTAGCCACTAGCTGACCAAGAAGGATTGGAGGACTGTAGAGAGAAGTGATAGGAAGTGGTAAGGCAGGGCAGAGCCAGGATCTTGGCCCTTTTGGACAGAGGAATGGAAAAGGTAGGAAGCAATTGGCAGCAGCTCGCTGTTCTTTGATCTTTCAGGTTCTTCCCCAATATTTGACTCTTGATTTTTTATTGATTAAGATTGATTAGATTAACGCTTCATCTGGTATCCAAGTTTTGGGACACAGATTCACAAAATAGCTGCCTACCTACGGCTTTGCAGCCACAGGCATGTGCCAGAGCTGTACAGAGGAACTGCACCCACTGGAGTCATGACACCATTGGCTTTCCTTTCCTTCCCAAAGCCTCTGAACAAGCACGAGATTATCCTGTTGCAATCTCTCTACAGCCAATTACCACAAGTTCCCAATTCCACAGGCTCCTGGGCTCCAAACAAACACTGCCGAAGTTGGCCCCTCAGCACCCGCAGCTCTGCCCTCAGGCACTGCCGGTCATGGCTGCTGCTTTTGAAATACCCCCAACCACCCCCACTTGAAACACCTCCCCACCTCCCACCCCCATCAGCGGTGCCGGTCCCTGGCTCTTTGGCTCCTTTCTCCCACGGGTTGTGGGCTTTCCCTGGACTTTTCCTTAGACTGCTGACAAGTGATCGGCAGCAGCTGTCCCCAGCGAGGCTGTGCACCACCTGTGTTCTCCGCTCTGATGTGCTATGCAGGCAGCCAGCCTCACACTGCAGTCGCTGTCAGCAGATTTGGTGAGACCTGGGAATTCCTAAAGGGGGAATCACTTAAAAAAGAGAGAGAAACATGCCGGGCGGTGGTGGCCCACACCTTTATTTCCAGCACTCAGGAGGCAGAGGCAGGCGGATCTCTGTGAGTTCGAGGCCAGCCTGGTTTATAGAGTAAGTTTCAGGACAGCCAGGGCTACACAGAGAAACCCTGTCTCAAATCCTCCCCTTCCCAAAAGAAAGGGGAACATTATTGTGATGGAGGGAGTTAGTCTCTGTATGACTCCACATTGGATGGTTTAAAAATGGAACCATTAAATGAGGGGATAATTAACTTGGCTGGGATTTATGTAATGTCAATTAAAATATTATTGGTTTGGTAATTCTTGTTTTATCTATAAAAAAAGTTAGTTGATATGAGTGCCAAGACACAGGCCTTAGAAAAGGTTATTACAGAAAATAATGCAATTTTGACCAATAAGTTGCAAGCCTTAGAAACACCTATTAAAACAGATACTAGAGATATTCAGACACAGAGGAATTTAAAGGAGAACCAACCTCACCATTACATTATAAAATTAGAGAGGAACAGCTCAAAGTTCTCAAAAAACCCACCCTACAGGAACAACTACCAAATGACAGGTATCCCCAAGGCTGTGTAAGAGCTGACTGGATTCCTGCGGAAATGTTGGATTTGAGGAGATTTAAGGAAGCGATAGTCTCATGTGGCATGCATTCACTTTTGTGAACAATGAAACAGGGCTAGAGGTATTGAAATCTCCCAAGACCAACTTCTTGGAGAGGGCAATTATGCTGTTATACAAAAAAGTATCCATATGATGACCACACCCTGGATCTATGCGACACAGTAGCTTTGAATGCTTGGGACAGAGTTGAAGAAGTCAAAAAGAGAACTGAGTCATTTACTAAAGTTATACAGGGCCCAAAAGAAACCTTCACTGATTTCTTACAAAGATTGACTTCATTTGTAAAGAGAATGATACCAAATCCAGAAGCTAGACAAATAATTGAATCTTTGGCTTTTGAAAATGGCAATTAACAATGCAAAAGGGTAATTAGGCCTTTAAAGGCAAGATCAGCACCCATAGAGAATAAATACAGTCAATATTGAATCTTATAACCATGATGATGTTTGGATAGGAGAGGTGATTTCCAGAGGCTTTAAGAAAAATCAAAATGTCAGATGTTTTAATTGTGGTAAACCAGGTCACCTAAAAAGGGATTGTAGTTAGGGTGTTCCTAGGAACAATGTTTTTTCTAGGAATAATCCAAACGAAAGGCCTCTGCCTTCTGGAGTCTGCAGAAGGTGCAGCAAAGGCACCAATGAATGCAGATCAACAAGGGACAGACAATATAACCCTTTGCCATCAGGAAATGCCTTGGGGGGCCTCTCGCAGGCCCCCATGTCAAATATGGTTCAGTCATTCCCTGTCACCATGGGGGGAAACTCCTCCACACTGCAATTAAAGGACCTAATGCCTATTGTAAAAACATACTGCTCTGGATGATAGAACAGCTTTAGATAATAAAACAAAAATTTCAGGAAAAACCATAAAGCAAATATGAAGATTAGATTTGAACAAGAGAGACATCTTGATTAGAAGAGGTGGTGATAGTTCATCTAACAGTGTGACCATTCAACCTAAACTAACTTATAAAATTAACATATGCTTTTCATTTGATCAGCTATAACTTGCCAAAGTTAGGGTTGGGGCAGGGTTTTGTTTTTAATCTTTCCAGGAGAATGAAGACATCCAGCTAAAGAATCTGAAGACCACTGGACAAATGAGACAAATGAAGAAAAAGGATGAATCATCCAAAGAAAATGTCCCAAAAGAGTAAATTTGCCTATTGGAATATCACATCTCCAACAAGATAAAATTTCATAAATCTTCCCAAATGTTTGTTTTTGCTGTTCTCTACAGACATTTAATGCAAATGGTCTTTTTGTAGTCACAGTTCAATTAAAAATTAAAGCTGGATTTGGAGTAGGAGAATGGCTCTCTGCTTCTCTAAACTCAAGCATGCTTATAAAGGAAAACCCAAAATCTCTGTGTCATGTCAGAAGAGCCACTTGGTATACGACAGAAGAAAACCAAAATTAAGGGACTATTCTATTGACACTAATCTCGTAATTCTTTGGTTTTATTTTGACTCTTTAAAAACTTTTCTTAAGGTATAAATATTATCTCAAAATTTGTAAGATTAATATATACGTATATTTAAAAATTTGTCATAATATTAATTTTCATATAGAGTACTGATTCTAGAAAAAGACTTCATCTAGCTTTCTGTACTTGATTTTGGGTTTGAATCTCTATCAGGTAACTAGGAATTAAGTTTTTGTGCTCTGGGTGTACGTAACAAATTATGTTCCTTTAACCTCTTCAAGGTCTGCTGCACATGACTTTTAAAATGTTTAAGTTTTCTGCAGTGAACTATGACTACGCCTAACAGCAACCTTTGAAGTCTCTAAAAGGAGGATGGGGCCCCACAATGATGATTCCGTCTGGACTGTGGTAATGCCACTACGCTGACAAACACCACCCAAAGATCGGCTTTGGACTACAAACTGCTCAGGACAATTTCAAGGTGGCCAGCTGAGATGGCCCAGCCTCACGGACCTCTAGCCAGGACTTGAGACAGCCCTGCACTTTACACAGACGGGACAACAAGTGACCCGGTCAGCTCTCCAGGACTGGACCAGTACCCCTATCTTTATCAAGGTCCCCTAAAGATGCCAGCACCCCCAGACAGCAGAAATAATTTTAAGAACACAACACCCACATTCCAAAGAAGTGGGGTGGATGGTTTGTTGTTGTCCAGTGGGTTGTGGGTATTTGTCAATGTTTAGGGTGGTTGGTTACAAGTTGTTATTGGTAATGGTCAGGAAAAAAGCTGAACAAAGGAGATTAGATTCAGAGATTCTGTTCTGAAAAGAAAAAAGGGGGAATACAGAAATGACAGGATAAAACGGTAGATTATTGAATCTACTTGTGACGGCACTCCTGCTGAGCGGCTCCTGGCCTGGCTCCAGAGAGCAGCACCGGCCCTAATCCATCTTTTGTTTAGCAGACACCTTTTGTTTCCCTTGTTGCCTTCTGTGCGAATCTGTCTTCAAGTTCCCCAAGGATACAAAGGCCTATGCAAAGCTTGATTCAGGAAACCCAGAAAACTGTGGCGCCTGAGAAATTGATGAATTTACACTTGGCATTGTATTGTTGGGAGCCCCTTTCAGGTTGTTTTGAGCATCTGGAAATGAACTGGCTAAACTGTATTGGAGAGAAATAAAACCGCCCTAGGCCAAGGGTTAGTGCTTCAGTCCTTCGAGGCTGCACCCCCTGCAGCCATGAAAGGCTAGATTCATTCTTAAGATGCCTCTGGGTCTTTATTCCAAGGACCCTTGTGAACCCACACACCCGTGTTGTGACACACAGGGACATCTACTTTTAAACAAAAATACAAATTTAAGGTTATTTTTGTTAGAACATACTGTACTTACATTTCTACCCTTGTTTAAGGTATTGTACCTATACAGCTCATTTAACAATGTACTGTAAATTTCTAGTCCTTTGAAAGTTCGTTTTAGGAGAATGAAGGCTAAGGAATCTAAAGAACACTGGATAAATAAGACATCTGAAGAAAAAGGACAAATCATCTAGAAAAAAATGTCCCAAGAAAAAGAGTAAAATGGCCTATTGGTAAATCATCTATAAAATTTCATAAGTCTTCCTAAATGTTTGTTTCTGCTCTTCTCTAAAGAAATTTAACACTATTGGTCTTCTTGTAGTCCCCGTTCAATTAAAATTTAAACCTGACTTTGGAGTTGGAGAATGGCTTTCTCCTTCTTTAAACTCAAGCATGTTGTTAAAAGGAAAATGCAAACTCCCTATATCATGCCAGAAGAAAGAGCCCTTTTCTGATATTGGACAGGACATAAACCAAATTAATTAAGGGACTATTTTATTACTACTAATCTCAATTCTTTGATTCTATTCGGATTCTTTAAATTTTTCTTAAAGTATGAATTCTACACCAAAATTTACAAGATATATATATATATATATATATATATATATATACACACACATATTTAACTTTGTTAAGATAATAATGGTCATATACAATACTAACTAATTCTAGAAAAAAAAAGGCATCAATTAGCTGCCTATACATGTCTTTGTGTTTGAGTCTTTATCAGTTTTCTGCAGGAAATCACGGCCAGGCCTAACATCAACTGAAATCTCCAGGAAGAAGATGAGGCCCCACAACAATTCCACGTGGACAATAATAATAGCACTAAGCTGACAAACAAGATCAGCTTTGAACAACAAAAAGCTCAGAGCAATTTTGAGAGATAAACCCTGAACTTTGGCATTATGCATAGAATGGATAATAAAGGATATAGTTACCTTTCCTAGAATTTGACAATTAACCCAAAATTTTTCTTTTTAGAATAAAGATACCTTCACCCATATCCAGCAGGAAGCAATTTTAAGAATACAACACCCACATTCCCAAAGAGGTAGTGTGGGGCAGGTGGTTTTTTGGTCTTTTAATGGGTTTTGGGTCTGGGATAATTTTCATTGTTTAGGGGGGTTAGTTACAAGTTGTTGTTAAGGGTTAGGAAAAGGGCTAAGCAAAGGAGATTAAAGGTTCTTGTTTTTTTAAAAAAAGATACATAGAAATGATAGAATAGAGGGTAGATTATTGAATCTACTCAGAAAAATAAAGAGAAGATACAGATATGATATAGATAAAAAGATAGAGTATTGAATCTACTTTTTTTTTTTTCCGAGACAGGGTTTCTCTGTGGCTTTGGAGGCTGTCCTGGAACTCGCTTTGTAGACCAGGCTAGCCTTGAACTCACAGAGATCCACCTGCCTCTGCCTCCCGAGTGCTGGGAATACAGGCATGCGCCATCACCAACTGGTGAATCTATTTTTAAAAAGACAATTATTAATTTTAAATACTTTACATTGGATTGGATTTTTGTATATTGTATATAAATTATATATATTGAGATTGATATTGTTAGAAAAGGCTGTAAGTATACTTCTAATCTTGTTCAAGATATTTTTTGTTTTGTTTTGTTTTTTTGTTGAGACAGGGTTTCTCTATGTAGCTTTGTCCCTTTCCTGGATCTCACTCTGTAGACCAGGCTGGCCTCAAACTCAGAGATTGGCCTGCCTCTGCCTCCCAAGTGCTGGGATTAGAGGCGTGCGCCAGCACTGCCCGGCGGCGAGATATATTATACTTATACCGTTCATTTATCAATGTAATGCAATTTGCTGCTCCTTGAATGTTATTATTACCAACTATTTAGGATATATAGAAATGAAAGTTAGTCGTTAGACATTACAATTGAACTTGTAGTCATAGTAGGTGTGTTTTCAAGGTCGAGCTGATATATTTTAGATAGACAGGTCATCTTCAAACCCTTCAGAGATCTACAGAATATGGCATTTAAAATGTTTTAATAACTTAGAAAATTTTTCTTTTTTTGTTATAACTATGAGACATGTTGGCTCCTGGAAGTACCAATCTACTTCAGAGAAAATATAGGCATTGAAGAAACTCCATATGGAGTTAACTTTCATTGTGGCAAAAGTTAGCCACTGGACAACAAAGTATCCTCGAATTGACTGCTGACAAACAGGACAAAATGGACAGAGAGGACACGAAACAAAGGACTACCGATTCTTGCCAAGACAAGTGTGGTTGTGGCATCTTCTGAGGCCAGGAAAATATGGTACCATCCCTGAAGTGGCCTTTGCAATCCAGAAAAGGTACAGTGCCCTTTTCTTCGAAGGCAGCTGAACAGGGAGTGGGCCGATGGCTTCTGATGTGCAATGGAACAGCAGCTGAAACAGTTATTCTTGAAGAGTAACTAAGCTCACCCCTCTCAATAGTAGACTGGCATTTAATAGAGGGATGTGGAGAACGGGATGCCAAGATGAAGCCACACACACACACACACACAGCCAAGAAGAATGGACAGCTGAATTAAAAAAACACCAACCATATCCAGAATTTTAAATCCTGAATCATGACATGACACTAGTGGAATTCAGGTGTTTCTGGTACATGGACCTCTCTCACCAAATGTGAGGTCGAACTGTTGACCTTGTGTACATCCTAATTCACAAATGAGTCTGTCAGATACGCTAAGCTTATGGGCTGAAGATGATGCCCCAACACTGCGGAGAAACCTCAGGTGACTGTCCAGGCAGCGGGCTGTTTCTGTCAACTCACATTTTTTTTTTGAAGCTGCTTGCGTGCCCTTCCTGTTTTTATTTTTGTTAGGTAATATTTCCTTCTTGGGTCTCTGAGGGAGTTGAAGATTAGACAGTTATAGTTAAAAAGTTTAGATACTTATAGTTTTCCTTGTTAAGAATTTTAGAAAAGAAACTCACTAAAGAGTAAGTGTATAAATTTGAAAGATGTTATAAGATAGTTCTGTTAGTAATATAAGTTAGGATAGAAAGTGAATCAGGTACATTTTGGACTTACCAAAATAGGATAGATAATGGAATTATTTTCTCTATTACAATCAAACGTAGAGTCAGGCTTGGTATGTTTTCAAAGTCAAAGAGATATATTTTAGGTAGACAAATGGTCTTCAAAACACTTCAGAGATCTACAGAATATGGCATTTAAAATGTTTTAATAACATAAGGCTTTTGTTTGTTTGTTTGTTTTTTTAATGGCAGTGAGACATGTCTGCTCCTAGCAGCACAAATCTACTTCAGAGACGATCATGGGCACCAAAGCAACTCCATATGGAGTTTGCTCTCTTTGTGGCAAAAGGTAGCCACTGGGCAAAAAAGGCCCTTGCCTCGACTGCTGACAGTATGCTGTCCAAATTGCACAAGCAGGACACAAAAGAAAGTAAACATTTTGCCAAGACAAGGTGGAGCAGCCCTTTAAAATTGGGGGCTAGAGAGATGGCTCAGAGGTTAAGAGCACTGACTGCTGTACCAGAGGTCCTGAGTTCAATTCCTAGCAACCACATGGTGGCTTACAACCATCTGTAATGAGATCTGGTGCCCTCTTCTGGCCTGTAGTCATACATGCTGTATACATAGTAAATAAATAAATCTTTAAAATCCTGCTTCACAGAAAAGGATGTCTGTAGATGTAACCGTCTTGTTAAATAAGAAACACAGAGTTAAAAACCAAGAGTTCAGAGCAATAGCTGAGAGCCTTACCCTTCACTGCTTCTGCTGTCTTTCCTCTCCGCAAAAGACTTCTGTGTGTCCTGTCTTTTTTATACTTTCTGGTCTGTTTTCTCATTGGTTGTAAACCCAGCCACATGACCTCCTCGTCACTGCCTGTCTGTACAGACCTCCAGATCTTCTATGGTTGGTATTGAGATTAAAGGCGTGTGTCTGCCATGCTGGCTGTGTCCTTGAACACACAGCCTCCCAAGTGCTGGGATTAAAGGTGTGCACTACCACTACCATCACCACCACCACCACCCAGCTTCTGCTCTGGCTTGCTCTGACCTCAAGGCAACTTTATTAACATACAAATAAAATCACATTTCAATACAAATAAAATATCACTATAGATGTCAGATATTATAGGCCTGCAGGCTGAACAATGCAGAGGAATCTTGGGTGACTGTCCAGGCAGCCAGCTGTTTCTGTCATGCTTAATTTACTCATTAATTCCAAAGTGAAAGTATACCTATGGGACATCATTCTCTGAAACCACGCAGAACAAACAAACTATTATGTCAATTAAAAACAATGACTAAGAGGAAATAAAGTAAAAAGAAATCTTATCTACATTTTTTTAAACTGAACATATGCAGAACATAAACTATGAATTGAATATTAAGAGAAATAAAAAAATGTATTTAAAAATTTGCAAATACCAAGAACTTACTTGAAATATGACAAGGCAGATTTACCAAAAGTTCAAACTTAACAACTGCAAATGAAGTCACATGACATCCACTGTCTTCATCCCTGGCAAAGATGGCTGCCAACCAGGAGGCAGCCTAAAGATGGTGGCAAACCACGTTCTGTTTATATCCCAAACTAGAGTCATGTCACATGGTTCCTTCACGATTACCTGAGCATGAGTTTTAGCTGTCACATCAGGTCATGAGGTTGAAGCTGACTGGAGGTACAGAATGTTTACAGAAACCAAATCTAACACTTTGTCTCCTCTGCTTTCCTTTCACAGCCCCACGTGGCTCAACTGACACAGGACACAGGACACAGGACACTTTCAAATATGCTTGGGTAAAGAGAAGGGATAGCAATCATTCACATTCAGAGCCAGCTTTCTAATAAAGCAGAACAGCATAAAACAACTTCAATGTTATCCACAGCCAAAAGACATCTTAACTCCTGTTAACCCAAATCTACCCAGCAAAGAACTCAAGAGCAGCCATGGCTCAGTGGTGGCTAGTGGGGTGGCAGAGATGGCAAACAGACTATCTATCCACATACTGAAAACAGACAGACAGATGGACAAAAGTTTCCAACCAACCAGAACCAAGTGGGTGGGCAAAGTCTCACTATTTGCCTTGGATGGGAGAATACTGAGGTCCAGCGGAACCCCTCCACATCTCAGATTGAGATCCTATAGAATAGACCAGACTAGGATTCCCCAGGAGGCTCCGTCAATGCTTGCTGCTTTCCCAGCACAGCAGCTCACCTGATAGTTAGAGCACGTGTCTCCAGAGGTAGCCCCTCAGCCCCGGAGTTCCAGAGTAAAAGTCCAGCTTTAAAATTTGGATCTTGTTGGGGTCCTCCAGAAAACATTAATCCCACTGGTTGAGAATAAGACCACTACCACAATTTAAAGCCAAATTTGACATTTTAATTAAACAGTAGGCAGGTGGATGGACTCCAGATTCCCAGGAAATGGCCACTTGTCATGTTTCGTAGGGGCTTAAAAAGGCAAAACTGCCGGGCGGTGGTGGCACACACCTTTAATCCCAGCACTCGGGAGGCAGAGGCAGGTAGATCTTTGTGAGTTCGTGGCCAGCCTGGTCTACAGAGTGAGATCCAGGAAAGGTGCAAAGCTGCACAGAGAAATCCTGTCTCGAAAAAAACAAAAACAAAAACAAAAACAAAAAAACAAAAAAACAAAAAAAAAAAAACAAAAAAAAAAGGCAAAACTAGTAATTCATTAATTACATCTCCCACCAGGTCCAATCAGGGGGAAGCACACTTCCTGACATATCTCCTGCCCATGCACCTCCCGCCCACTGTGCTCAAGCACATCTGGTGCTGATGGGTCACACAAACACAAGAAAAGAGCAACTTATTCTTAACTGTCTTAACTGCAAACAGAACCTAATCTGCAAGGTATGTTTCCTGCTGATCAGAGATGAAGAGAGCATTAAATAGAAACACTGAGCACAAGACAGACAGACAGACAAACAATCCACTGAAAATACAGATCTGAAAAGCTAACTGCTGGAAAATTTTAAAGTTACCAAGTACAGGACTCAGCAAGAGGCCCTGACCTCTACCTAATCTGAGTTCCACAAGGATACTGAGAAACAATCAGACAGTCACACACATTTCTGTGTGTGCGTGTGTGTTTGTGTGTCTGTGTTTGTCTGTAATTGTGTTTCTTAGCCAGTGTGGTGATGCACGCCTATAATCTCAGCATTCAGAAAGCTGAGGCGTAAGTGTAATCAGATGTTTCCTGTCCTGACTGCCTGGTCCTAAATAATCACTCAGAGGCTTAATATTACTTATAAATGCTCAGCCAATAGCTCAGGCTTGTTACCCCATTTCTAGATGTCCTGTTTTTTTTAGCGCTGACTAGTGTCTCCCTGATCGGCCCTTCTTCTTCCCATCATTCTTAGTTTGGCTTTCCTGCCTAACTTCCTGCTTAGCTAACAGCCTGTCAGCTTTTTTTTTAAACCAATGAGAGCAATATATATTCATAATGTAGAAAAGGATTGTTTCACAGCACACGAGGATCATCTAGAAGTTCAGGGCAAGCCTTTAATACCAGCACTTGGGAGGCAGAGGCAGGAGAATCTCTGTGAGTGTGAGGCCAGCCTGGGCTACAGAGCAAGTTCCAGGACAGCCAAGGCTACCCAGAAAACCCTGTCTCAAAACAAACCAATAACCCAGAGAGATGATGACTGAAATTTTTCTAGATCTAATGAAAGACACAAAGTCCCAGAATCTATACTTTTTATAACACAGTAATATTTATACCCAGTGGAGGAATGAGAAGAAACTTTTGAACACACAGCAAAACTGCAGAATACAAAGTGATAAAAAAAACTTATTTGTATACAGATTTTTAAAAAATATTATTTTTTACTTTTATGTGTATAAGTGTTTTGACTGCATGTATGTCTAGGCACCACATGTGTTCCTCTCTGGTCCCAAAGCCTAGGCTGGCGTCACTATGTAGCCAAGGATGACCTTGAACTCCCAATCCTCCTGCCTCCAGTTCCCAAGATTACAGGCGCAGGCCCCACACCTGGATGACAAGGGAAAGACAAAGATGAATGTGGTGGTTTGGGTAAGAAGACCCCACGAGTCATAGATCTGCAGGCCTGGTCCTCAGTTCAACAACTGTTTGGAAGGATTAGGAGGTGTGTCACTGGGGGTGGGCTTTAAGGTTTCAAGACTCCTACCCCATCTCTGTCTGTCTCTCTGTCACTCTTTCTGCCTGCTGCCTACAAACGTAGCTCCCAGATACTTCTCCAGCACCATGCCCGTCTGGACGTTACCACGCTCCCACAACCCCATCATGATAAGAATGGACTTTCTGAAACTGTAAGCAAGCCCCCAAATGCTTTCTTTATAAGTGTTGTCATGGGGTGGGTCGTGGTGTCTCTTCACAGCAATAGAATAAACCCTAAGACAATGCACCATCTATTTTTTAAAAAATGATAGCTAAGTATTGTTAATGTATGCTTGCAATCCAAGGACTTAGGGAGCTGAGGCAAAAAGACTTTGAAATGAAGGCCAGCATGGACTACAGAGAGTCTAAAAAGAAGCATACAGAGAGAGAACAAAAATGTGAACAGGGTCTGGAGGGAGAGAGCTGGCACAGTGATTACAAGCACTTGCTATGCAACCTTGAGGACTGGAGTTTGGATCCCGGCCCCAAGTAAGAAGGCAGGCACCAAAAACACACACGTAACTCTAGTCCCAAGGGTGGGAAAAGACAGGGTTGTGGGGCTGGCCGGCTTCCTATCTAGCTGAGGAAATGCATGCCCCAGCATGATAGAGAGACTGCCTCAAAGGAACAGGTGTGGAGTGAGAGGCGGGCACCTAAGGTGCTCTTCGGGCTGCTGCTTGCTCACGTGTGCAGGCTCATGCACCTACCTTTTCTGCTGCAGGGCCTCATCCAGGACCTCTTGCTTCTCCTGCAGCATCCGCTGCAGGTACCTCATCTCCTTCTGGTACTGAGCTGCTTTGCCAGCGAAGTCCTCCTGCTGTTCCACCAGGCGATGATGGATGTCACCCAGCTTCAAGGCTGCCTGTTTCTTGTACCCCTGAGGGAAGGCATGCAGTGAGCGAGTGCCTCAGAGCTGATTGGCTGTGTGGGCCTCAGACAACACCCAGCACCCATGTGGGCAGCTCACAACCACCTGTAACTCCAGCTTCAGGGGATCTAACTCCCTCTTCTGGTTTCCAAGGGCACCTGCACTCACATGCACACACACAGACAGACATATAAATGATTAAAAACAAAATAAAATCTGAAAAGAAAAACCAAATTTCTAATCTATATTATATCTGATTTTTATGGGATTAATATGCTAAACATGAAAATTAAACATAAAATATCTGCATCATAGACCCAATTGGATGTTTTTACAAAATTAATCTACTGCAATATTTACTTGTTTGTTTTATTTTTGAGGCAGGGCCTTGTGTAGCCCAAGCTAGCTTCAAAGTCCATTTATAACTGAAGGTGACCTTTGAACTTAGGATCCTTCTGCCTCCACCTCCCAAGTTGGGATTATAGGTGTGTAACATCAAATCCAACTTTATGCACTGCTGAGGATCAAACTTAGGGCCTCATGCATGCTAGGCAAGCTCTATGCAGTGAGCCACATGCCTATGTCTGCATTTTTTCGAATGATCCTTTCACTGACTGGCAGCTTGAGAAAGAATGTCAACAGTGTTTTACTTTATCAAAGATGTCTCATATAAGAACTCAGCAAGGGCTGGGATATAGCTCAGTGCTTGCCTAGCATACAAATGGTTCTGGGTTCACTCTCTAGTAATAACAACAAAGAAAAAGAGAAGCAATTGGCTCGTCACCTCCATTCCCTGTGACTCAGATCCTCAAGCATCCCTAGGCCTTTCATGTAATATTTAAGGCTCTAATCCCCGAGCCATCTCTCCAGTCCCCTCAGCCAACTCTTAAGTGTGAATATGAACACCGACCATTAGGATTATGTTAGGATATCAATTCTATGGGAGTTATGTATCTAAACCTCTGATGTCAGTTTTGGAAGTACTTCCTGCTTGCCACCTGCCAAGGCCTGGAATGTGATCCCAGGAAACCTGCATGAAGCAGGAAGGAGAACCAACTCCATCAAGTGTCTTAGGTCACCCATGCATGCTGCATGCACCACATACAGACACTAATACAGTAAAGCTGAAAAATAAATCTTGGGGCTGGAGAGGTGGCTCGGCAGTTACAACCACTGGCTGCCCTTGCAGAGGACCCAAGTTCATTCCCCAGCACCCACACGTGGTTAAAAACCACCCCAGTTTCAGAGGACCCCACATGATAGCCAAACATATGAAGACAAGATATCCATACACATAAAATAAAAATTAATAAATATATTTTAAAAAATGCTAGGAGGTGATGGTGCATATCTTTAATCTTAGAACTCAGGAGGTAGAGCCGGGCAGATCTCTGAGTTCAAGGCTAGCCTGTCTATAGAGTGAGTTCCAGGACAGCCAGGGCTACACAGAGAAACCCTGTCTCAGGAAAAACAAAACAAAGCAAAATAAAAATAATGAAAAAATACATCTAGGAGGCTGGAGAGTTGGCTTAGTACTTAAGAGCAGGGGTTATTTTTCCTGAGGAGACCTGGGTTTGGCTCACAAGCATCTATAACTCCAGAGTTCAGGGGATCTGCTACTTTCTGACCTCTGCAGGCACCAGGAATGTTCATGGTGTACATGCATACATTCTGGTAAACACCAGACACATAAAATAAAAAGAAGTCAGCCTCTCTCTCTCTCTCTCTCTCTCTCTCTCTCTCTCTCTCTCTCTCTCTCCTCTCTCTCTCTCTCTCCTCTCCCTCTCCCTCTCCCTCTCTCTCTCTCAGACAGTGTTTCTTTGTGTAAAAGTCCTCACTGTCTTAGAACTGGCTTTGTAGACCAGGCTGGCCTCGAACTCACAGAGATTCTCCTGTCTCTACCTCCTCAGTGCTGGGATTAAAGGTGTGTACTACCACCACCAAGCTGATATGTCTCTTCTTAAAAAGGAAGTAGGGCTGGGTGGTGGTAGCACATGCCTTTTGTGGGATCTCTGTGAGTTCAAGGCCAGCCTGGTCTACAAAGCGAATTCCAGGACATCTAGGATGTTATACAGAGAAACCCTGTCTCAAAAAACAAAAAAAAGAATTGTGTACAGCTTTTATATTTCCATGTTTAAAAAAACAAAAACACTTGGTTTTTTTGTTTTTTGTTTTTTGTAGTGATGTTACTTAACCATGGAGCCAGCAGATTTCCTTGTATTTTTTTTTATTTTTTTTAACAAATAATTGCTTGGTGTTTCAGTGTGCAGCAAACCCCAGCTTAGCTTTCCTTCCTATGAGAGACAGACAAACCCGCACAGACTCCCCTTTGAGGTGTCCTGTCCCATGGCACTGATGGCCACTTACCTTCACCCTCTCCTCCAGCTTTCCCAGGCGAATGTTGCCTTTCAGGATTTTGTTGAGGACTCCATGCTTTTCGCTCTCTAAACACTGAGCCTGAGGAGAGGGTGGAAATAGAAGCATTACTGTAGCTTACATGGAAAGTCCTAGGAATTGCTCTGGGTTTCAGCCCCCTGGCATACTGCTTGTCTAGCATTTGTGAGGCCCAGGTTCAATCCATAGTCACACATACACACACATACACACACACACACATACACACACACACACACACACACACACACACACACACACAGTTTGCAGAGAACATCCCCATTCACAAACAGGCTCCACTCCATCTAATTCCGCCTACTCCACTTTGGCTCCCACACTCCCTGAGTGAGAGCTGTGGGCAGGGCTTGGACAAGGGCTAAGGACCAACAAGGATTGGGTCCACACTGGGCATCTCTCCTAGGTAGGACAGGAGGATCTCAGAGCAGGCCTTTAAGAGCTTTAGAACACGTCTCTATCTAGCGGACACAGCATTTCTGTGGTGCTTTGGATGAGAAATGTCCCCCATAGTCTCAGGTATTTGAACTTGGTCCCCAGTTGGTGGCACTGTTTGGGGACAGATGGAACCTTCAGGAGGTGGAGACGTGCTGGAGCAAGTATGTCACTGGGTGTGAGCTATTAGAGTTCATAGCCTCGCCTCACTTCCTGTGTGTGTGTGTGTGAGAGAGAGAGATGTGATCTCCCAGCTTCCTGCTCTGGCTGCCTGTGGTCATGCCTGCCATTATGGATGGACTTTTCCTCTGGAACCATAGCCAGAATAGACTCTTCCTTCCAAAAATAGCTTTCAGTCATGGTTCCTTCAGTAGCATTCAAGGAATAATTGCTGTGATAAAAGCAAGCTTGTTGCCTGCCTAATTTGATCACAACAAAATATAAGGGAATAATATAAACCCCCATGTTCTTCTCACACCAACATGGCAGACAGTGTATCCAAGAGGGATGTCATCTAAAGACAAGCAGTTTGCACAGACACAAGCTCCCACACACTGTTAAGGGTCCCAGCTGCTAAGAGAAATGTGTGGGGCGTCTTCCTCCTAAGGCAGCCTAGTGGCAGCGGTTGGCTTTCTAGAAAGGAAAGATCTGACACCAAATGGGGCCCTGTGAAGTCCTATGTGACGCCTGGCCATCAGGACACTGTCCAGAACAGAGTGGGAGGCCTTTCCTAAAGACTGCAGGGGTGGGAGGGTCACGAGACCCCGGAGAATAGGAGAGATGTGACAGCAGGGCAGCCCATGTCACCCTGGTCTGCTCGATATAGGACCCTAAGTGCTCTACCAGCTTCCATACGCCCCTCCCTCTTCATGTGGCCACAGGGCCTTGGTGAGTGGAGTCAGGAGCATGGCAGCACCTCTGGCCATGTCCAGTTCTGACTCAGTGGTCTGGCTTTTTAGGCTATTAAAAGATCAAGTTGGTGAAATTTACAACTTCTAAATATTTATATACAGAGTGTGTGCCTTCCAACTGTATTTCCATGCTTGGTCCACAAGGCTGAGGTGTGGGCCTGAAGAGGCCACTTGAAGTTGGAAAATATCTCCACTGCACCACAAAAGACTGTCTCACCCAGGTGGGAGCTGAGGGGTCCCCACGTGTCCTGCCCTGGGACAAGATGGCTTCACATTTACTGTGACACTGTGTAGCAGGCAGGTACTCAGGAAGGTATTCTAGGTGAGCAGTTTTGCTTGGCCCCTTCCAACAAGCTTTTGCTTGCCCTTTGAACAATCCAATGAATGGGCACGTAGAGGGAAGGGGTACTAGGTGCTGTGACAGAAAACATCAGCACTGTGGTCAGGACGGCAACTTTTCAAGAGAAGTCCCAGTCAGAAGACCTGAATGGCTTCAAGGTTCCTACCATGCTGGGTCAAAGTCAGGAAGGACTTAGAAAGTGCCAGTAATGGGGCCTGAGAGATGGCTCAGTGGGTACCCAGTGGAAGAGAGAAGGTTGTCTTCTGTCAACTCATATGCAGAGACACACATGGACACTCACTCGCTCACTCCTGCACAATAACAATCCATTACGGTTTTTAAATTGCCAGTAGCGTACAATGAGTCTTACTGGAGCGCTGCCAGCTACAGTCACATTGTGACAAACGTCTGGTAACATTAAGTACAGATAATATCAAGACACATCCAATTAGCATTTTTTAAATTAAAGATAAGTAGCGACATCCTCCTCAAGTGCCCACTATTTCTACTTCTTCCTCTGCCCACTGCCCTGAGGAGGAACTTCCTAACACTTCCAGACAGCTCCATCTCTGACTCTCACCTTGTCCCTGGTCTCTCATCACGACACTCATTAACGGCCTTCTACCTGGTCATGTCTGCAACAGCAACTGCGATGTTGAAAGAACACTCACGCTTATATGCAGGTAAGTGTTTTGTGTCCAAAGCACAGAAGAGAAAATTCAAGCCAGGAAAAAGGCTTATAAAACCTGGAAGTCCGGCCCTTGGAGGGAACTCACTGTCAGAGCTTGGGGGATCTATCAGACCTTTCTGAATGCACATGGCTTGACACAGACAGCAGCTGTGTTCTCCAACCACATAATCTGCTGCAGACATCTTTTTGAATCAGTGTGGGAATGTCTAGAAGCATGCCAGGCCCTTGCTGGCTGTGCGGTGTGATATTTTATTTGTGCTGAAATGTGGTGATACTTTATTTGTGCTTTGATAAATAAAGCTTGCCTGGAGATTGGGGTGGGGGAAGGCCAGCCATTTTAAGTAAACAAAGTCCTTAATCTGATCACTTAGCAGGCAGGGTCTCAGTGTGTTCAAAGCCATACTAGGGAACAGAGCTGAGTGTGATGACACATGCCTTTAATCCCAATACCAACCATAGAGACCTGGAGGTCTGTACAGACAGGCAGTGACAAGGAAGTGAGGTAGCTGGACTAAGAGCCGATGAGAGGGCAGAAAAGCAAGGAATATAAAGGTGTGGTTAAGACAGGAAGTAACTCATATTTGGAAGCTGCAGAGCTGGTGAGGTAAGGTTGGCTAGTGGCTTTTCCTATTTCCCTGATCTCTAAGGCTTTCACCCCTATATTTGGCTCCATGTTTTTTATTTAATAAGACCATTTAGAAATTCATCTACCGTTGGAGATTTAGCTCAGTGGTAGAGCGCTTGCCTAGCAAGCGCAGGGCCCTGGGTTTGATCCTCAGCTCTGGAAAAAGAAAAGAAAAAAAAAAAAAAAAAAAAAAAGAAATTCATCTACAGTGCACTGCTCCAGCATCTAGTACCCCAATAACTGACTTAATTCCTTCCCTGAGACTACATCTACAGGTGTTCTCTAGCTACCTCTAGGAGTCTACTTCTGTCTCTCTCCCGCAGTGCTGGGAAGCCAACCCAGGGCCTTGCACACATGGAGCTGCACCTGCAGTCCTGTGCCTGGGATTCTCAGGACTCACCTGCTGGTGGGAACCCTTCAGGCACTGAGTGTAAGGGGTGCACAGAGGCACCACTGCTGTGCGGTGGACTCGGGCACCACCATAGCTGACCCCACCCCTCACCTTCTAAAGTAACATTTGCTGTTATGTAAAAGTTCTGGTTGATTTTCTTTAAAACATGTTTGGAGGCTACTACAGGAGGATCATGAGTTTGAAGGCTACCTAGGCTATGCAGTAATACCTTGTCTCAAAAAAAAAAAAAAAATTGTTTTTTCTTTTGGTTTTTCGAGACAGGGTTTCTCTGTAGCTTTGGAGCCTGTCCTGGACTAGCTCTGTAGACCAGGCTGGCCTCGAACTCACAGAGTTCCACCTGCCTCTGCCTCCTGAGTGCTGGGATTATAGGTGTGCGCCACCACCGCCCGGCTTAAAAAAAAAAAGTTTTTGCCCACGGTTAAAAGATAAAATTTTGGATAATTTGGAAATGTGGTTGAAATATTAAAATAAGATTTTTATAGATTTGCTTAAAAAAAGTCTTAAAGTCACATTTGCATACGAAGCTTAAGTTTGCAGAACATAACTTTAAGAAACTTACCAAATACTTAAGACTGTCTCGTTCCTTGGTGACATTCTCCGCCAAGCCCACCAGGTTTGCCAGGTACTGGTGGGCAGACATCTCCTTCCCCATGGCCTTTTCCACTTGCTTTCTGAGGACATCAATTTTCTTTTGGTATTGCCTGCAGAGATCCCCAGTGGTGGGATGAAAATGTGAGCCTGTATAGCTTGGGCAGGGTGCATATATGTACACAAATTATGTTTAGAAACCAGTAAGTGGCCGGGTGGTGGTGGCACATGTCTTTAATCCCAGCACTTGGGAGGCAGAGCCAGGTGGATCTCTGTGAGTTCGAGGCCAGTCTGGTCTATAGAGTGAGATCCAGGACAGGCACCAAAACTACACAGAGAAACCTTGTCTTGAAAAACCAAAAAAAAAAAAAAAAAAAGAAACCAGTATGTGTGTATATATGTACACGTACACACACACACACACACACAATTTTAGTGTTTTTGAGACAGTCTCCCTACACAGTCCCGGCTATCCTGGAACTCACTATGTAGACCAGGTTGGTCTCAGACTCACAGAGATCCACCTGCCTCTGCCTCCTGAACAATAGGATTAAAGGCATGTGCCACCACATTTGGCTACCATTAATATTTAAAAACTACACTCAGGACCAGGGCAAGGATTGGTGATAGAATGCTTGGCTAATATGCACAAGGCCCTGGATCCCAACCCCTAACCCCACAGAATTAATTAATTAAATGCCACTGTCCAGCAGTACACATCTTCTTTTCAGTTTCAAGAAGTAAATGAATCTAACTTGAAGCCAGGTGTCCAGTTAACAAGACTCAAGGGTCAACTGTGCAGGCATGCTATCATGCCCACACTTGGGAGGCTGATTGATCCAGGAAGCCTGCTAGAGTTTCAGGCCAGCCTGCCCTACAGTGTGGGCCCTGTTACAAACAAACAAACAAAAAGAACAGCACTCATAAAATGCCTAGCAATAAATCAGCTAATTAAATATTATTCTCCTAACATTTTGACTTGTGTTTAAAAGATATTTTTGAAAATGGGATCCCACATAAAGGCAAGAAGGGGATGTACTGGTGTGTGTGTGTGTGTGTGTGTGTGTGTGTGTATGTGTGAGTGTGTGGTGTGTGTGGTTTGTGGGTGTGTGGTATGTGTATGTGCTGGTGTGTGTGCAGGTGTTGTGTGTGTTTTGTATGTGTGTTTGGCTGTTGTGGACATGTGTATAGGTGGGGAAGGGAGGAGTTGATCAAGATCCAATGTACACATACATGCATGATAAGTCAAAGAATAAAAGATATTTCAAAAACAATAAATAAATGTATAAGTATTAAAAACTGGCCGGGTGGTGGTGGCGCACACCTTTAATCCCAGCACTCGGGAGGCAGAGCCAAGGCGGATCTTTGTGAGTTCGAGCCCAGCCTGGTCTACAGAGCGAGATCCAGGAAAGGCGCAAAGCTACAGAGAGAAACCCTGTCTCGAAAAACAAACAAACAAACAAATAAACAAACAAACAAACAAAAGTATTAAAAACTGAAAAAGAAAAAAGAAAGAAAAATGGGATGTAGTAATGGAAAAACAGGCTTTGAGGAGGTGGTTAGGAGACCGTCTAGAGCCCAGGGTTGCCATGTGATTATCAATATCTGAACCACAGACTTGTGAACTATAGATCCACAGAAAAGCTTGTTACACTTATATTCTGATACTGTTCCTTTGGTTTATTTTCCATTTTATTGTCCTAATCAGAGAAAGAGAAGATAAATGGAATAAAATAAAGATAACAAGGAAACGAGATACGTGCATGCGATCACACACACACACACCTGTTTGTCTTGCGCATGCGCTCTAGCTCAGCCTCGAGTGCTCTGTTTCTGCTGACCCAGCTGCTTTTCTGCAGAAGCAGGCTCTTCTTCTGCACCTGTAGGGCTGTCAGCTTTTCCAGCAGCTCCTCCATCTCAGCACTGTCTTTTTCTTCTTCCTTTCGCAACTGGCTGACGGACAAGAAAAGGCAGACATATATGGATAGTGACACACAGTACAGTACAGTGTACAGCACACCCTTTGTACAGTTCACTATAGGTACAGACCACCCTGGGTACAGACCACCCTGGGTACAGCACACCCTTTGTACAGTTCACTATGGATACAGACCACTCTTTGTACAGTTCACTATGTGTACAGCACACCCTGGGTACAGACCACCCTGGGTACAGTTCACTATGGGTACAGACCACCCTGGGTACAGTTCACTATGAGTACAGACCACCCTGGGTACAGTTCACTATGGGTACAGACCACCCTGGGTACAGACCACCCTTTGTACAGTTCACTATGGGTACAGACAACCCTGGGTACAGACCACACTGTGTACAGAACACCCTTTGTACAGTTCACTATGGGTACAGACCACCCTGGGTACAGCACACCCTGTGTACAGCACACCCTGGGTACAGACCACCCTGGGTACAGACCACCCTGGGTACAGCACACCCTGTGTACAGCACACCCTGGGTACAGCCCACCCTGGGTACAGCCCACCCTGGGTACAGCCCACCCTGGGTACAGACCACCCTGGGTACAGACCACCCTGGGTACAGATCACCCTGGATATAGCACACCCTGGGTACAGACCACCCTGTGTACAGCACACCCTGGGTACAGCACACCCTGGGTACAGATCACCCTGGGTACAGCACACCCTGGGTACAGACCACCCTGGGTACAGCACACCCTGGGTACAGACCACCCTGGGTACAGCACACCCTGGGTACAGCACACCCTGGGTACAGCCCACCCTGGGTACAGCACACCCTGGGTACAGCACACCCTGGGTACAGCACACCCTGGGTACAGACCACCCTGGGTACAGACCACCCTGGGTACAGACCACCCTGGGTACAGCACACCCTGGGTACAGCACACCCTGGGTACAGCGTAGTTATGCAAAATCAAGTGGAACTAAAAGGAAGCGGATGGCCGGCAACTAGATTCTAAGCCCTGGTGGACAACCAAAGAAACAAAACAAAAGCTGAACAACTTCTGTCAGCTCCACATTTCACACGGAGGGCTCAACCAAAAGCTGAGCAACCTCTGTCTGCTCTATGGCTGACACGGGGGGCTCAGGCAAGCTTCTGCTTTGAGGTATCACTCTCACCTTTTCAGTTCATTGACAATCGACGTATGAACATCTATGGCGATCTTGCTGTCCAGCTGTGCTTTGAGTTCCTGGCATCTGGCCTGTAAGCTCCCCAGCTGCTCCTTGCTCTCCACCAGCTGCTGCTCCTGACTCTGGGTCTTGGCCTCCAGGAGCACAAGCTGTTTAGTCAGCTTAGAAACTGGAAGGGAACAAAATCAAGACTTGGCACAGAAGACATGAGTGTTAGCCAGGCATGGTGATGATGCACTCGGGGGTCTGAGGCAGGAGGATCATGAGCTCTGGCTAGGCTAGGCCACATAGGGAGAGCCTATCTCAAAAATTTATCTTTAAAAAAGAAGAGAGGTAGGTGGATGATGGTGGCACTTGAAAGGCAGAGGCAGGTGGATCTCTGTGAGTTCAAGGCCAGCCTGGTCTACCAAGAGAGTTCCAGGACAGCCAGGGCTGCACAGAGAAACCCTGTCTCAAAAAAGAAAAACAAACAAAAGGAAGGTAGGGATGTAGCTCAATGGTGTGCTGGTTGCCCAGCTTGCAAAGGCCCTAGTCTGATTACTGAAAAATCAGTTAGCTACAAAATGACCTTTTAGGGCTGGAAGAGTGCTTATTTTCACACGCCTGAAGCCTCAGGTTCAATCCCCAGCACTGCACACAAGAAAAAATAGAGCAGGCTTGGTGGAACTCGCCTGTTACCCAGCAACTTGGAGGCAGAGGCAGTTGTTCCTTGAGCAGGGCCTGTTTCAGACTTGTCTCTTGTCCTGTGACTCCCATCTTCAAGGAGAACTGGAGGGGGTGCTATGGAAAAACTCTCAACTTGGCTCACTTGAGAGAGCACTGCCTTCTGCTATGGTGGCTCCAGGAACACGGAGGGACACCATGGGAGAAGGGAAACTCATGGAAGTCCTGGAGAACCAGAGTTTTAACCTACACTGTCCTCAGCCCCGACAGAAGAAAGGATCGACGACGGCTCGGCTAGAAGTGCTGGCACACACCTGTCACCCTTGCATAGGTAGAGGCAGGAGGACTATGATTTCAAGGCGCCCTGGACTCTGTGGCAGGTCTGGGCCAGCCTGGACTACACAGCAGACCCTGTCTCAAAACCCTAGGGTTAGGGATGTGTGGAGATCTGAATACCAATGGCCCCCATAGCCTCATTTATTTGAATGCTTAGTCACCAGGGAGTGGCACTATTTGAAAGGATTAGAAGGATTAGGAGGTGTGGCCTTGTTGGAGGAAGTATACCATTTCAGGTGGGCTTTGAGGTTTCAAAAGCCCATGCCAGCCCCAGTCTCTCGTGTTCTCTCTCTCTCTCTCTCTCTCTCTCTCTCTCTCTCTCTCTCTCTCTCTCTCTCTCTCTCTCTCTGCCTGTGAAAGCCCTCAGCTACTTCTCCTGCACCATGTGTGTTCTACCAAGCTCCCCACCATGATGATAATGGACTAAGGTCTGAAACTGTAGCAAGCCTCCAATGAAATGTTTTCTTTCTAAGAGTTGCCTGGTCATGGTGTCTCTTCACAGCAATAGTACATTGACTAAGGCAGACTGTAACTCAGTGTAAGAGTGCTTCTTGGCATACTAGGGTGGGAGAGGGTCCAGTCAATAAATATCTGAGAACACAGTCTTGGGTTGTTTCAAATGCTTCATTCTGGAACTTCTCCAACTTCCCAGATGCTACCCTACCCTACAGCCTCACGGCAGGGCCAACTGTGAGCATACAGCAAACACACAGCCTACAGTTCTGAAAAGGATGACCCCCACCCCCACCCCAGCTAATAGGACATCACTATCACTCACCTTCTTGGAGGTGCTCCTGGTGGGTGTCCCTGGATTTTGTTTGCTGAATCTCCAACTGCTCTATCAACAGCTTGTTCTCATCTAGAACCAGCTCTGCTTGAGCCTGAAGCTGCCTCCTATGATTGATTCAAAAGATTAAACACTGTCCTCAGGTTCTGAGCAACCACAGAAATGTGTCACAGTGTGGGTCAACACCAGGGCATGTTTCTGTGTTGACCATGATGATACAGAGCAGATGCTGCCATGTACAGTGAATGGGAGAAAGGGCAGCAATAATGCCTGCATGATGGATGTACCATCTACTACAAGAAGTGACGGTTCACGTGCATGCAAAGGCAGAGGTCAGGACTGCCATGTGCTGACACCCAGGTGAGACAGTTGTGTTCCCTACACTGGAGCATCAGATCCCCACATCCAAATAATTGTTTTGAAACCCACATAACTCTTTGGGATGCTAGAAGGTCCCATTTTACTTTAGAACTCATATAGCAGCTGCTCATTGGTAGCTACACTTACAAGTCCCAAGCATTCCTGAGGCTGAAGCAGGACGGCTGCTTGAGTCCAGGACTTGAGGGCAGGCCTAGACAACTTTGTGAGACTTTTTAATGTCCCAAGAAGTAAAAATAAAATGCCAGAGATATGACTCAGAAGCCAAGAGCACTGGCTGCTCTCCCAGACAACCTGGGCTTGATTCCCAGAACCCACATGGCAGCTCAAAACCATCTGTAACTCCAGTTCCAGAGCATCTAATGCTCTCTTCTGGCCTCCAAGGACACCAGGCACACACATGGTATGTAGACAAGATATCACACATATTTTTTTTTAAAAATTAACTCTTTAAAAAACAAATAAACAAACCAACCCAGGTGTGTGCTACAAGCCTGAAATCTCAACACTTGGGAATCTGCAACAGGAAGAGCTCTGTGGGAGGCCAGATTGGACAGCAGTGAAACTGCTTAAAAAAGTAAAGGTGTGCTGTGATCACTTAGAAGCCTGTTCTTTTTTAATGAGACACAGAAAAGGAGTGAATTCAGATAGAGAGAGTGGGGGAAAGAAAAAAGTAAGTAAATACTAAGAATAAGTCAGGAAAAAAAAAACCCTAACTTATTAGATGGCTTAGAAATAGTGTCTTAAAACTATACCACACTGGGTTGGGGATTTAGCTCAGTGGTAGAGTGCTTGCCTAGCAAGGGCAAGGCCCTGGGTTTCATTCTCAGCCCCCCAAAAAACCCAAAAAACAAAAAACAACAAAAAAGAAACAAACAAAAAAAACTATACCATACCCCAGCCTTGAGTTCCCCACGAGAAAGCCCCCCATTTATGTGATGCATTGTAAATCACGTATCAGTTCAACTTTCATAATTGAAAATTCCAACCGGATGGCTGAAGGACCTTAGATGTTGCCTCCTTAAATGTTTACTGCCCACAGTACAGCAGAAAGCAGAAGGCCATGTGGAAGACGAGACAGCGAAGGTGGAGCCAGCCTAGGGCAACAGTGACTGAGCATGCTGCCCGTACTCCCAGGGGGCTGCCCAAGGGCGCCAAGCCAGCCTCCTCACTGCAACCTCACACTGCTCCACCTTGGACTTTCCCTCCCAACATTCACTTGTTCCTCCATCTTTTCTCAGCTCCTTCCACCCTTTACTGTTTTCTGAGACAAGTATCTATATGAAATTCAGGCTGCCCCAAAACCATGATCCCCCTGTCTCATGATCCCAAATACTTAGACGCCAGCAGGTGCCACCATGCCTGGCTCTCTTCCCTTTCTTTCACAGGGTCCTTTCTTCTATTTTTCAAAAATAGAAAAAAATCATCCTGAGTGAGATGACCTAAACCCAGGAAAACAAATATGTAAAAATTCACTTATATGTAGCTATTACCTGTTGATAAATGATAATCAAACTATAAATCACAAAGAGAGGTTAGGCAAAGAGGGAGGCTCTAGGGGAGAAATGCATGGATCTCTCTGGGAAGGGGAAATTTTGTGGTGGACTCAGGGAGGGTGAGCATGGGAGCAGGAAGGATGCAGGGTGGAGGAAGAGAATATAGGGAGAGACAGCTGGAATTGGGGAGTGTGTCTGTGTGTGTGTGTGTGTGTGTGTGTGTGTGTGTGTGTGTGTGTGTGTAGAAATCTAGTACAGTGGAAACTTCTGGAATCTAGGAGGGTGATCCTAGTGATGACTCCTAGTAAAGGAGGATTCGGAGTCAGAACTGGTTATCTTTTATAGGCAGGCAAAGCTTCCAGGAGTGGGACTGGGTTACATTTGGTTGAGTTGTGGTTGTTGGTCAAGAGGGTCCTGTGGAGATGCTAGAACAGAAGGTCACTTTCTGAAAACTGACAGCAGGGACACTGTTGAGGACAACTTCCACACAGCTCACTGAACAGAAGTCAAGCTGGTGTAGGTTTGGTTCCTTCATCCCTACATTCTAGTCTCTTTGGTGTGAGAAAGTACTCTCCAGGCTACAGAGAAACCTGGACACCATCCCAGCCACAAAACCGTCCACCTACAATCTGTCCTGCCTGCGAGATGTGCCGGGGCAGTGGTGGTGCAGAACTTGTGGGAGTGGCCAATCCATGTTTGGTTTAACTCGAGGCCCACTCCACAAGAGAGATAGCTCATGCCTGATATTGTCTGGATGGTCAGGAGCCAGAGACTGGCTAGCACAGAGGCTACAGTAGAACCAAATGACTGGAAAAAAAACAGTCAATGAAATGGAAGTCTCCATCAGGTCCTTCCTCTCAGAGCTCAGGGAACCCTGTGAAGAGCGGGAGGAGTCAGAGGGATGGAGGCACCAGGAGAACATGGCCACTGAGTCAACTCTGCAGGGCTCACATGGGCTCACAGACCCTGAAGCAGCAGGCACAGGTTCTGCAGGGGTCTGCACCAGGTCCTCTGCAGACATATTATGGCTGTTAGCTTGGTGTTCTTTGAGACTCCTAAACAGTGAGAGCAGGTGTGTCTCTGACTCTTTTGCCTGCTCCTGGGACTCTTTTCCTATAAGTCTGCCTTCTCCAGCCTCAATATGAGGGCTTGTTTTATTGTATCTTGTTTTGTCCTGTCTGGCTGTCCTCACTTGGAGGCCTGCTCTTTTCTGAAGAGAAAACCGAGGGGCAGTGGATCTGGGGGATGGGAAGTGGGGAGAGAGGGAAAACTGTAGTAGGAATGTATTGTATGAGAGAAGAATCTATTCTTAAAAGAAAGTTGAAAACTTCAGATTTAACACTTTTCTGATACCTACTAAGCCTGAAGTTCCCTGATCAGGAGAAATTAGAAATATAGACAGTGGATGTGGCCAAGGACTTCACTGAGAAGGTCTGGAAACAGAGACGCTACGCAAGTGTGCAGAGGGCCGTGCAGAATAGGGAGCAGCCAAGAGGCAAGGAAGGGGCAAGCTCACCTTCCTGAAGAGCCACCAGAGCGCCGAGTTAAAGTGAAGAAACACAGGATTGGGGGAAAGGCACGACCTGGGCATGGCACTGGGGAGCAAGTTCAACAGGGGAGTCACAGTGCACCAAGGTCTGCAGTGGCCCAAGCCACCCCAAGGACATGTCAGTGACCACAAACTCAGAAGAGCCAGCCTGACAGTAAGACACATGCCTGGACACTGAAGAGAAACCATTTCATTTTTTTTCCAGTGACATTCAGACATTTAAAACATACTAAACTTGCCTGGCCTTGTAGTATGACCTGATTCCCATGAGAAACAGTCTGGGCTGTTCAAGGATAGCCTGTATAATGGCTAACATTATGTTTTAAGTTTAAATTACTGTGCTTAAGAGATCTATAAATCAAAAAGTGCCTCTAACTTCAAGCCCCACTTGCCTAAAGACAGATAACTTCTTGGAATTCTGGAGCTGTTGTTCATGCAAGATACAAGATCCATGTTTTCCCTTCTGTAAATGAGCTTGATAGCCCCAACTACACAAGTTGTGTTTGATCACACAGAAGTGGGAGGTACATAGGCAGGAAGTACATCAGGATACATGCTTGCCCTGACTGGATGAAGGTGCGAAGTATGTAGGTAGCCTTGTAGGTTTTTCCTTTATAAGCCCCTGACTAATGTCATTCAGCACCATACTCTGGGAATCCCGGGCATGGACCTTGCCAGTGTCCATTGTCTTGAGCAGTATTTAATAAACCTTGCTTCCAATATGGCTCAAAAATTATGGTATTGGTCTTATTCTCAGCTTGTGGGTTTAATACTTGGTGTACATGGAGTTCTAATCTCAAGAAAGAAAGAAAAAAAGATACTAAACACAACATACCCACTAAAAGCTAACCATTTCTGTTTTCATAGTTTCAGCTGGAAACTATCTCTAGACTTTCATGGCTTTGTTGCTGCTGTGTGGGATTCCAGCGTGGGGGTGGGGGTGTCACACAGAGCTGAGAGGAGAAGAAAAGGAGATGGATAGAGGGCAGGAACAGAGGGGTGTGTGTGTGACAGAGAGCAGGGGGAGGGCAGTCTCCGCTGTGGGCAGACGTAGCCGGGCCTTCATGTCCACAAGCCAGCTGAGTGTGCAGTGGTGATGGCCCAGAGGGGCTGCTTCTGACGCAAACACGAACAGCAGAGCAAGTGAGCTTCCGGTCTGAGGACCTACTTGGAAAATTTAGTTATCTATTTGCTTACTCATCTATTTTTGCTTTTTTGCAGTGTTACAGACTGAACCCAGGGCCTTGGTTGGAAACAAAGTGCTCTACCACTGAGCTGTAGGCCCAGGGCCATATTTAAAATGTTTTTCTTGTTTTAGTTTGTTTGGAGATAGGGTCTCCCTATGTAGCCTTGGCTGACCTGGAACTCCCTATGCAGACCAGGTTGGCCTCAAACTCACAGAAATCCTCCTGCCTCTGCCTGAGTACTGGGATTAAAGGTTGCACCACCACACTTGGCAGATGATGATGATACCAACTTAAAGCTAAGTGTAGTGGCACGTGAATGTAGCTGAGCACTTGGAAGGATGGGGACCTGCAGAGTTCAAGGCTAGTTTAGAGCTACATAGTGTGACCTGTCTTCAAAAGCTTAAGGCTAGAGCCGGGCAGTGGTGGCGAACGCCTTTAATGCCAGGACTCGGGAGGAAGAGCCAGGCGGATCTTTTTGAGTTCGAAGCCAGCCTGGGCTACCAAGTGAGTTCCAGGAAAGGCGCAAAGCTACACAGAGAAACCCTGTCTTGAAACCCCCCCCCCCCCAAAAAAAAAAAGCTGAGGCCTAGGTATGAGACTCAGTGGTTGAGCGCTTGCCCAGCACAACCTGAGGCCCTGGGTTCCATCCTCAGCACTTCAAAGAATAAAACCAAATATTTTAAAGTCCAATTTAGAAGAGTTCACCGGGGCTGTATCTTATTCATGTCTTAGAAATTCTTCCTTTTTAAAAATTTTATAAACAATTTGAAAACTACTAAGTTTTTTGTACCCCAATAAGCCTCTCCACGACACAGCAATCCATATCAAATCAGACTGAATTAGAAAAAGCCCCAGTTTAACAGATAAAGCATTCCCGAGTGATTCTCCAGCTCCCCAGAGAGGAGACAGAAAACCACATGTCTGTTTTCTGGGATTAAGCTTTAATATCCTGTGGGAGTGGTCTCGAGTCTCTCTGAGGGAGGAGCCTTGTTTGTTGGGCTTTGAAGGGGCAGGTTTGGAAAAAGAGACAGGAGAGGGGTGCTGTGGATGTCTTTCTGTATGCTGTGAATATGTGTTGCTCTGATTGGTTGATAAATAAAGCAGTTTGGCCTATGGCAAAGCACCTTAGAGGCAAGCGGGAAATCCAAACAGACAGACAGGAAGAGAAAGGAAAGGCAAGGCAGATGCTGCGAGCCACTACCAGGAGAAGCAAGATGTAAAGGTACAGGTAAGCCACAAGCCATGTGGCAGAGTACAGATTTACAGAAATGAGTTAATTTAAGATATAAGAGCTAGCTAGCAAGAGGCCTGCCATAGACCATACAGTTTGTAATTAATATAAGCTTCTGAGTGATTATTTTATAAGTGGCTTTGGGGTCTATGGGCTGGGCAGGACCAGAGAAAACTTCAGCTACAGGAAGGGAGTTGAGGTGGATCTTCCATCAGAACATTCCAGACTCTTTGGGTATAGAATGCCAGGGTGCCAGAGGCTGAGGTGGAGCTCCCACTCAAACAAAAACCTCACAAACAAATAAAAACACCCCAAACCCAAATTAACTGGACTGTGAATGCATGGAGTGGACATGAATTGTTAAAGAGATATAAAACTAATGGTTTTTCTTGCTCTAATCCTGACATGGTCTTTTTGATTTGGGTTGGTGGATACCTGCATAAAATATATTAGATACTGAAAATGCAAATTTCAATGTGTAGCTCCAAGCTTCTGGCCCGAATGCCTACCCTAAGTGCACAGAGTTTCACTGAGTTGTGCAGGCTTTGGGTAAAGTGCTTAATTTTTAGAAAACAAAGCGCATCTAGGTATGTGGTGAAGTCAGGAGGCCTGTCCCTGCTATGTTGTAAGTGAGCAAACACCACTTGCCATTCCTCGCTGGCGACGGGGCTACTCTGATTTAACTGCTGATGCAAGCCTTCATTTTCTCTCACCACTTCCTGGACTCGCAGCCTAAAGGTTTTCATTTCCTCCTGAAATGAGATGCATGGAAACCGTCACGCGCATGCACATATTCGGCACCAGCTGGGATGCTGTTGCTGGGGAAATCAAATGTAACAGTCACAGTGATGGCAGAGTCCTGCTGTAGTACCAGGCTTAGACTCCGGGTTCCAGAGCCCCCATGTGTGCTCAGGAGCACAGTCCTGAGAGAACAGCCAAGTCACTGCAGGGTCGCTGCACACAGGGACAGAGAACTTGGGTTTTAAGTAGGTGGCTTCTAACCTGATACCACTTTGCTATAATTGGCAAATAATTGAAAATGTTTAAGGAGGGGATTCGAAGGAAAACAAAACAAAGCAAAACAGGGTTGGGGATTTAGCTCAGTGGTAGAGCGCTTGCCTAGCAAGCTCAAGGCCCTGGGTTCGGTCCTCAGCTGCAGCTCTAGAAAAAAAAAAAAAGAGAGAGAGAAAGGAAAAACAAACAAACAAACAAACAAACAAACAACCAGAGACTGAAAGGTTTTCTTTGTTTAGACTTTAGAGAGTAAATTGGAGTTTTTGTTTTGGTTTGGTTTTTGGTTTTCAAGACAGGGTTTTTCTAAGTAGTCCTGGCTGTCCTGGTAAATTGGAGTTTTTACATAAACAGAATTTTTGGTCCTAGATGAAAGCTTGCATGCGCAGATAAGGGTATGTGGAGGTGCCCTAACCTTGTCCTGCAGAGCACAAAAAGTCCTGGCTCAGCATCCCCTTGCTTAGCCAGACACCCTGGCCAGAACACACTCACTTGCTGTTGGCTCTTTCTTTGTATTTT
The DNA here is from genome assembly GCF_903995425.1 of Onychomys torridus. Taxonomy (NCBI): domain Eukaryota; kingdom Metazoa; phylum Chordata; class Mammalia; order Rodentia; family Cricetidae; genus Onychomys; species Onychomys torridus. Next base: position 26,731,690 of record NC_050443.1, read on the forward strand.
TTAACTGTCTTGTCAGACTGAAGCCATCAGGCCAGCTGTTCGTTTTGGTTGAGTCCCACCCATCACTGGCAATGCCTCCCTTGGCTGCTGTCATGCTACAAAAGTAGATTGAGAGATATGGTCAGAAGCTGCATGGCCCACAAAGCCTGCTGCAATATTTATTAATTGGGTTTTTATAGAAAATGTAGGATGACCCAGACTTAAAAAGGGCACCTAAATGGAAATTTTGTTACTAGTTTTTGATCAGTGAACACAAGATAATTAATGCTCTTAAAAATCCAATGTCCGGGTTGGGGATTTAGCTCAGTGGTAGAGCCCTTGTCTACCAAGGCCCTGGGTTCTATCCTCAGCTCAATAAATAAATAAATAAACAAACAAACAAATAAATAAATCCACTGTCCAATAGTATGTCATAAGATTCATGGGATGCGACAGGTAATGGGAAATATGACTGAAGACCAGGCTTTTGGGCTCTTAAAGGACCTGTCCCATTTGGGATTCTCTAAAGACCAACTCTTCTCTCCCTGAATCCTTCCAATACCTGACCCCTAGTGAAGACCTCAGAAGTGGGAGGCATAGAAGGGCCTGGGGGTGCTAATAAAGCCCAGGCCTAGTCTCCTTACAGTTGGAATGGTTGCCATCCTCAGGAAATGGTGAGATGGACAAATCTGTGTTTTAATACTGCGACAACTTGGTCACCATGTGCCTCTGGTGTCAGTGCTTCCTGGGCCCCAGAGCGTTAGGGTTCCCTAACACAGCTGGGCACGGTCTTGGATTTATGCAGCCTCTGCTCTAGCGCTGTCGTCCACAGCTGCAGTCATGGATGACGGACCACCCACTGCTCCTCCTTTTGCTTCCCCAGATCTCCACTCTTGTGGGACTACCTGTCCCCAGTCCACAGCTTCCCAAAGCCACTGCATCCCTGCACACCTCTTCTCCATGCACCGCCCACCCACCACTCAAGCTCTGCCAAACATACCTTCCTCCTTCTCCACCTCTTTCCCCCAGCCACCCTGCACGCTCCTCCTTTCTTCAACAGATGCTGGAGTATAGACCGCCCTAGGCACAGTTACCTTTGAGCTGTCTGCAGTCTGAATGGTTTTATCGGAAACAGCTTATCTCCTAAACATCTGCCCACCTACCTCCAGGGTGCTGTGGAGTTTGTCCTTCTCCTTCATTCTGTCTTCATAAGCCAGCAACAGTGGGGAGAGGTACTTTATATCCAACTGCGGGTGAAGTAATGAAATAGAGGTGACTAACATAACTTCTTACACTGAAATACAATCGTCATGGCTTTTGGATTTTCGGGACATGGTTTCTCTGTGTGGCCCTCGCTGTCCTGGATTTTCTCTGAAGAGCAGAGTGGCCTCAAACTCAGAGATCCACCTGCCTCTGCCTCCCAGTACTGGGATTAATGGTGTGCACCACCACCACCCAGCTCATCATGTTTTTTAAAGAAAGTAACTTATTCTGGAATGGTTCTTAGTAGTTTGACAGAGCCGGGGAATATGGGCCTGAGATTAGCTTTCACTTACCAACCAGGGGGGTGTGGGGCCCTTTGATGGGAGGCCTTCGATTTGGGAACTCTGAAAATAAAGCACACAATGAAGACATGGTCAAGCTGTCCCTGAAATGCCATGTGGTAGACAGACATTCTTATCTTAGTCTAGAACAGACACTATCCTTCTCTGTGCGCATGTGTGTGCATATACACAGAAAGTGTTTGGGAGTAACACCTCATCCCCTAAATACTGCAACTTGTTTCCTAAGAACAAAACATCTGTTTAGTTAGCACAGTACTGTGTAAAAATTAGGAGCTAACACAGACACAACACTATTACAAACCCTCCAAACTTCATGTTTCCACATGAAGAAAGAAAGGAATGATGGGAAAAGAAAGAAGAAAAGAAGGGAGGAAGGAGTCTAGGAACTTAATCGGTAAGTCTATGGACTTGGGCCCTGTGCTCACTGTAGTAAAAACCCATCAACTTTCTACAACAGTGGTAACTCTGAGGAAAGGGGCTGAAAATGGAGCAGCTGATGTGAACCTTTAACCTTTTACTTTATACGTTCCGGCAATGCCCAGTGTTTCATAGGCTCTTTATTGCCTTCATTATGAGTTAGGGTGAAGGAGGTGGAAGGGTCCTGAGCTTTGGTTTCCTTCTATGATTTGAGACTGAAATGGCACCACAGCTCACGCTTGAGTGCTTGGTTGCTAGCTGATGGCGCTATCTGCAGAGTTTGAAGGGCTGTAGGAGGTGGGGCCAGCTGATAAGATATAGGGCCATGACAGGCCTGGGGCATGGCAGGGTAGCTGGCTCTTAGCTTCCTGATCTGCAGAGATGTAACAAGTCAGAGCAGATAAGGAACAGATAAACTGAAGCACTTGAAAGTCAGTCAGAAAGCAATACAGGTGGCCACATCATCACACATTTCCATTCCTACATAGGAAATAGAGGTTTTTGAAAGAAAGATGGAGGAAAGTTTTTTTTAGAAACATTTATAGTTAATTTATTGGAGCTAGGAGGTGGTGCTGTGGAGGGGAGTGGGAGAGAGGGCAGGCACTCTCAAGTAAGATTTTTTTCCCCCCCAAGACAGGATTTCTCTGTGTAACAGTCCTGGCTGTCCTAGAACTCACTCTGTAGACCAAAGTGGCCTCAAACTCACAGAGATCCACCTGCCTCTGTGTCCTGTGTCCTGGGATTAAAGGTGAGTGCTACCACTGCCCAGAGACAGGGTCTCACTTTGTAGACCAGGCTGGCCTCAAACTCACAAAAATCCACCTGTCTCTGTCACCCAAATGCAGGGATTAAAGGCGTGAGCTACCAAGAATCCTTCAAGAACCAGAAATCCATTCAACAGTAAAGGCTGAAGACAAACAAACTGGTTTTTCATGTTGGAAACATTACCTCTTCCTCAGACAAATGCCTGAATTTTGTTTGGTAGCGACTGAGTTCTACGTTCAAACGGTGGACAATCACCTTCAACTCCTTGTTTTCATCCAGCAGGGCTTGGCTTTGCTTCCTTAGGTAAAGTAATTCAGGTGTGGCTACTGAAAAATATCGACTTCATATCACACAATAATCAATCATATCAAAGTCACCCAGATTTTATATAAGCTAGTAGTTGATCTTTTTGTTCCCTTCTAGTTAATTGTACATCAATATATATATAAAATGTCTACGCATATAATTTATATAAATAAGTTATGACATTTAATAAAAATGATACAGTAGATAAAAATCAAAATTCAATAAGCATAAGGGTATTGTGAATAAAAGCCCCAACTGTCCCTTATTAGTAACACCGCGGGCGCACCTTCCTGAGAGGGTGCCTTTTCTGCCTCTTTCAGCCTCCGGCTGTCTTTTCCCGCTCTCCTAAGCTGCAGCTGTAACTCCCTCATAGCTTGTCTCATGGCGCTCAGTTCAAGGCTGAGGGACTGGTTTGCAGCGTGTAGATGCACGGTTTCTTCTTTTAGCTCCTCAAACTTTTCTTTGGTCATTTCTGTATATCTTTGATGTACTCTACCAGCTACATCTAAAGGGTACAGAAGAAAAGCAGACACAGCGATGAAGTGACCACTGAGCATCAAAAACACTTGACACTTTATTCCAAAAGCCATGGAAGCAACTAGTTCACATTAGGCCCAGGGAGTGTCACTGGTGTCCAAAAAGTCTGAGTACCCAGGGGAAGGAGGAGAGGGGGCCAGGGCCAGAGGAGGAGGCAGGGAGGAGCTTCTATCCGCAGGCTTAGCATCCTTTTGACTACCAGGTTATCCTTTTGGACAGTGACTTAGTAATCCACTAGCCCCCACCAATTCAAATGCTAATGACACTTTCAGACAGCATCTGAGCCAAAAGCAGAGGTTTCCTGGCCCTGCTGCTAACCCACCTGCTCAGTGCATCTGGTAAAAGCCTCAGTTTACAGCTGTGCCTAGCGACTGCTTCCATACTGGAAAATGTCAACCCATGTTCTCAGGCCCAGTCACTCACAGTTCAGAATAAATGAACTCTTCTCCCCTGTGAGGAGAGAGCTGAGTTTACAGCAGATGTGTGGCTCCTGTGTGTTGTGTGTTGGCCAATGGCCCACCACAGAAGGTGGTTACTTATGTAGGGGACTCACCTGACTCTAATGGGACCATGTGTCCCTCACTTTGACTTTATTTATTTTATTTTTTTGTTTGTTTTGTTTTTGTTTTTTTGCAAGGTGGCTTTGCGCCTTCCCTGGAACTCTGTAGCCCAGGCTGGTCTCGAACTCACAGAGATCCGCCTGCCTCTGCTTCCTGAGTGCTGGGCTTAAAGGCGTGCGCCACCACCTGCTTGGCCTGTGTCCCTCACTTTGGCTATCAGACCATGCAAGTAACGGCCCTCAATGAATGGGAAATCCCCACAGGAATCTCATGCTGAAGCCTAGCACAGCAGAGAAGGGACTAGAGACTTCACAGCAGCCTGGCCATGCCTAACTCTGGCTTCTACTTAAAACCTAGCTTTGTGTCAGGACCCTGAGGCTGGGCTTGTGTTTTGGGGGTAGTCACTGGAACTTTGTCCCTCTTCTTAAACTGGTCATACTGAATAAATCTTTTTCTTCTTTTTCCTATGAATTTGGCTCTTTTCACTTTTATTATTATTGTGTATACATGATGTATGTATGTCAGGTGTGATAGTGTGCACGTGGAGGTCTCAGGCGCCTACTCAGAACCTCTTGCTGAAAATCAGTATGATGTATACCCTAAATTCAGAAAGGCTGCACAATGGACTACGCCCAGTGGACAAAGAGCCTGTGAGCCAGAAGTCAGACGTTGCACCCGTTTGGCAAAGCCCCCAGAGACCACCAAGGAGCCGTTTCCGAGGCAAGCACATAGGGGTCCTTTTATTCAGGTTCAACTTGAGCCACCACACGGCAGATGGAAGGAAATGTGGCAGTGGCCATGAGCCCAGGTATAAAGAGTTTTTAATAGCGAAAACCCATAAGCCGGGAATTACATGCTTGGGATCGGGTAGAAGGGATATGGGGCAAGGTGATTTTTTGAAACTATTGGTCTAGACTTTGGGTGCAAAACCACATTTGAAACTATTGGGTTAGAATTTGGTGGGGAACCACAACCCACTGAACAGGATTATCTGGACCTTGTTAAACTTTACTGCCCTGTATATTTACTGTGCCTGTATCATGGCACACTCCTGAGGTTCTTCCTGGAACTGAGTACAGCAGGTGGTCTGAGATGGTGGCCCTTTCCCTAAAATGGGGCCTGTAAAGGCAAGTCCAGACCTTCACACATCCACCAGCACTCTCTCAGAACACAGAACCAAAATCCCCAAGAATGAGCAAAAATGAAGTCAATCCAAGTAAAAGACAAAATCATGCTTTCATATGAGTGACGGGAGATATAACAGCCCCACACTGCAGATCCACTCTGAAAGCTGCTGCTGCTTCCCACCTGTGCAGAAGGTCAGCCTCAAAAAGCAGCAGGCCTCAAGCTGAGCCCTTGCTTCTATGGACCAACATCCAGGTCTCCAGCACACTCCACAGGCCCACCTCCCACACAAGGACTCAGCATACTCCACAGCCCACCTCCCACACAAGGACTCAGCACACTCCACAGGCCCACCTCCCACACAAGGACTCAGCACATCCCACAGGCCCACCCTCACCCCAGTCCTGAGTTCTCCCACAGGCCCACCCTCATCCCACTAATACTCAGTGACTAACACCTTCCTCAAACCTAACCACAGGGGCAGATGCCAGGGCCTTCACAAGGAGTTGCAAACTTTCCTCAGATGAGACTATCCTAGGTACTCTGCAAACACTAAGCATGCTCAGTGTAGTGAACTCCCAAAAGCCAGTACCTGGAGAGGGAGGAGGTTTTTCACGTAATGGCACTTTCTCATCCTAAGGAAGAAAAGGCAAAGTATGAGACAGTGTGAGCATTTCCCACAGTGGACTGGCACTGAGTGAGACCTGTGGGGGAGGGTGAAGCTTCCTCTTCCCTTGGCTCCTGAGGTTCTTTCTTACAATGGAAGAGCATACATTGGGGGCCAGCCCCTCCTGGTGGGCTCTCGCTGTCTTCTGTCTCTGCCTGCATGCTCAGTGACTATATCTTCACTGAAAGTCCATTCACTTTGTACATGAAGCATGTGATACACTGTGAGTGCTGAACCCCAAAGAGGACCCACTGACTCTAACTGCTGAGAAAAAACATCATGCACACCTCCCACTCTGAAAACTTTGAAGTAAGAGCAGGCTGGGAGCTGCAGTTGGCTTTCCCACTATGAATAGATATAGTGCTGAGACTTTAGTTCCTCCTGAAAATGAGGGTATAAGTATTCTGAGAAGAGTAAGCTTTTGTTTTCTGAGACAGGATCTGTGTTGTAGCCTGTGACCCATGAACTCATGATCCTCCTGCTGGGATGAATCCCAGCTGCTGGAGTTACAGGTATGAACCACCACATCTGGGGAAAAATGTTTAACTTCTACATTCCTAAATCTAGAGACTTCAGCATAGACTTATTTCTATGTTTTCAACTTGGTTATTAAACCATTCGAGGAATCATGGAAGCGATTTCTTGCTTTTCCTAAGTTGTCTCCATGACTAAACTTTGGAAGAGGGGCAGTCCCTCCTGTTTTAAGAGTATCAGGTGAGGGCCAGGTGCCAAGTCCAAAGGAAGGACACTTCCCCTCTACCAGGAGCCAGAAGGGACAAATGGTTATCTATGGTGCCTATTAGCATCCCAAAGCACATGCCTGGCCGCAGGCTCCCTCACAAGTACCTAGCTCTTCTCACCTCTTTCCTACCTTAAACCTCCTCCAGCTCAGGGGCTTCCCTCCCCACAACTACTCAACTCTCCTTATAACCCGGCTATTTCAGCCACGCCCCATCCTGGTCTATTTCAGCCACGCCCCATCCTGGTCTATTTCAGCTATGCCCGGTCTAGGTCTATTTCAGCCACGCCCCATCCTGGTCTATTTCAGCTATGCCCGGTCTAGGTCTATTTCAGCTATGCCCGGTCTAGGTCTATTTCAGCTATGCCCCATCCTGGTCTATTCAGCTATGCCCGGTCTAGGTCTATTTCAGCTATGCCCCATCTTGGTCTATTCAGCCATGCCTGGTCTAGGTCTATTTCAGCTATGCCCCATCTTGGTCTATTCAGCTATGCCTGGTCTTGGTCTATTCAGCTATGCCCGGTCTAGGTCTATTTCAGCTATGCCCCATCTTGGTCTATTCAGCTATGCCCTGTCTTGGTCTATTTCAGCTATGCCCTGTCTTGGTCTATTCAGCTATGCCCTGTCTTGGTCTATTCAGCTATGCCCTGTCTTGGTCTATTCAGCTATGCCCTGTCTTGGTCTATTTCAGCCATGCCCCATCTTGGTCTACTCAGCTATGCCCTGTCTTGGTCTATTTCAGCTATGCCCTGTCTTGGTCTATTTCAGCTATGCCCCATCTTGGTCTATTTCAGCTATGCCCCATCTTGGTCTATTCAGCTATGCCCCATCTTGGTCTATTTCAGCTATGCCCCATCTTGGTCTATTTCAGCTATGCCCCATCTTGGTCTATTCAGCTATGCCTGGTCTTGGTCTCATGCTCAGTCTCCCACTCTCTTGGTCCTCTTTGTCTTCATCTTTCACTCTCCCCACGTGTCTCTCCCTCTCTCCTCTCATGGCCAAGTCCAGTCTGCTGACCATGTCTAGTCTACTCTCTCTCTCTCTGCTCTGGTCTCTTCCAGATGCCACTGGCTGTTCTCTCCCTCCTAGCTACAATAAAAACCTTCCCCTTAACCACACCATGAAAGCAGTCATGTTTATACAACAGGGATGTAGCTAACCCATAATGCGCTTGCCTAGCAAGCACAGGGCACTCAGTTCAAGCCCTAGTACCTCAAAATATTAGTGTGCACAAGTGTGTGTGTGAATGTGATGTTAAAATGAAGCACCCCCAGATACTTTGTAGGCACCCTACAAAGACACTGTCTATTTAAGTCCCTAGCAGCATCCTGGGGCCAGGATTTCACCCAGGAAGTGAATTTACATCCAAGTGGGTATGACCACATATCCTGCTACCCACCCCCTTCCCTGCCTCCAGCCTGGAATAAGAGAGCCCGGCAGCAGGCTTGTGCTTTGGCCCATCCCCCATCCTTAGACTGATATAAAAAGGGGACCCCACTTTTGCTATGTGGGCTCTGATTCCTCACTTTGGAAACGCTGGCATGCTGTCTGTCTCTTATACTTAGGTCTGAACCCTCCTTGGAGCTCTGATGTCCCTGTCTGTGTGTGCATGGCATTAACAATTCTAATAAACCCCTTACTCCCCAGTAATCCATCTCAGTGTCCCTCTTGAATCACCCCTCTCTAAAACCTCACCACGGAGGGGGTGAATCAATGAAGCATGTGGTAGGAAAGAGTTCTTATGAGATCTTTTCACATAAGTGTGTTATTATGATGAAATAAAAGATCACACATCAGGATTATGTATGATCCTGATATTATGTATGTATGTGTGTGATATTAAGTTGGTTCCTATCCAAGGACACAGGGAAACTGAACATGTACGAATCAGGAATGGAATCACAGTACAGCGTCAGGGACAGACGTCACATGGCTTAAAAAAGAAAAAAACAAAGACAAATAACACCAAGTCAGATTTTTAAAAAAGGAATTCTTGAAAACAAACTTACCTCTAGATTCAGAACAGAGTATTTACCATCTGGTTTAAAAAGAAAAAAATGGAAAGTTTTAAAAGCATAAGAAATTTGACACACTAGAAGAACATACTCATGAATTCAGAGACTTACCTTGTCCCCAAGTATAGAAAGAGCAAGATCCCCACAAAGCCATGGTGAGCTTGACCTTAACTGGGCCATCTCTCTGCCCTGCTCATTCCAGAGTCCCTTTGGTAGCTTCCATGGTCCCAGAACCATAGCCAAACCCCTCAGGGAGTTCAAGACCCTGAGCCTCCCATGCTATGATCTTCCCTACCTCCCTAGTCACACTTCTCCTGCAGGCCAAGACAGCGACCCAACTCCATCCTGCCCCGCATGTTTACAGGAGCATACAAGTTAAGTCCTAAAATAGCAAGCTGCCTCAGAGATAGAGGTGGAAAAGAGATTTGGCAGGACCTCATTGTTGTGTGCTAACTGAGGTACCCTAGGAAGAGGGACAGCCTCCACTCCACTTTGTTGACAATTCCTCTAGTGGCAAGCTGGAAACCTAGGCTACTTCTAACATCCCACCATGGATCTGAAGAGTATAAATACGTTACTGAACAGCAAACTCTGAAAAACAGGAAACAACAAAAATCCAACCCTCTATAGGGTTCAAAAAAAATCAACTAAGAAGCTTAATGCCCATATCATTTTAAATCTACTTTCCAACTCAATAAAATCCCTAGTAGCTGAACCATCACCACGGATTTTAACAGTCCAGTTCTGCTGTTTTTAAGATGGGGTCTCACATAGCCCAGGCTGACTCTGAAGACTCTACTGAGCCAAGGATGACCTTGAATTCCTGTCCTGCCTCCACTTCTCAAATGCTGGGATTCCAGGTGTGTGCCACCACGTGCGGCTCTAACCCAGGGCTTTGCAAATCTAGGTAGGCACTCCACCAGCTGAGCTGCGTCCCAGTTCTATTAGCAGTGGTTTTGAACCAGTTGCTTTCAGCCAAATGTCATGGGACAGCCTAGACCACCTACATGCATCTGGCACATGGTGACAGCCAGCCCTGTCTCTGAGTGCAGCTTTGTTTCCCAGTGACTTTCTCTACCTGGCAGGTGCCACCACCCTCCCTCTGCTGGTCTTTGTATCCCTGTGTTACCTACCCTGGCACTCTGGACACCTCCTCTAACTTGAACATGAGGGGATGAGCCCATGGATGCCATATGGCAGTGGTGAATTTGCTTACTATTACATTTATTTATTTATTTATTTATTTGTGTGTGTGTGTGTGTGTGTGTGTGTATGTGTGTGTGTGTGTGTACACGTGTACACTACTGAATCCTCAAGCAAGTGCCTTTAACCACTGAGCTATCTTGCTGACTCCTGAATACATTTTTGATGAGCAAATGGCTAAAGAACTGTAAGAAAAGGGTTTTGTTTTGTTTTGCTAGGGAGGGACCCCAGGGCCTGCTGCAACACCCCACAGCAACGTTATAGTTGGGGACATTCTCAGCTGGGCTTGATTTGGTGTCCTACAGTGCTGCCTCAGATCTTACTGCCTTTCCCAATTAAAGCTGTGGGATGAGAGCCAGAAGGTGAGATGCCAGTGGTTCTAGATGCTGGGGAGCAGGAGGGGTGCATTTACTTTCTGCTTTATTGTGTGCTCAAATGAGCACGTTAAAAAGCTGGCAGGGCAATTCCTGTACTTCCCTGGAGAAAATAATGATCTGTTTATCCCTAGGCATAAACTTTTCAGAAAAAGAACAGGATGAATAATTAAAACCTGCAATTTCCTTCATCTCAGGTTCACTGAGGTGTAGTGGGTAGCCATTCCAGCTTTGATCTAGAAGTTTCAACCCCCACTGGGGCTTTGGTAACTGTCACGCCTACAAGGCAGGGCTGAGAGAAGACCCTGAAGACTCGAGATCCGGATGGGCCAGGTCTCTTGGTTCCCTATACTGAGGTACCAAGGTCTCCATCTCAGGTTCACTGGGGTACCAAGGTCTCCATCTCAGGTTCACTGGGGTACCAAGGTCTTACACATGAGGTCACCTGGCCCTGCAGATGGGTTTGCTTCCTTGTGTCTATCTTGGGAAAGCCCCAGCTGGCCCCAGCTGTGGTTGTTCTATCAGGGCCAAAGTGACACTATGCGGCCAGGCTGAACTTGACCCTGCCCTCCTGCCTCACTTCCACAGCTGGCCTCTCTCTTCAACTTAATGCTTCTCAGGTAGACCTCATTTCTCTTCTTTATACGGAGAAGCAGTGTCAACAACTCAACAAAGAGAGTTTCTTAGCTTCTGTCATGCTGTGCTTGGGTCTACCCCAATCTTCTCAGAGGGAAAATTCACACATGAACACATCCAAATAAATCAAAACTCCCTAATGACCCTGACTCCTGAGGCTGTCCCTCAACACAGTGTGATGGTTAATACTGTCAACCCGACAGTGTCCAAAATCACCCAGGAGACAAACCTCTAGGTATGCGTGAGGGTTTCTACATTGGGCTGAGGTGGGAAGATCCATCTAAATGTGCATGGATTGGGGTCCTAGACTGACTGAAAGGAGGAAGCACATTGAGTACCAGCACCCACCTCTCTCTTCCTGACTTAGCTGCACATCCCTGCTGCCTCTGCTTCCCTGCTGTGATGGACTGTACCCTCAAACCGAGTCCGACAAACTCTTCCTCCGTAAGTTGTTTGTAACCAGAGCAGGGGTGGCCACAGAGCCAAAGAGGGCAGGAGGGGCTGTGACACCCAAGAGAAGGGACAGTGCTCCTGAGAGACATTCAGGCAACAGTGAAGCAGGTATCGTGTTGTCTGGATTAGACAGTTTCCACGAAGTGGATGGAAAGCAGGGGTCGACATGACAGTCTACCTACAATAACGTAAAAGACATGCAGACTGAGCAGAGGACAAGTACAGAACTTGTCCACAAGGCTCAAACAACCCAGGGGCCCAGACAAAGCTCTTGTTGGCTGCCCACTGCTTGGCAGGCTCTCTCTCCCTGTCCCTTTAGGGATCTCAAAATTGCTTATCATTGCCATAATGGACTGAACTCTCACTGTGCCAAATAAAATATATCAAAAAAAGTTGATGTGCATTTCCAGAATTATGCCAGAAACATCCATACACTCATGCATTCAACAAGCCCTTCACTGAGGACCACTGTGGCCAGGTCCTGCAGCTAGCATGGTGACGAGGAGCAGAGGGAAAGGAACATATACACAGCCACAGCCTGAGTTGGGAGTCCTCTGCCCCAGGCGCGCACAGCAGGCAACAAGGGTTCTAAGTGAGCATCTAATATGGTCAAGGCAACCTCACATCTGGGCAATCGCTCATTTGTAGTGAGCTGAATTGCAAGTGCTTTTCTAGTTAGTATCACAGAGCCACAGTACAGAGGTGTGAAGGCACCAGAACTGGCAACCAAAAAAATGTTCTCATGTTTAATTCTTTCCTTACCTTTCTGTTGAGCGTGCTGTGGTGTGAGGGAGGAGGAAGAGGAAGAAGAGTGTGAAAGCCCATCTTGCTCAGAAACATCATCTTCTCTCACCACCTTCTGTGACAATAGTCCCTTTTAGATAAGAGAGTGGAACAAGCACATGGTCCACATTAGCTGTAACATCCTCCTAACAGTTCAACTGTCCTATGTTATACCACCCTCACAGCTATCACATCAGGACTGCCCACTGAGAAGGGCAGGAAGAAACCACAGACCCTTGTGAAAAGCCTGGCAAAGAGTTGACAGAAGATACGTGCTGGGGGATGTCTTTCTGTATACTGTAGATCTGTGTTGTTCCCATTGGTAAATAAAGAAGCTGCTCTGGCCTATGGCGAGTCAGGTTATCACCAGGCAGGAAATCCAAGAGAAAGATGGGAAGAAGAAAGGCAAAGGCAGAGTCTAGAGAGACGCCAGCACCACCAGAAGAAGCAAGATGTGAAAATACCAGTAAGCCATGGCCACGTGGCAACTTACAAATAGACAGAAATGGGTTAAGTTATAAGAGCAAGCTAGCAAGAAGCCTGCCATAGACTATACAGTTTGTAAATAAGCCTCTGTGTATTTACTTGAGGCCAAAGGGCTGCTAGACATGGGTGGGAAAGATTTGTCACAATCGCAGGGCCAGGCAGGACCAAAGAAACCTCCAGCTACATCCAGCGCAAAGACATAGTAGCAAGAATATCCACCAAAAACCTGAGAAAGCTTAAAAAAAAAAAAAAAAGATTCTAAAATGGAGCTAAAAATAGCTTTCTAAATGTGTTTCTCAGGTAAGCTGTGAGCTACACTATGGCAGGGGCTTAAGCTACAGCATGGTAGATTCCTGCCCCCCTCCACCCCAAGGTACACAGAGATTTCTCTCCAAGCCGTGCATGGCACTAAGTGGTGGATTTAGCTTTTGCTAGTACAGAAAAAAAAAAAAAAAAAAAGGTTTCTGGGCCACACATTGCTTCCTGGAGGCATAGACCCACTGCTTCCTTGAGCTGGCAGTGAGCAGGGCTCCCAGAGCTGGCAGTAAATGTACCACTGCCATGTTGGGAAGCTGAGGAGGGTGGAGTCAGCAGCCAGGGCTGCAGCTTTCACCCTAGCCACTCAGCTTAGCAGTTTAAAAGCTCTCGTGGTCAGAGAAGGATTATAGCTTCACAACAAGACAGATTCTGATGGAATAAAACTCTAAACTGTTTACAGTGTGTGTAAAAATATATGCAGGCTTGGAAGAGAGAGAAAAAGGAATATATGCAGTTACATAAAAAAATAGTTTTAAAAAATAAAGTCTTTAAAGAGACAGTAAAAATAATATAAAAATAAGTCATGTAAAGATGGAAATTACACAGAGTCTGGATTATACTGTCTTCGAGATTTTTAACTGCAGAAAGACATTTGATTACAAAGGCTGCTGAGTTAAACCAATATGTATATTTTAAAGGTATCTTTACTTTAAAATTTGTGTCTAAGGATACGCTGCTTTGGAAAAGAGGTTCTGCTTTTGTTTCCACAGAAGATGAAAACGTATGGATTGCTTCCAAGAAGACCCCCAAAAGGTCTCCAATAACACCATGGCCCAGATGATCCAACATCCAGAACAGCTTCAAGGCAACTGGCTCAGACAAGGCAGTCTCACAGACTACTCGAGTCAGAATATGACCATAATTCTTAATTTTCTCAGGATCCCCATAAGATTGACAGCGACCTCAACCAGCAGGAAGTAGCATGAAAAGCTACACCCAAATTCCCGAAATATTGTTTATAAACATTTATTTTTAGTTAAAGGGACAAGAAAATGGAAAACAAAGGGGCGGGACAATGGAAGCGATGGAAAGCAGCACAGAGCATGCTCACATGTCTTGGGCAGTTTAACATAGGTGACATGGGGGAAGCGGTTTGGGAACACAGATGTTACCTGATTCCTGTGAGGCACAGCATAGGCAGCATCTCTGCCATCTCCCATGTCCTTCCAGGTGCTGGACTCTGACTCCCTGTAGCTTGTTGACACCTGTGTTTCAGCATCCCCATCCTGCCTGTAGCCTAAGGTCTCGAAGGACGGTAAGGAAGTTCTTCCCGGCTCATTCTGCCACCTTTATCAGTGTTAGGCCATTAACAAGTAAGATAAACAAACAAGAGGCTTAGCACCTGACGTTGATACTAAACACATTTATTCTTATTTATTGTGAGACAAGATCTCACTACACAGCCCAGGCTAGCCCAAACCCCTAATCTCCTGCCTCAGTCTCCCAAGTGCTGGGATTACTGGCACACATCACTCAAGCTGTTAAACACATCTTAAACGGACTGTCTCCAAGTCCGTGCCAAAGAAGTATTTCAACTATAAAATACATGGAGGCTGAATGATGACAGGTCTGTTCTCCCTGCTCTGTCCCTCTAAGTATTTCTTTCTTTTCTTTTTTTTCAAGAATGGTTTCTGTATAATGGCCCTGGCCATCCTGGAACTCGCTTTGTAGACCAGGCAGTCTGTGAACTTGGAGATCCACCTGCCTCTGCCTCCCAAGCACTGGGATTAAAGGCCTGCACCACCACACTTGGCTATTAAGTATTTCTTTATACTTGTTTTCATACTCATACTCTATACATATACAACCCATCTTGCTATTAGTATTTTTAAATGATTTTATTTGTATGTGTGTGCACACATGCATGTATATCAGTGTGAGTGCAGTGTCAGCAGAGGCCAGAAAAGGGTGCTGGATTCCTGAGCTGTAGTTAAAGGAGGCTGTGAATAGCCTAACATGAGTGCTGGGAACTGAACCTGGGTCTGTTGGAATGTGACCGATGCTCCTAACCACTGAGCCATCATCTCTCCACATCTGCTATCAGTAAAACTTTATTTATTTATTTATTTAAATATTTAATTTTTTAAAAGATTTATTTATTTATTATATATATAGCCTGTATGACTGCAGGCCAGAAGAGAGCACCAGATCTCATTACAGATGGTTGTGAGCCACCATGTGGTTGCTGGGAATTGAACTCAGGACCTCTGGAAGAGCAGTCAGTGTTTTTAACCTCTGAGCCATCTGTCCAGCCCAATATTTAATTTTATTATTTTTATTTTAACTACATGTATATGTAGGAGTGTCTGTGTGTAGGTGTATGCTTATGAGTGCAGGTGCCCATGGAAGCCAGAGTCATCAGATCCCCCTGGTTATGAAATGCCTAATGTGGGTGCTGGGAACCAAACTCAAGAGCATAAGCTACATGCTGTATTCTTAACTGCTGAGCCATCTTCTTCTGCCCTTGCTTGCTTTTTGTTTGTTCATTTGCTTGTTTGTTTGAGACAGGGTCTCACAAGTAGCCTTAGCTGGCTTGGAAGGTGCTATGTAGAACAGTCTGGCCTGCCTCTGCCTCCTGTGTATTGAATTAATTGCATGTGCCATCACACCCAGCAACTAGTAAGATCTAATAGTCAACATTTTGAATGGTAAATTAGGCATAACTTAGTGGTCATGTGCATGTCTGGCATGCATAAGTCACTATACACACACACACACACACACACACATATACACAATAATGGAGGTATGTCAGTGTGCTGGTAATTCCTCTTTTTTAGGTGGTTTTATTTCCCTCTGATTTTCATTGTTATAAATAACCCTGTAATGCACCTTGTACACTTAACCTCTTCCATACCAAGGATTAGTTCTAGAATGCAAACCATGATATGGTACATTGCTGCACCTGATGTAAAAAAAAAAATAATGTAACAAGTCACTTCCTGAACCCAAAACAAAGTAGCAGTTTTCTTATCCATACAATTTAAATATTTTCCTGTGTGCGTGCGTGTATGCGTGCACGTGTGTGTGTCTTACTGAAGTTGAATAATGTTCATAATTTACCTCAGTCACCATTCTTCTGCTCTCAATTGTCTCTTCGTATTTTATTTGCTTCTAGTGGTCCAATTTGAAACAAGCTTTATCTACTAAAATTAAAACCCTGTTTTCAGCCAGGAGGTGGTAGTATGCACCTTTAATCCCAACACTTGGGAGGCAGAGGAAGGTGGATCTCTGTGAGTTCAAGGCCAGCCTGGTCTACAGAACGAGTTCCAGGACATTCAGGGCAACACAAAAAAACCCTGTCTCAAAAAACAAAACAAAACAAACCTGTTTTCATGTTTACTATAAATATTTACCCTGTTCTATTAATTTTGTTTTGATTATGTAATTTTTTTAACCTATGGATGATTAAAAGAAAACATTTTTGGCTGGGGGCATAGCTGAGGGTAGACCTTTGCCTGGCATGGAGAAGGACCCAGGACTGATCCCCTAGAGCTGCAAAATAACAACTTCTGTTGTTTTGGTTTTGGTTTGAAACAGGATATCACATAGCCCAAGCTAGCCTGAAATTTACTATATAGCCAACAACAGCCTTGAACTTCTGATCTTTCAACTCCCATCTCGAAAATGCTAAGATTGCAGATGTGGACCATAGTTCCCAGTCCCTCCCTGCACCCTGAGCACCTCACCCTAATTTTACCTTCTAAATTCCTAGTTTAGAAGTACATGCAGTCGACAGGTACTCAAGTTCATGGTCTTACATATGTGAATATCTTGAACAATCCTTTCATCACACAGGGACTGACTTGGTGTATGACATGGGCAGGACTCAAAGCTCATCTGCTTTCAAAGACAGTGGACGTACTGAAGTCCTTCCTTCTTCCTGATCCCTGTCAGGGCCGCCTCACATTCGCAAGCACCCCCACTGCTGAACTGAGTGGCCACTCACTGCTCTCACTGCTTTAGACCTGCTTTAGAATACAGCAGGGCTGGCCCAGCCTCACCTGGACTAGCATTTTTGCATTCTTCCTTTGATAATATTGTATCCTTTTTCTTTCCAGTGAACTTTATGATCATTTCCATATTTTTAGTTCAATTCAGCCAAAGTGTACTTATTAGAAGAAAAACAAGCTATATTCAAAATGGAATCAAGATTTCCTTTTGATACTGATCCAGCTATGTTGTCCAGGTCAGGCCTCAACTCCCAGGTTCAAGTGATCCTCCTGACCCAACTTCTCCAGCAGTTGAGACCATAGCTACTGTGACTGAAGAGTCAAGATTGAAATGTAAAGTCCCATGGCCCCCTGCTGTAATTCTAGTTGCCTGGGAAGCTAAAGTATGAGAAATATAGTCTGAGGCCATCCTGGTCTAGACAGGAAGACCTTGTCTCAAAAAAAAAAAAAAAAAAAAAAAAAAAATCACAAGAACAATTAATGTCCTGTAAGTGCCTCCTAGACACAAGTGATGAAATTCTGGTGACTATGATCAACTCGTGGCCTCATACAGAGTGGCCTTGTTGAACTGCCCTCTACTACCATGAGAGCATGCCCAGCTGTCAACAAGTCCCTACCGAGGCCTCAGCTCTGAGGTGGTGGCATAGGGTTCGATGAAGCTGTCCTTTTCAACGTAGGAGGCATCACTCTCAGACCGGGATCTCTGGCGAGGCTGGGGAATGGCCACTGTCTGTCCAGTCAATGTGGTCGCCAGGATGACTGCAGCCAGGGCAGACCTAGGGAGAGAAACATCCACAGAGGCACTGAATAATGGACATTCGAGATGCAGGCTGAATTGACCAGGTTAGCCCAGTGCAGTTACTGATTAGCTGCTGACAGCTCACTCACAGTCCATAATAGCCCACTGGAATCCACATCTAATTTTTGCAATGACTGAATCAAATTTATGCAGTCCATTCTTAGAGCAATTAAATGATTTGTAAAGACTTTATCTAGTCAATAAGATGTGGCAACACCAGCTTGTCAATTCACATTGATATGCAAAGCCTACATTCAAATAGTTTTCTCATTAAAATGAAAGATCTGAATGAAATAAATGAATTATGAATGACTTATGCCAGGTGTGATGGCACACATCTTTGATTCCAGAACTTGGGAGGCAGAGCCAGGCGGATCTCTGTGAGTTCGAGGCCAGCCTGGTCTACAAAGCGAGTTCCAGGAAAGGCGCAAAGCTACACAGAAAAACCCTGTCTGGAAAAACCAAAAACCAAACACACAAACAAACACCTATATCTCACACATGTACACATGGCTTGTGATGATGAAAAGATCCATCGATACAAACCCCCATCTGTATGTCCAGGGCTAGCTGGACCGCCAGCCTAGCCAAAAAGGTGAGCTTCTAATTCCATGAGAGACCTGTCAACTCAGTAAGATGGAGAACAAAGACCTTCTGTCCCACCCCATAACTTTGCAGTGGGGGGCAGGGCTGCTGGAGGTGATGACCAATGTCAAGCATCAGCTGCGCCTACACAACCAAGCTTCCCCCCCACACACACACAAGACCAATGTGTGAGGCACCAGCTTCCATCAGCAGCACTCATTTCCCCCGCGTGGTGTGGGGAGCCTGCAGGCAGCGGAATGTGTGGGGACTTGTGGAAGGTGAAGAGCGCTTCTAGGTGCTGACCACACATACATCTCAACCCCACAGAGACAAACACCTCACCCTCTGGGTCATTTCGGATGCCTAGTTGTGTCCTTTAAAGC
The DNA here is from genome assembly GCF_903995425.1 of Onychomys torridus. Lineage (NCBI taxonomy): Eukaryota > Metazoa > Chordata > Mammalia > Rodentia > Cricetidae > Onychomys > Onychomys torridus. Next base: position 26,750,338 of record NC_050443.1, read on the forward strand.
CTCCTTTATAAAGCGAGGCATGGTGACACACGCTTGTCATCTCAGCACTTGGGAGACTTGAAAGAGGAGGGTCCTAAGTCTGGAGCTAGTCTGGGCTACCCTACCTCAAAGCAGACCAAAATACAGAGTAAAGCAGCCTCCAGAATAAACCAATAAACACACGCAAACTCAAGTCCTCCAAAGAAGCCACATCAGTGTAGAAGGCCCTGCAGGCCGACAGGCAACAGGAACCGTGTGACTTGAGAGATGGATTGCTGCAAGACCAAAAGCTGAGGTGACCTCACGGCCATTTACTGCCAACCTTCCATCTGGCCTAAGCTCCTTGTGCCTTGGGTAAAACTTTTGGAACATGTGTCCGTCCCCCCCCCCCCCCCCCCCACCCCCCCACCTCCCCACCTCCAGACAGGGTTTCTCTTGTGTAGCTTTGCACATTTCCTGGAACTCACTTGGTAGCCCAGGCTGACCTTGAACTCAGAGATCTGCCTGGCTCTGCCTCCCGAGTGCTGGGATTAAAGGCATGCACCACCAACGCCCGGCTTGCAACATGTTGTTGAATTTAAGAGACCAGTCAGTTCCAGAAACCTGAAGAAAGCTGCGATCCACCATCCCGAACTTACAGACAGTCCACGCTCTACTGTATCCTGCCTCCCAATGTCACAACCACTGTATTTGGTAAATGCCTTGATCTATGACATCCTTTTGCTCTCTGACTTACAGGAAGTTAGTTAACCCAAAACTGTCTCTTCAAAGAAGAAACACACAAGGCTAAATGAACAAGGGCTAGCTTGCCCCTGACTGCACAGAATCACCAGGAAAGTGTGCTGGAGATGAGTCACCCAACAGGCTCTAGAGCTCAGCGACTTGTGGATGTTCACCACCTTCAAAAATCTGCAGAGTCAGGGTTGGGGATTTAGCTCAGGGGTAGAGTGCTTGCCTAGCAAGCGCAAGGCCCTGGGTTTGACCCCCAGCTCAAAATAAAATAAATAAATAAATAGATAGATAAATAGATAAATAAATAAATCTGCAGAGTCAGTGTGGATGAAACTAATCTACTGTACCATTGAGATCCACACTCACAAGCAGACTGGCCAAACCGGACGTTGCCAAGGGCACTCACAGAGGTGGGACACCATCAACTGTGCTAAGTCATTTGGCAATCATTTCAAAAATAGGAATTTTTAAGAGGCTCAGAGATGACTTAGTGGTTAAGACCACATGTTGCCTTCCAGGGGATCCAGGTTTGGTTCTCAGCAACCACATGGTGGCTCACAACCATCTGTAACTCCAGTTCCAGGGTACCTAACACCCTCTTCTGACCTCCAAGGGCACGAGCAGGCATGTGACACATAGACATACATGCAAGCAAAAACATTCATACATATAAAACAAACCTTTAAAAGTTTTAAAAGTAGTAACAAAGATTTTTTGGATCAAAGTCTTATTACTATGTAGCCTAGGCTAGCCTAGAACTAGCATCAATCTTCCTGCATCAGCCTCCTGAGTGTTCAAATTACAAGTATATTCAAACAGCTCCCCCCTTTAAAGACTTTTTTACTACCTTTAACTACATGTATGTATGTTCACCTGTGTGTGGGTATATGTAGGGAGTGCAGGTGCCCAGGAGGGCCAGAAATGTTGGAGCTGGAGTTACAGGCCATTGTGAGCTGCTCCTTGTAGTGGGAGGAACTGAATCTGGTACTATGCAAAAGTAGTACATGCTCTTAATGGCTAAGCCATCTCTCCAGGCCCACCAGGTCATTCTTGAAAAAGACTTTTGGGCTGGAGAGATGGCTCAGTGGTTAGGAGCATGTACTACTTTTTCAGAGGACCTGGGTTCAATTCCCAGTCCCCATACAGCAGTTCACAACTGTCTATAACTCTAGTTCCAGAGGATCCAACACCCTCACACAGATGTACACACAGGCAAAACATCAATACATATCAAAAAAAAGGAAGAAAGGAAAAAAAAAAAAAAAGGACTTTCTAGGGAGCCCACAACATGCTTCCCATGAAACAACTTTCTCTTTGTTTTGCTGACATGGAATGGAATGGAAAGCTAACCCTCTAGCAACTGCCCAGAGGCATAAACACTTAAGTCTCAATGATACGACACAAACACTGATGAGCTGGACAGACTCTTGTATATTAGAGGGACCAGCCTTAATATTCTACATCCCAGGGGTTCAGGAGAGAGAACTACTAATGGCGAGGACTATTTTCAGGAAATAGAATCTCATCTGATAGAAAATTACAACATGCCCACACGGTTGGGCTTGCCCGGCGGACCGCCTAATTATTTCCAGTTCAAACTAGCCATTTCCAGGTCAGAACATCTCGCATGGCTAGGACTCCGTGGCTTTACATGGTTGCATAAAGCGCACGAGGCCATGTAATCAACGCGCATGTGTGGAGTAGCCACATGCGGTACACATGCGCGGCTCACTCTTTAAAAAACCGGCGCCATTTTGCACAGGTCTCTCTCTCCTCTCCTCCTCTTCTCTCCTCTCCTCACTCACATGTGTGCTTCACACAGGCCTGTCACCTCTATCCTCTATCCTCTATTAATAAACAGCTCTTCTGTGGATTTGTCGTGTTCGGGACGTGTTCCTCACGGGGTAAGAGCACCGCCTAAATAACTAACATCAGCACACCGAGCTTGCTTTAATTCCTCTGGCATAACATCCTACGTACACAGCCTCAGTTCTGTTCTCCTGCCTAGCTCCTTTCTTGCCTGATTTCTCTCTGTTTATCTGCTGCTTCCTCTAAGTTCTATCTTAATTCTCTCGTCTTAATTCTGCCTCACCTAGGGCCTTTTCAGCTTGTTCTTACCCAGCTAGTACTTCCCCATCTGGCTCTTCCTCATCTTCCATCTCGTTCCTCTAGTACTCTCTTCTAGTCCTTCAATCTAGTTCTTCCATTCTCTTTTCTCTTCTCCATCTTCTGCCCTGAAGTCCCGGTATAAAAAGGGAGGGTCGGAGCTAAATTGTGTAAAGCTATTATTTAATGTCCACCTGACCAAGCGGTGTCCCCTTGTGGAATTTATGTTAAGTCAGGAGACTTGCACGTGGGCTGTTATCATTGTTAGTCCTCGGAAGTTGGGCGCCCCCCTGGGCGGTGTTTCCTGTAATCCTTGAAAGTGGCTATGGGAGATAATCTGATTCCAAAGAAAGCCTTTCCTGAGGCTGTTCTCCAAATTCCTGGAATGTGTATGTCCAGAGAGTGATCAGTCCACACTGTTAGCCCTTCTTAGGGAAAAGTCAATTGGGAAAACTATGAAGGCACACATGATTTTCATAACAGAAGACAACTGATATATAACAAGCCAAGCAACACCAAAAACTCCATGGGATTTGGCTTCCTCTGGAGGAATTCCCTGATTCCTCCAGGTAGTGACTTTGCCATAACCAGCTGAGTTCTTATGATATATTCCTGCAGCCTGCAGCAACAGACCACCTTTGTACCAGTGGGTGGGGCTACTGCCCCGACATTCACTGATTGACACCTGAACCTCACAGGTGACCCAGAATAGAGATGAGCACAGGGGCCTCCCACAGTGTCACAGAGACAGTGAAGGAGGCGTTGCTTGTTCAGCACTCACTAGACTACTTGGCACAGAGTGATCACTAATAATGGCTATCCATGTTACATGCTGCAGGCAAAATCAAACACTAAAACACCACAGAGGCTTTTCCTGATTAGGGATAGAATCCAGGGGCTAGCTCATGTCTGCTGGTCAAATGCTGATTAGCAAGCCCCTCAGAGTTTATGTACTGATCAAATACATGGAATATATCAGTACCAAAGAAGACCAAATGGAAAGTGGCACCCTGGGGTAGAATTAGTTCTTACCAGCAGAGAATAAGCAATCAGTGTCTTTGGGTTGAACACAGACTAGCTGTGGGCTGCAGAGGTGGTTCAGGGGTTAAAGAGCACATACTGCTCTTGCAGAGGACCTGAATTTGGCTTCCAGCACCTGTGTTGGGTGGTTCACAACTACATGTAACACTGGCTCCAGGGGACCCAATGTTCTCTTCTGGATTCCAAGAGTACCCACATCCAAGTACACATACATACACATACACAGGCACAGGATATACACATAATTTTAAAATAAATTATTTTCTTTTGATTTTTCTTTGTGTGGCTTTGTCTTTTCTGGAACTCACTCTGTAGACCAGACTGGCCCCAAACTCACAGAGATCCGCCTGCTTCTGCCTCCCTGAGTGCTGGGATTAAAGGTATATGCCACCACCGCCCGGCTAAAAATAAAATTTAAAAACAGCAACAATGAAAAAAAATCAGACTAGCTAGGCATGGTGGCTCACACTTATAAACTCAGCTCTTAGGAGACTGAGGCAGGAGTACTGCTTTGAATGCAAGGCCAGCCTGGGCTACAAAGTAAGACACTATAAAAACAAACAAACAAACAAACAAACAAACAAAACAAATCTAAAGTTTTCTAGTGTCTAAAATCTTGGCAGATATCGGCAGTGGTGCCAGGAATGGGAAGAGAGTCAGCTCTCTGGTACACAAAGCACTGGGGGGAGGACAACCAGTTCCTGCCAGGGAATGTTTCTTCCTTTTAACACAAAGTAGTTCTTTTAAAAGGTAGAATTATAGCCGGGCAGTGGTGGCATACGCTTTTAATCCCGTGTGCAGAGGCAGGTGGATCTCCATGAGTTTGAGGCCAGCCTGGTCTACAGAGAGAATTCCAGGACAGCCAGGGGTAAGCAGAGAAACCCTGTCTCAAAAAAAAAAAAAAAAAAAAAAAAAAGAGGCAGAACTGCATCTAGAGAGGAGGTTCTCCTTGAAGTACTACTAACATGGATGGACAAACGGCTGAGATGCAGAGCACATGTTTACTGGCACAAGGCCCTGGCCTCCATTCCCTCAGAGGAAGAATGGAGAAGGACTAACTTAGACTCGGAGCTTTCTATTTAATAAGCACAGACTGAATCCAATCAAGAAATCTGAGCCCTACACTGCAGGAGATAGACCCCAAGTAAGTCCGTCATTCCTCAGAGAAGCTGGATTACTTACATCATGGGGCAGTGGTTAATGTCCCAAAGGATCTGATTCTAGCCCTCTACTTGACCGTTAAGCATATCGGTGATCCTCAGTGCTGCTGAGCTTGAGACCTACCTGGTTCTCTCTGGAGATGGGTTGGGGCTCCGGGGAGGAGGTGTGCAAGGCACAGCTGGCTTCGGAGCAATGCTGGCTGCTGGGAGGAAGCCATGGATGATGTGATTCTGCACAGATGAAACGCAAGGCAGGTCACAAGCTGAGGCCATACCAGGGATCCAGTCCTGTCAGGAGTCCCCTCCTCCCCTCGTTCCCATTTGTCAAGGAAAGTGCATGCACTCCAGGGCCCGTCATCACGCTGCCCATGGAAGCAGGCCTCTCACTTCTTCCTTATAGCAGCCTTCCTGACTGATTTCAGCTTTCCTGGCGGAGTTAATCAACCGCTGGTGCATTATAAGGCACACCTTCGGGTGTCTCTGATATCCAGAGAGGATTAACAGCTGGGAAACTCTACCCTAAATATGAAGAGAGCCAACTCACGGGACAGGGGCTCAGGCCAAAGAAAGCTGTGCACCAGCGTTCTTTCCCCCTTGCTTCCTGCCAAGACAGGAGTAAGCACTCACTACACTCCTGCCACCATGGGGCCACCCACTGCCATACCTTCCCCACTAGGATGGAGCACACCCCTCAGAACCGTGAACCAACGGAACCTCTGCTCCCACAAGTTACTTCTCGACAGGTCACAGCCACCAAGAGAAGTCATGAACACAGTGACCACTGCCTTCCAGGCTTCCGACACACAGCACTGTCCCCAGGGAAGTCATCCAGGCCTTCCCTCCCCTGAGCAACAAGTGCCTCCCTGACCCTTCTCAGCTCCGGAACTGAGCACACTGACCCATTTCTGAGAGGAGCCTGACTCCAGGTGGCTTGTCTCCAAGATGCACAGTAGGAAAACGAGCCCCACATATGACAAAAGTCAGAGGGAACCCCACTCCACTGTAGGTAACTGGGGGTGGGGGTGTCTTCCAAGTTTCTGAGCCCTGTCCAATCTTCGTTCTCTGAGCACCAGCCACTCACTCACACCTACCAGAGGCAGGCTGCCATGACAACAAAGAAGATGCCCTGACTTCATCGTCCGGGGCACAGAGTGGAAAAACACCCTCACAGTTGTTATAGAACACAGAATTATGAGAATTGGCAAGGGACGGGAAAATCAAAATGGCCCAGGAAGAAGGGTTCCTTTGGGATTTTTTGTTTTGCCTTTCTTTTTTAGATTTATTTTATGTGTATGAATGTTTTGTCTGCATATATGTCTGCACACCACATGCATGCCTGGGCCTGTGGCGGTCAGAAGAGGACATCAGATCCCCTAGAAATGGCATTTTGGATGGCTGTGAGCCACCATGCGGGTGCTGGAGACTGAGCTCAGGACCTCTGCAAAAGCAACAGGTGCTGTTAACCACTGAGTCGTCTCTCCAGCCCTCAGGGTCTGACAGAGGCAAGGAGACTACTTCAGGTGTTCCTTGGGGAAGAAAACACCAGAGGCATCACATGGACAGAGAAGTGACAAAGCAGATGGCTTTCTCCAGGACGCAGGACAGAAGGACTGGGTGAATCACTTCAGTATTTCTGGGGGCTGGAGAAATGACCCAGCAGTTAAGAGCATGTACTACTCTGCCAGAGGACCTGAGTGCAGTCCCAGCACCAACATCGGGTGACCCACAACTGCCTGCTACTGCAGCTCCAGGGCAGCCAGTGCCTCTGGCTTCACAGGCACTCACACTCAAGTGCACAAACTCACACTTAAGACACTTACACATAATTAAAAATACATATTTTTTAAAGGTTATTGCAATGAGGTTGGAGCTCAGTGACAGAATGTTTGCCTAGTGTCCAAAGGGGGCTGGGATAGTTGCTTTTCCCCCCTCCCTTGAGACAGGGTCTCACTGTGTAGCTTTGACTAGTCTAGAACTCACCATATAGACCAGGCTGGCCTGGGACTCAAGAGGTCTGCCTACCCCTGCCTCCAGAGTACTGTGATTAAAGGTGCGTGCTATATTATTCCTGGTCTAAAAGGCCCTGAAATGGATTCCTAGCACCACAAAATCAAGTTGGCAAGATTAACAAATAGAGAGGAAAGGGTGTGTGTGCTGGAGTCAAGATCCTAGAAAAATGAGTAAGTGTGACGGTGTAAAACTGTAATCTCAGCATTCAGGGGGCAGAGGCAAGAGGACTGTGGCGAGTTTCCAGGGCTCCATAGTTAAGACCCTGATTCAAAACCAAAACCAAACAAAACAAGAAATATAAAACAGCAAAGGATCAGAGAATGAGACTAGGAAGACAGTACATGGCACATGGTGACACGATGGCCTTAAGATCTTAAGAAGGAACAGAAAATGCCAGTGCGTCCTGCGAGCGAGTGAGTGGTGGGGTCGGGGACAGTGGGATCTACTGATGGCAGTGGCGTGATCGGATCTGCGGTTCTAAAAGTCCCCGTCATTGCTCTGTAGACAGCGAATCTCAGGAACCTCGGAAGTGAAAACAGGGAACCTAGGAAACAGCTGATTACGAAGCAGTCCAGGTAGACAGAGGCAGAGGACGGGGTGGGCATGGCCTAAGGGTAAGACTCGGTGGGCAGACGCGATGGACCCGCTAATGCGAGTGTGTGGTGCGGGGTGCAGGGAGGACGCAAGGGCATATCCGGAGGAAGCAAAGTAACACAGGAGTGAACTCCCGGCCAAGGGGAGAATCCTGAAGGGAGACAGTAATTCCTGAGCGTGGCCGACTCTGGAGAGGAAGGATTCTTTGGAACACCAAGTCAGGGCTTTTGGAACTGAATGCTCTCTGGCAGAGCCACCGCCTCGCTCCCCCATCAGCTGAAAAACATGCCCCTGGCGTTACTCACGAACTGGCTCCGGCGGTTCCTGCGGAAGCTAAGGAGCATCCTGGCTGTGGGCAGTGAACTTCGGCGCCAGGCGCGGGACTAGCGGGAGGATAGCTCCGCAGCCCCGGCAGCTCCTCACAGCCCAGCTCCCGCGGACCCACAGACTTCACAACAAGCATGCCTCCCATTGGCTCTGTTTTTAGCCGTGACCAATCAGAGTCAATTTTACTGCCACCCGTTGCTCTTGACAACTTAACAAGGCGTCATTCAAATTCCAGCCAATGAGGAGGCAAATTGAACCTTCCGTTCTATTACTGATTACACTAGAAGTCAATCTTGTAAATATTAGCCAGTCCGACGCTGAAGAGGGCGGGCAGACTTAAAAAAAAAAAAAAAAAAAAAAAAGGGCGGGCGGAGCTGTGGGAACCCGGAAGTGGCCTGGCCTCAGAAGTCCACCGAGACTCCAGATCCCGTGAGCTTCCCTGCTGCTTCAGCCCCTGACAGGGACTGGTAGAAGAACCACCCTAAGCGCCCTGTTAGGACACCAGAGCTCAGGAAGGTGTTTAAAAAGAGGGATGGAGTGACTAAGAGGGGACTCTCCTGGTGTTAGCCCGGCGTGGTGGCGCCCAGCTGTCATCCCAGAAGTTGGGAGGCTGAATTCGAGATCAGCCTGAGCTTCTAGCCAACTGTCAATACAGAGGCGAGCTTCATAATAAGATCCATTCTTTTTTTTTTTTTTTTTTTAAAGAAGAGAAAAATAGAGAAGAAATTTCTGGAATTTTGATTTCAGTTGATATAATTCAGTGCCTGAAAAGCCATTCCACAGATCCTGCCAAAGAGGTCTGGACTTCGTCTAGAACCGTGTGCAACAGCCTGCTCTAGTGAGGTCTTGTATTTTTCTCATTAGACCAAAATCACGGATGGAAAGGAACAACCCTGGTGGTACAGGTCCAGTGCACGTGCCACTGGGGCATATTGTGGCTAATGAGAAATGGCGCGGGTCCCAGCTGGCTCAGGGGATGCAAGGTTAGTGAGCTGGCTGCCTTCTATCATACTCCTTTCTTCCCATCACATTCAAGGGGAAGGGGGAGTACCGGGTATGGGATGTCCTTCCTCCAGAGATTGAATTGTTGAGTTGGAGACCAACCTGGGCTACATAGCAAGTTCAAGGCCAGCTAGAGCTATGATAACCTGTCTCTAGACAAATAAAATAAATAAAATAAAACTGGAGACTGGAGAGATAGTTCAGCAGTTAAGAGGACTGGCTTGCAGAGGACTCTGGTTTGATTCCCAGCATCCATGTGGAGGCTCAGGGAATCAGACTCCTCCCTCTTCTGAGCTTTGGGGCACTAGACATGCATATGTGCACAGACATATATCCAAGTAAAACATACACATACATCTTTTTTCAATTAAATAGGGGGCCTAGAGATGGCTCTATTCCCAGACCCCCATTGGACTGCTCATTACTGCCTTTAATTCCACTCCAGAGGATTTGATGCCCTCTTCTGGCCTCTCAGGGTACTTGCACACATGTGCCCCCCCCCCATTTTAAAAAACGAGTGTTCATACAAAAAACAAAAACAAACAAACAAACAAACAAAAAACCCTACACATTCTAACTGTTGCTGTCTTTTTTGGAATTTCTAAAACCTCATTTTCTTGTCTGTATTTCAAGGAAAAGTTAAACTCATATTTGAGGAGGATCTGACATCGGCGGATTTTTACCTGTCCAGCAGATCTTGCATTCTCTATATCACTGAGGCAGATTTGGTGACTGGACATGGCTACAGAAAGAGACTTGTTCGTGTCAGAAATGTAAGTCCTGACTTAGAGGTGCTAAAGTCCAACATCTCCTTGCCTCTCCATCACCCATCTCAACCATCCCAAGCACTAAGTGATAAGTTTCTGAACTTTAAAAGGAATTGTGTTACCAACTCATTTACTGTCTTTTCTTTTGAAGTCTGGACATCTTCAAGGGATTATAATAGTTGAAAAAACACAGACAAGTGAACAGTACTTCCCAGCAGTCCAGAAGTTTACTGTGCTCGACCTTGGGATGGTGTTGCTCCCAGTGGCCAACCAGTGGGAAGCATCCTGCCTCATTATCCAGTTGGTAAGTACCGGATTCCTCCTTTACAATATATTTTTTTTTAAGATTTACTTATTTTATTTATTGGTTTTTCGAGACAAGGTTTCTCTGTGTAACAGTTCTGGCTCTGTCCTGGAACTATTTATTTATTTTTATTTTATGTACATTAGTGTTTTTGCCTGAATGTGTCTCTGTGAGGATGTCTCGGAGTTGGAGGCAGTTGTGAGCTGTCATGTGGGTGCTGGAAATTGAACCCGGGTCCTCTGAAAGAGCACCCAGTGTTTTTTGTTTTTTTTTTTTTTTTTTTTTTTTTTTTGAGACAGGGTTTCTCTGTGTAGCTTTGCGCCTTTCCTGGAACTCCCTTGATAGCCCAGGCTGGCCTGGAACTCACAGAGATCTGCCTGCGTCTGCCTCCAGAGTGCTGGGATTAAAGGCTGTGCCACCACCACCCAGCTGTTTGTTTTTGAGACAGGCTTTCTCTGTATAGCCCTGGCTGTCCTGGAACTCATTCTCTAGATTAGGCTGGCCTTGAACTCAGAGAGATCCATCTGCCTCTGCCTCCCAAGTGTTGGGATCAAAGGTGTGATCTTGCAGGAGGGTATCATTACACCAGATTTTAAGGCAGTGCTGGAGATTGAACCCAGGACTTACTGCATTCAAGGCAAACACTCCACCAGCCAAGGGACACCTCTATCTGATTTCTTGAAATCTTTTCACTTACGACTGTTACAAGCCCATAACAAAGGCAACATGTTGCAGCTCTGATTTAGGACTCCGGGCTGCACTAACACTGTCATCATTACCCTGCACTGGTGAAAGTGGCCCCTGGCAAGCCCGTTGCCTCTTTCTCACATGCCATTGTTTAAGTTTCAGCATTTCTTGGTTGGCTTTTTGTTTGTTTGCGGGTCCCCTCCCTGCACAGGGTCTTGAACTCTTGATTCTTCTCCCTAGTTCTTGGGATCACAGCATTTACCACCATGCTAGGGTAAGCTCAGTACTTTTGTGTACAGCCGTATTGCGTTTATTTTCTTTAAAAAATGAAATAAGAATTCTGAGGCTGGGGGATGGCTCAGTGGTTAAAACACTTGCTACAGAAGCATGCAGACCTAAGTTTGACCCCTTCCAAACCCATGTGAAGATGCTAGGCATGATGACACACTGGTACTCCTAGCCCTGGGGAGGGAGACAGGCAGATGCCTGGGCCTTGCTGGCTGGCCAGCCGCCAGCCTAGTCAGGCTAAGGAGAGGCCCTGCTTCAAACCACAGGCAGACAGAGCCTGAAGAACACCATGCAAGGCTTCGTATGCACGCAAATGTGTATTCCTGCTTGAATCCACACACACACACCGGAAATAAATGTCACTGGTTTCTTGTCTTTGCTCTGTCCTGGGTGTTCGTTTGTTTGCTCATTATCCTTTCCTAGGAAGCTTGTTTGCTTTCTGACTCCAGGTCTCACTGTGTAGCCCAGGCTGACTGCACACTTGCAGTCCTCTCACCTGAGCTTCCTGAGTGCTGGGAGTGCAGGCACTACGCCATGCCTGGTTCTCCTGGGGAACCTTCACAAAGTATCACAGGCTGGCAAGTGTTAGTGGGGTTCACTTGCCACCTAAAGCTCTGAGCTCCACCCCTGCAGAACATGTGGTGCAAGAGATTCTACTCCCACAAATTGTCTTTGGACCTCTCCATGCACGTGATGGTACATGCACGCCTCCCCCAAATGATGTAAGATAGCATTTCCCACCCACAACGAGCCTCAGTAACAATTCACAAAAGTCAAAGAAATAAATACATTAACTAATTAAAATAGTGTCAGGAGGCAGGTTCATGGAACATGCCTACAATCGCAGCTTTTAGGGCTAACCTGAGCTACATAGTAAGGCTCTGTCTCAAAAAAAAATAAAGTGGCAGGATTAGAATATATATAACTCTGAGGTAGACCACTTGAGGCTGAGTTCAGTTCTTAGCACTGGGGAAAAAAGAGTAATATAGGGGCTGGAGAGATGGCTCAGAGGTTAAGTGCACCGACTGCTCTTCCAGAGGTCCTGAGTTCAATTCCAGCACCCACATGGTGGCTCACAACCATCTGTAATGAGATCTGGTGCCCTCTTCTGTGTACATAATAAATAAATAAATCTTTAAAAAAAAAAAAAAAAAAGAGGCTGGGTGGTGGTGGTGCACGCTGTTAATCCCAGCAGAGCCAGGCAGATCTCTGTGAGTTCGAGGCCAGCCTGGGCTACCAAGTGAGTTCCAGGAAAAAGGCACAAAGCTACACACACAGAGAAACCCTGTCTCAAAAAACCAAAAAAAAAAAAAAAAAAAAAAAAAAGAGTAATATATGAGGTTTTCCTCTAACCAGGATAGGTCTTGAGTGGTTTTTTGGTATGTGAATTTTTGTGTTATTAGTTATTTTTAAAAATCATTGTGTTGCATTATATGTATATAGACACACATGGCATGGCATGCTTGTAGAGGTCAAAGGACAACTTTGTGGGGTCCACTCTCTCCTTCCACCTTTGCCTGAATTCCAGGGATCAAACTCAGGTTGGCAGACTTGTGTAGCAATTGCCTTCACCTGCTGAGCTCTGTCACAGGCTCCCGGGTTCCTGTGGTTAAGTGGAGGAGCATCTAGGGCTGAAAAGCAAACTGGAACTGCAAGCAGGCCCGTGGCTTACCCACTCCTGCACACCAGCATTCTGCCTGCAGGAGAATGCTCTTGTCTGCCTGGGGGAAGGGTGTAGCTGTCTGTTACCGGCTGAAGAGTCCATTTCTCCTGTGAGAGCTTGTAGGGGTCATAGCAGGGACACACAGCTGCTCTCACTCTTGACTGAAGGACGACCCTATGCCGGAGACCTTTATCCTCTTCATTCAAATGTGCTTTCTTAGTGGAGTGGCAGGTGTCACAGTCAGATTGCCTTCACACTGCTGTTATCTCCTAGTTGGTCCTTTGAGACAGGCTGGCTCCAGATTCACAGAGCTATGCCTGCCTAGGGCTGAGATTGCAGGCACACACTCCCTCATGTGACTGAGGCTTCTCTCTCTCTTTCTCTTTTTTTTTTTTTTTTTTGTTTACTTATGCTTGGCTGATGGCTCAGGCTTATTACTAGTGAGCTCTTACATCTTAAATTAACCCATTTCTATTAATCTATGTATTGCCATGTGGTTGTGGCATTATCTGTCTGACTGGGGCTTCTCTTACAGGTCCTGTCTGAAACAGGTCTCTGAAATGTTTACTTCTGTTTTCATTCTCCTGTCTGTGTGTGTGTGAGGATGTGTGTGCGGGGGGTGTGTGTGCAAGTCAGAGGACAACTTTGGGGGTCAGTTCTCTACTTTCTCCTTTGTATGGGAACCGAGCTGAGCTCACCAGACTTGCACACCAAGCACCTTCACCCACTGAGCTATTTCACCAGCCCAAGAGTTTTAATTATTTGTGTATTTATTAACTTGCAGAGCTGGGAATTGAACATCAGGCCTTGTGCATGCTAAGCAAGTATTCTGCCACTAAGCTGTAGGCCTGGTCCTTTGAAAGTTTTTTGCTGTGGATATCGCTTTGTATAAATAAAACACTGATTGGTTGAGTTTTGTTTTTTTTGAGACAGGGTCTCTACCCTTGGCTGTTCTGAAACTTGCTATGTAGACCAGGCTGGCTTTGACCTCACAGAGATCTGCCTGCTTCTGCCTCTCCAATGCCCTGAGATTGAAGATGGGTGCCACTGCACCTGTCCTGAACTAATTCTGAAGAAATATATATGGTCTATATTTAAATAATTTCGCCAATATCAAAGAATTTATATTTCTGGCATATGATAACCCATAAGCTGAAGTAAATGGAAAACTGTTTTAAGGGGCTGGGAAAATATGAGGCCCAAGTCCCTGAGAGTCCAGAACTCATGTAAAAAGCCAGCTGTGGTGATCACATTATAACCCTGGTGCTGGGGAGGTGAAGATAGGAAAGTCCCTGGAACTCACTGACCATTCTGGTCAAGTTAGTGAGCACTGGGTTTACTAGGAAACCCTGCCTCAGAAACTAAGGTGGAGAGCAGTAGAGGAAGATGGCCAATGTCAACTTCTGGTATGTACTAGTGTACTTATAAAACAAAGCAAAGCAAAACAAAACAAAAACTATCTGTCCACTAGAGGGCGCCCATGTGCTTTTCCTTTAATTTTCCCATTCAGGTTCAAGAGCAGACCAGGGAGCCTAGCAGGAACCCCTTCCTCAGGAAGAAGCGGTGTGTGCTCTCAGAGCTGTCCCTTGTTCAGACTGTGCAGCAGATCCCAGGGGTTGGAAAAGTTAAGGCTCCTCTTCTGCTCCAGAAGTTTCCAACCATCCATCAACTGAGTAATGCTTCCGTCCAAGAACTTGAGGAGGTCGTGGGACACTCAGTGGCGCAGCAAATCCACGCTTTCTTCACCCAGTCTGGGTGGCAGCAGCCTCACAGCTAACTTTCCCTCCCTCAGACTACAGAGCCTGGTTTTCGTATTATAAAGGAAGAAAAGTGTTCTTTTCTCAGTGGCAAAGAGCAAAAGACAAAACGAGGATTGATGGAGCTTGCCCGTCACCTTATTGTCTGCCCGGGCAGTGACTTTATGGGCTGTGGGTGGCACTGCCCACTTTCTGCTAAGATGAAAAGGCTCCCATGGGGATCATCCAGAGAGTGCCAGAGACTCATTCTCAGCAGACATGTATGGCCCCGTCCCTCGCATCTGCCACTGAGAGGTCCCGGGAAGTGCCAGGCACTGATGTGAGGGCTTGGCACTGTAGAGGGAGTGCCCCTGTGCCCAGGGTCAGGGCTTCTCTGCACACAGTGGCGCCCTAGAGCTGCTAACCCTTCCTCCCTCTCCACACAATAAACATCTTGTGCCTGAGATGAGAACAGTTCAGAAGAAGTAATTAAAATGAAATAAAAGCAAAGAAAAATATTAAACAATGAACATGACTATTTATTTAAATATTTATACAAACAGCCCTGGGATAGTGGGCATGCTTTCCTAAAGGCATTTGCTTTCTTAAGATATTGCACAGTCGAAAAATATTTAAATCCTTGTTACTTCTCAAATTAAGATCCACAGGCTACATCTTTAAGCATATCACTTAAACTATGTCAACCATGACTCTGGAAAAGTCACAGTGTCATCCAACCTATAGCCCCAAAGTCACATTGGTAGGTAGATACATCCTAAAAAGTCAAGTAGAGGTTTCAACTTGAGGGAGTTTACGTCTTTACCTTGTAAACTGCAAAACTACTTCTTAAACCAAGACTCTTATGATACATAGTTACTACCGAGTTTACACAAAAAGAGCAACGTTTTGAGTATCAAACAGCATTTCATCTACCCTGTAGACAGTATCTTCTAACACTGCCACTGCCGCAGGCCGCCACCGCCATGGTAGCGACTGCTCAGCGGGGTCCAACTGGAGGGCAGCTGATCCTGGAAAAACTCAAGGCAAACTTGGCACTAGACTGTGTGTGGGAAATAACATTCAAATTCCAGAGGAATGACATAAAATGTTGCCATTTTCAGCTCATGAATTCCCAAGGAGATGAAGCAGCGTGTTCTGTTTTTGTTTGTTTCGTTGAAACAAGGTCTCTATGTAGCCCTGGCTGTCCTGGAACTCACTATATAGACCAGACTGGCCTTGAACTCACAGAGATCTGCAAAGCAGCCTGGCTGCAGTAAACACCTCTAACCTGCCTCCATTCAAGGGTCATTTGAATTTGAGGTTAAGAAATCACTATTACCCAAATCTACACACTCAAAAATGTTCCAAGGTAGGTGGCCCCAATTCATTACTCACAGTGCCTGAACGTCATTAACCATAGCCATTAAACACAGCCATATATCATCCAGGCTCTTCTATGCCCTACCTTATACAATAAATAACTGCCGCGGTAGTGTGAAAATCCCCGCGCAGCTGGGTTTTCCACCAACGTCTAGAGGTTTCTCTCACTTTCATAAGCCCATCAAACACAAGTGTACATCTGAGAAGATGGGCTTTCCATCATGGCACAGGTGTTTAACAGCCTTGTAGGCCGCGGAGTGAACTGTTCCGTCCCCTTCAGTACAGAGAGCTGTCGGAGTTGAGCAGGCTAAAGGGTGTCGGCAGTTTCTTCTTGGTGTGAGGCCTTGCCAGGCCAACCTCGGGGAGGTAGAGTGTGCTGGCCGACTTCTGTCTGTTCTTACTGGTGCCCCAGCTCAGAAAGGAGAGCTTCTTTGAGATCTTCTTGGCTTTGCCATTTTTATCGTCGTCATCCATGGACAGACAGATCATGGAGTAAGTCTTCTGCATTCCCACAGAGTAAGTGGCGCACTTATTATGCTGCTTGTGGAGAAAGAAGAAGAAAAGTGTTAGAGATTACTAGACGGCCGGGAATGACTGACAGGTCTGAGACTCACTCGAGGTGAGGTGGCGCATACCCGGAGTCCCTGCACTTGGGAGCTAGAAGCAAAGCAAAGGGATTAGAGATTCAAAGTGAGGCTTGGCTACACAGTGAGCTGGAGGCTAGTCTGAGTCACAGCAGAATGTACTAAGAACCCACAAGTCTGAGGCTCACATTGTCCACAGACAGTGTCCTTCCTCTCTGAAGTTAAGGTGATGGAAGGTCCCAGAGATGGCTCAGCAGGTAAAGGCACCCATGTGTGGGGGGAGAGAACTGACTGATGTCTGCAAATTGTCCTCTGACCTCCATCGGTGCTCCAACGGAACACACACACACACACACACACACACACACACACTCAATTGATCTGATCGGTTGATCGATTGATAGATAGATAAATAAAAGCAAGGACAGAGGCAGTGTGGTAGGACACGATGTAATCTTAGCACTCAGAAAGCTGAGGGAGGGGGTCTTGAGTTTGCTATTGGATTGTTAATACAGGAGACAATATGGGAAGGATATTTATGGTGACTGCCCTTGTGTGCTGGCTTAGTTTTATGTCAACTGGACCTAGGATAGAGTCATTGGAGAAGAGGGAACCTGAAATGAGAAAATGCCTTCATAAGATCAGACTGTAAAAAAAAAAAAAAAAAAAAAAAAAAAAAAAAATCAGGCTGAGGGCATTTTCTTTCTTTCTTTTTTCTAATTTATTTTTATTTTCTTTTGGTTTTTTGGAGCAGGGTTTCTCTGTAGTCTTGGCTGTCCTAGAACTCAATTTGTAGACCAGGCTGGCCTCGAACTCATAGAAATATGCCTGCCTCTGCCTCCCCAGAGCTGGGATTAAAGGCATGCACCACCACCACCTGGCTATGGCATTTTCTTAATTAGTGATTGATGGAGAGGGCCCATCTCATTATGGGTGGTGGTCCTGGGTGCTATAAGAAAGCAGGCTTCTAGGGAGCAAGCCAGTGAGCAGCACCCCTCCATGGCCTCTGCACCAGCTCTTATCTCCAGGTTCCTGCCCTGCTTGAGTCCTCTGCCCTCACTGCTTTTGATGATGAACTATTATATGGAACCATGAGTGAAACAAACTCTTTCCTCCCCAAGTTGCCTTTGGTCATGGTATTTCATCACAGCAATGGTGACCCTAACTAACACACCTTAGACTCTGGTGATTTTCAATCCAGACTCTCCCTTTCCTAGAATTGAACGGGGCACAAACTCTATTATTAGAGACAATGGAAGCACACACAGTCTTGGAGGCGATTTCGGGGCTTTGAGCCTTCCCGCTTCACCTGCTTTGCGGCTGCTTCCTTTCATAAGGGCTTTCTCACAAACATCATCAGATCTCTTCCTTACTCCTTTGGCAGGGCGTCAGCTCCAGTTAAATTCCACCACAGCCTTCCTGCCTCCCCCACCATCATCCTTCAAAACAGCTGTGAACAGCCTGAGGCTATTTCCCAACTGACTGGCTTCCCTGACCCTGTGTTTCCGAATAATGACCTCTGACCTGACACTCCTGTCTTCCCCTGGTCCCACCAGCCCTTTGCTCCTAGCTGTTACAATCCTCTCCGCTCACTTCTAACCACTTAACACAGATATTCTCCAGGGAGCCTTGCACTACATGCCACTACCCTGACCTCAAAGAACAGCCCCTCCTGCTGCCCCTGCCTGGATTCCACTCCCTCTCCTCCAGGTACCAGCCCACACCCTGCATTCCTGCCTCAGATCATTCCTAGCAGACACTGGCTTGCTCTGCTATCCATGCATGTCTGTGCGCACATACCCCGACATTCTTGGAGAAGCTTCACTGACCCTTTCCCGCTCCCAGGATCACTCCAGGGTCAGCTCCCTTCCCAGGCCTCATTTTCTGTTCTTGCGCAGCATGCTACTGACTCCCCCAAGCCATTCTGGCCCCTGTCTGAGACTTTTAGGGCTTTACAGAGCACTTCTAAAAACACCACATGGTCAAACGCTGCCGAAAACCTACTGCCAAGATCACGTCAAGGCCCAGAGAGGGTATCAACCAGCTGCAGTCACACAGCTTGACAGGCCCTGACTGTCTTCATTCCAAAGCAGGGATTCTTTCCACTGTGTCTGTGGTCTCCCAAACGTGCTCTGGGGTAAGGATCCCACCAGTCAAAACAAAGCGTGGCAGGCGACTGAGGCGGCACAGCCCTTTGTTCTTCTCACCACTTCACTGGTTTTTCCATCCCTGGGAGGGAGCCCAGGGCATACTAAGCAAGTGCTAGATGACTGAGCCACATCCCCAGTCCCCACCATTGGATTAGGTTTTAAAATGAAAGCCATTATAAACAGTGTTCAGAGGCTGAGAGATGGCTCAGTGGTTAAGAGCACCTGCTGTTCTCCCAGAGGACCTGAGTTCAGTACCCAGCACCATGTCAAAAGGCACACAACCAGCTGCAACTCCAGCTCCAAGGGACCTGACGCTCTGGCACCTGCACTGTGTGTCCATGCCCACAAGCAGACACACACCTACATGTAATTAAAACTAATAACCAGAACTCTTTAAAGGCAAACAGTGCTCAAGTGACATTATCTGAACTCTTCCTTGGCTACAAAGAACAGCCATAACAATCATGGGCATCAGACTGGGTGGTGGTGGCAGTGGTGCACGCCTTTAATCCCAGCACTTGGGAGGCAGAGCCAGGCAGATTTCTATGAGTTCGAGGCCAGCCTGGTCTACAGAGTGAGATCCAGGACAGGCACCGAAACTACACAGAGAAACCCTAAACCTGTCTTGAAAAAAAACAAACAAAAAAGAAAAAAGAGAAAGAAAAAGAAAAAAGGAATATGGGCATCATTATCATTCTTATTATATAAACAAGTAGATCTTGTGCCCAGCTGTATGGGCTTTACCTATACTCACAGTGGCCCATTAAGACCCCAAGCATACAGATCCTTTCTCTCCACTGTCTTGAGCTATTCTTGGACTTGCCCAAGGTCCCTGACTGGTTAAGGCCAGAATTCAAATCCAGCCAGACTGTGTGCTGAATGACTTTTTGAACCACCATGTCTGGTTCCTTGTTGCCTGGTTCAAAGGCAGGGCAGCAACAGAAATAAACTTCTGATCGGTCATGGGAGCAGAGCAAGCTCTGTGCAGTCCAAATTCCTGGCAACAGTCAAGACCATGCAGAGCTGGCTGTCTAACGTCTCCTCAGACAAACTTCTGTTCCTGGTGCTGACTTAATTGCCTGTGTGGAAGCACCAAGGATTTGTGGATGTGTCTTCGCCCCATAGCATTTCCCATGGTTTCCTTCCAGTGTACTGTCTCAACTTCCTCGTCTTGTCTTTATCACAGCAACATGAAGTCAGGGAGTGCAGCTGCCAAATACTGCACATGAACATCTCACACACACACACACACACACACACACACACACACACACATACACACACACACACACACACACACACACACACACATACACATACACACACACACATACACACACACACACACACACATACACACACACACACACACATACACACACATACACACACACACACACACATACACACACACACACACACACACACACACACACACACACACACACATTCTCTCTCTCTCTCTCTCTCTCTCTCTCTCTCTCTCTCTCTCTCTCTCTCTCCACCATTTGGCCAGATACCCACGGCCTGCCTCCAGGAAGCAGTCATCTTTCTAAAACAAACACCAGACTATGTCAGCACCCTTCTGTGAAGACGGAATGGCTTCCACCCTCCACCCCTGTAAACAAGCCCTCCGCTACCCGCTACACTTCCTGTAGTCCCCTCTGGTCACAGCACAGTTTTTAAAGGTCTTCTTCTATACCTCTAGCACAGTCTGTGTTCCTGTGGGTGCTGTCTGTGCTCAGCACACCCTTATTTTCTTTTTAAAAAGTTATTTGTTGTTATTTTATGTGTACGAGTATCTGCAGTGTCCAAGGAGGCCAAAGATGGTGCCAGAAACAGTTGTGAGCTGCCATGTGGGTGCAGGAGACTGAACCCGGGTCCTCTGCAAGAACATCAAGAGGTGTGAACTGCTGAGCCATCTCCACCTGCCTCATCCCCCGCCACTGTCTTCTGCGTCTCTTGTCTCTTCCATGGCTCTTTCCTTCTCGTCACTCACACCTGAGTTCAAGCTCTGTCCACCTTGTACTCATTGCTGGACACTGGACCACATTAGTCTTCTTTTCAAAATCACACCCATGCTTTGCTTTTTCGTGCAAGCCTCAGAGAGGTCCTTGGGTCAACTGGGGAGAGACCCTGGGACCCTGGTAGCTTTGGCTTCCTGTTCTACACCATGATCCCTTCCCTTCCCATTCTCCCACCATGATGCCATTTACCTGACCACATAACCAGAACAATGGGGCCACTAGATCTGGATTTTCAGCCTCCCTACTTGAGAGCTGAATAAACCTCTTTGTTTCATAAGCAATTTGCCTTAGGTCTCTTGTTATAGTAATGAAAAGCTGACTAGACCCAGACACAAGCTTAGGCTCAAAGAATTGCAAATAGAAGCTGTGACAGTGTCAACAGTCTAAGGTACATTGTTAGCTATGGCAAAGTGCAGAAGAGAACGAGACACTTTAGTACACCTCCTCCCACTGGGTAAACAGCCAAAGCCCTAACTTCACACATGCTTACAGAAGCACCCAATATTTCCCAAGATCTCACGGGAAATGGCTATCATGGTCTCTAAGTCCTTCTGTATAAACCAACCATTTGTTTAATCCATCCATCCATTTGGCACAGGGTCCCACAGTGTATCCTGATAACGCCAAGGCCAAACTCCCTCTGACCTCCCAACCCATCATTCACCACCAGGGATGTTTGTGCTCACCATGGATGATGTGGAGTCCAGGAGGCTCACGACCTTCATCTCCACTTCGTCCCCACCAAAGCTCCTCAGCAACTTCATAACCTCACCCACTGTCAGCCACTTACAATCCATGCCTTGAATGGATACAATATAGTCTCCTTCTTTGGCCCCTGCCAGCTAAAAAGAAATATTTGAATAAATGTCAGGGATCATTCATTAAACCCGACTGTGTCCTCAGAGTCATGGTCTAAGCAGCCATTGGTATATAAGTCTCTTCTATTTTGTATTTGATTTTCTTTTCTTTTCTTTTTTTGTGGAGCTGAGGCTCGAACCCAGAGCCTTGCGCTTGCTAGGCAAGCACTGTACCACTGAGCTAAATCCCCACCCCCTTGATTTTCTCTGAGGTGCATCCATATGCTAATTAAGTACTCCAGAACAGAGCTGTTAGGATCCTGCCCTCACTCCTGCACTTGTGCAGCTTGGGGTCTTGCATCTTACATCATGGGGGGGGGGGGCTGACAACTACGGCATGGTCACGCAATTTGCACCTTAAAAACTGGATACAGATCCCACCTTCCCTTTCTGCTCTGCTCTGGAAGGGTTCCCCCAGGCCTGGCACCCCTTTCTCTCCCCCTTCCCCTCCTAATATAGCTCTCTGTAACTCTGGTAGTAGTGGGTGATAGGAAGTCACAACATGCCTACACGGTTGGGCTTGCCCAGCGGACCACCTAGTTATTTCTGGTTCAAAATAGCCATTTCCGGGTCAGACATCTCACTTGGCTAGGACTCCGTGGCTTTACATGGTTGCGTAAAGCCCTCGCGCTGCCATGTAATCTATGCGCGATCATGTGGAGTAGCCACACGAGTTCCTGTACGCATGCGCGGCCCAATCTTTATAAAGCTGGCGCCATCTTACATGACTCTTCTCTTCTTGTCCCCTTAACCACATGTGTTTCACACAGGCCTGTCACGTTTCCTTCTATCCTCTCTCAATAAAAACTCTTCTGTGGTCTTGTGTTCGGGACGTTTTCTCTCAAGGTAAGAGTGCCAAATAACTAACAATGGGGGCTCATGACTTTTCCACAGGTAACCAGTGATCCACCAGCGCCAATTATCAGGAGCTACTACAAGAAGCAAAAATTCATTTGATGGGTGAGGTGGATACGAATCATCCAGAAGGCCGTTCACTTAAGAATCAGACCTTTGGAGCAGGCGCCAGGTGGCTCAGGGAGGCGCTAGCGCTGGAGGCGGAAGACTTCCACACTGATTAATCAAGAGTGAAAAATCTGAAGAGATCAAGCAGGAAAAGGAAATTAAACGAGGCCTGAGGAGCGACGCAACAGGCATGATGGAGGTCGAGTACTCCTACTGGGACTTCATCTCCTGTGACCGCACGGGCCCTCGGAATGCAGTCCCTGACATCCAGAGTGGCTCGGAGGCTGTGAGTGTGCGGAAGCTAGCTGGAGACACGGGCGAGCTGGCACTTGAGGGGGCACAAGGACAGGCAGAGGGAAGTACCTCAGACAAGGAGGCCAGCAGTAGCCCGAGATCAGTGATGCAAACACCTCATCTTTAAGAGAGACCTGCTGTCCCCTCCTGGAACTGGAGCCCTGGCACTACCCAGAAGCCTCTTCTCGGAGCCCATATCCCAGGCCAGCCAGGCCAACTGAGAGTCTTGTAGAGGCCTCTGTGGCCCATACTCCAGCAAAGTCGTCTGCCCACGCCCACAGGCTCCCCTCCCTTCCACCTCCCTGTAGTACCCAGGTACACCATCACCACTGGATGTTATTTATTCAGCCAGGTGGGGGCGGGGCTCAGGCCAGGTCCTGCCCCCCAGGTGAGCAGCCCCCACCTGGACAGGGACTGTCCCACACCATTCATCCCTCCGGCCAGCCGTCTAGGTTGGAAAGATTGTCCGAGCCATTTTTAAAATTTTACATTTTTTAAAAACCTAAGAATTTTCAGCAGAGAGGAGGGAGTGACAATCACTTTTTCCTGTTTGGGTTTTGGTTTGAAAGCGGTTTTAAGCTTAGCTCTGATGATCCATGCAGCTCTAAGTTCCCCCATGCAGCCTCACAGATCCAGTTGTAGGGAAGGATTTGGACTCGAAACTAACTGACCAATTCTTTGCCCTTTGTACCAAGAGAGTGATACTTAGGTCCCAGAAAATAAACACTGATGATTTGTGTGGGAAAAAAAAAAAAAAAAAAGAATCAGACCTTTGACATGGCCAAACCCCAAACTCCATTAGAGCTGCAGGCTCTGACAACTCCCCCGCCCCCATCCCTGAGGGTCCTCCACTTACTGAAGCCGAACACTGAGGATCCAGGAAGTGCACCTGGACCGGGGAGTTCCCTCGCAAGGTGAAACCCAAGTCCCCTTCCTCCACTGTGAAGTGGATGCTTCGAGGAGGTGTCCATCTCTTGTTGGCCGAAAACACAGACAGGGGTCCCTTGGGAAGACAGGGTCACATGGTGAAAGGTTTGGAGGCATGTGGCCCAGGCTGGTCTCAAACACATGGGGTCAAAGGATGCCCCTGCCTCTGTTTTTCAACCAGCTCCATTGTGCCTAATGTCATATCAGGGGCAGTGTGTACTGGTGTGATCATCTAAGAACAGTATTTACACTGTCGCTATTGTAGATTATCTTTTAGAAATTCATTCATATTCTCTCTTACTCTACTAGGGTTTGAACACAGGGCTTTGCGCATGACAGGCAAGCACATTGTGACCAAGCTATACCCCTAAACCTACTAATTATCTTAATAGGGCCAGGCATGATGGCACATGCCTTTAATCCCAACACTCAGGTGATAGAGACAGGTGGATCTCTCCCAACCTTGTATACATAGCGAGTTTCAGGGCAACCAGAGCTGCTTTAAAAAAAAAAAAAAAAGAAAGAAAGAAAAAAAAAAAGGCTCTCAAGATTTGAAAGTTAATAATATGTGAGGTTGGAGAGGTGGCTCAGCAGTTAAGAGCACCGGATGCTCTTCCAGAGGACCCAAGTTTAATTCCCACATGGCAGCTCACAACCATCTGTAACTCCAGCTGCAGGGAATCTGATGCCTCTGGCCTCCATGGGCACCTGCACTCACCTTCATTTACCCACATGCAGACACATCCACACATAATTATAATAACAATAATAATTAGTAGTTAATAATATTTTAAAGTTAATAACATGTAATACTTTTCGTGCTAATTTAAAAAGAAAAAGGCAGGGCATGGTGGTGCATGCCTTTAATCCCAGCACTCAGGAGGAAGAAGCAGGCAGATCTCTGTGAATTTGAGACCAGCCTGGTCTACAGAGTCAGTTTCTAGGACAGGCAGGGTTACACAGAGAAACCTTGTCTTAAAACAAAATAATAATAATAATAATAGTAAGAATAATAATGTAAATAAAGAGAAAAGTTAAAAAGTTCAGAAGTCTTCAGGTAATTTGTTAAATAAACAGTCAACATACCAGCTTCTGGAAGAAATCTGTGACTGTCACTTTGGAGAACTGGGGGGAGATTATTTCAACCTCTCGCTCAGTTTTTGCTAGAAAAGAAGATTACAAATTAGGGTAAGTGAATGTGTCATGGGAAGTAATTCTTTTTTTTTTTTTTTAAATATGGAATGCTTCCCGAATTTGTGTGTCATCCTTGCACAGGGGCCATGCTCATCTTCTCTGTATCGTTCCAGTTTTAGTCAATGTGCTGCGGACGCGAGCATGGGAAGTAACTCTTGAAAACTTCCTCCAAAGACACTAACCATGTGCCCTGAGCTTAAACACCTCATAGAACAGATGGAAACTCCTCAGGCCTGGCGCAGGTGACCATGCTTTTCATCCGGGCACTTCCTATGGGCCTTAAACCACTTGGAGCTGGGACAGAGACAACCAGACATAACTCCACTTTCTAAGAGCTTGTTCATGCAGTGGTCCCCATCCTTCCCAATGCTGTGGCCCTTTAATACAGTTCCTCATGCTGTGCTGACCCTACAGCACGCTACTGTTATGAATCATTATGTAAAGATCTGGGTTTTCCAGTGGTCTTAGGCGACCCCTGCAAGAGGGTCATTTCACACACACACACATACACACACACCCCCGAGAGGTCTTAACCCACAGGCCGAGAGCTGCTGTTCTAACAGAAAGCCGGGCAGACCCCCTCCGTTCACATAGTGACCCTGCCGGTTCTTAAGAACATTAACAGTGTGCTCCTGTCTGCTCTAGAGTGGTAAAACCACCTCGTGAGCTACAGTTCTTCCTTCTGCCGTGGAGTTTAGTCTCTGTGTCCTGGGCTGAGGGGAATAGAGCATCCCAGTGGAATCCTTGACACGTATTCCTACTTCCACTTGATGTGGGGGTCACCTAGGACAAGAACTTCAACCCTAAGCACTTCCTCCTTGTCTGTATTTTGGTCGTGATGGAGATCAAATGCAGGGCCTTACACACTAGGAAATACATGGAACCACGTACCCAGCGCCTCACTGGGGGATTCTAGGCAGGGGCTCTACCAGTGAGCCACACCCCAGCCCCTCACTGGAGGATTCTAGGCAGGGGCTCTACCACTGAGCCACACCCCAGCCCCTCACTGGGGGATTCTAGGAATCTACACTTGCAGGAATCTAAAGCACCCAGCCAATGACAACCCCAGCTACTTCCCCATCTTCAGTACTAATACACTATGGCAGCTGGCAGACCTTGAATGATAATGCTGATACACAAGAGCCTAGTATTGAAGCTTGAATAGGTCCTGTCTCTAAGGAGAGAACTCTAGAGACCAGATCAGAAGTGCTGGAAACAGTGGGGATGAGATACTATGACACATACTTTTCTGACTGTCACCCACAGTTCCTGGTTCATGACTCCCTCTCCCCAGCAGGCTATAGAAATTAAAACTCCTGTCCTCCCAGGCAAGCAGGAAAGCTCTGTCTGTCTAGGATCTGGCCACAGAGAAATTCTCTGACAGATGCTTGTCTGGTAGTAGGTCATAAGACCTCTCCATTCCAAGGGGACCTGCCCCAAACCCTGGAGAGAGGAGTGCTTCAGAGGCTCTAGTGCACCCAGCTTGAACTGGCTTTTCCTCTACTTCCTCCAGAGGGTCCCGACTCAATTGGGTTATCCTCCAATTTCCCATCTCTAATTTAAAACAAATCGTAAGCATTCCTCACTGTAAAGTGACCTATCGAGTGAAGTCCTGCAGAGACATGACTCCTATTCCCTGGCACAACAGTAACTGTCACTGTCCAGGCCACCTCAACACTGCAGTGACACCTAGGAGATGTTTAGAAATGTTGACGCTACAAAAAAGAGAAAGAGCAAGTCCGGGTGTCGAGACAGGCGCACATTTAGCTTCCAAGCTAGGTAGGCAGATGGGAAGGAAGACAGCCAGTGTAGTCCTTGGTGGAAACTGCAGGGCTGACCAAGAAGCCCCAGGCATCTCTGGGTAGCAGAGATCACTGAAGCCCAGAGCAGGCCCGGGACAGTACGAGGAGAGGTATACCCAAACCAAATCAGAGAAAGCAGAGCTCAGGGAAAGGTTGAGAAGATGGGCTGGGCAAGAAGAGTCAGCAGAGGGCATAGCGAAGCCCACTCAGGAGTGCAGAATGAGACCAGGAAAGCACAGGAGAGGAGGCGGGACTGAGATGGGGGTGGGGACTGAGAGGAGGCGGGGACTGGGGCTGAGATGCTCTGAGGTGAAGGTGGGAAGGACAGGGTGGAAAGGCCAAGGCAAGAACAGTACCACTCACTTCTACCTTATTGAAAACAAGGGTTTTACTATACAGCCCAGGTGAAGGCTAACTTTGAACTTCTGTCTCAACTCCTCAATACTAGAATTCCAGGTATGTCACTATATCCAACTGAGGAGTAGCACCAGGCCCTCCCCAATTCAGTCCTGCCAAGGCCAGGCACCTGGCAGCCAGGCCTTGCGTGAGCCCTGCTGGAAGGCCAAATAACCACCGGCACCCACACTATCCACAGCTGCCACACAGCCAGCTGACAGTTCCCACCACTCACAAAGGACATCTGGAGCATCAATCAAGTTCAGAAGATCATCATCCTCACGGTGCTGGGTGTACTTGAGCTGAGTGCGCTGATGGGCAGCGGACAGCACATCCCGGAGCACCTGAATGTCACGCAGCTTCTTGCACAGGTTGGCTTCCCTCAGTGACTCCTCATGGTAGCCAATGGCCCGGTGCAGATGTCCCTTACCTGCAGATAGAAACATCTCTTAGATCAAGAAAGGCTTTTCTGATTCAGTAACTTAAAAAAGGAAAAAAATTTCCTGGTGTGTGTGTGTGTGTGTGTGTGTGTGTTGTGTTTTCATGTGTGTTTGATGAGGTGACTTTTCTTTTTCCTTTTTTTTTTTTTTTTTGGTGCATGAAAGTAGGGGGACAGTTGGGGTAGTGGATAGGTGGATAGTTCTCAAATATCCCAGGCTGGCCTTGAACTTTTGCTCCTCCTGCCTCTACCTCCCTAGTACTGGGATCATAGGTATGTTCTACACACCTGTTTTATGTGGTTCTAGGATCCAACCCAGGGTTGCATGCTAGGCGAGGCTCCACCAGCTGAACAGCTGGGTTAACTACGGAGCGGAGCAGCCGTGAGGACACGTGACAGGAGAATACTGGAAACAAGTGCCAAGGCCCCGGGGCAGGAGCATGACCAGGTCTTCAAGGAAAGTAGGCCATGAAAGGGAGAAGGGCAGAGTGGGTCAGGTCAGACCTTACACGTGCCTGGGAGGAAGCCATCAGGGTGTGAGCCAAGGACTAAGATGGCCAGGGTCTGTGGGAACACAGGGCCTGGGAGAGAGCAGTGGAAATGGGAGTTCTACCAGGCCTCCTAGGGAGCTGTGTGGGGTTTAATGGAGTCAGCGTGAGTGAGTTAGGCAAGCTCTGTTGATGTGATTCAGCCAGGGTGGTGGGATAAGAGCAGATGAGACCTCAGCCACGTTTTCCAGGTAAACCTGTGTGACTTGACCAAATGTGGAGTGAGAGAGGCAGACGGGAATGCCAAGCACGGCCAAGGCACCCCAGAGGCAGAGCCACTGTCACCAAGATGAGGAGATGGCCATGCTGAGGCCCAAACCAGGATACCCCACTGCCAGCCTTCACTCGCTGTTGGTGAAACATAAAAAACAGCAGTGGGAGCCAGTGCATACCGGCACTTGGGAAGCTGAGGCAGGGGGATGGCAAGTTCAAGGCTGGCCTGAGCTACAGAGCTAGGCATCTTACCAAGAATTTGCCCCCAAATGAAAACTACAAAAAAGGCTGGGACATGGTTTAGTGGTAATGTGTTTGCCCAGCATACATGAGGCCCTTTGTTCAATCCCCAATTCTGAGAAAGGACAAAGGGGAAGAGAGAGGAGGGGAGGGGAGGGGAGAAGAAAGGAGGGGAGCAACAACAGTTTCCACGGCAGTGTGGCATAGGGCCGTCCATGAGCAGTTTCGGTGTGAGGAGGTAGTCACGGACCTGGCTGTGGTGGGAAGCTTGGACACTCATGGAGCGACGAGGGCATAACTCTGGAAAGCCCTCTGTGACTAGGGCAGACCCACACAATTTCTCAGTGCAAGGTGGCCTCCTTTCCCAAACCCTCCCTCAGATCCCTGTTTTGGGGCTAAGAAGCAAGCAGAGCCCAACCCCAGGACAGGAGCACATACCCAGTTGCATGCGCTGCCCATCATTTTTCAGCGTGGCGAGCGGCGTCATCCCTTCTGGCATGTGGTCATAGAGCTGGGACAGGCACTTCTCCTGCTGGTCCTCATCTGCGCCCGGCTTTACTGCAAAGACAACCTCGGTTACATCTCTCTGGAGACAGTGCCCCAGAACCGAGTTCCATTTGAACAATGTCACCAAGCTCTTTTTGGCTCCAAGGCATAGCCTAGGCTACCAGGTTTTAGGCCTTAAGTGAGAGAGGCAGACGGGAATGCCAAGCACGGCCAAGGCACCCCAGAGGCAGAGCCACCATCACCAAGATGAGGAGATGGCCATGCTGAGACCCAAACCAGGATACCCCACTGCCAGCCTTCACTCGCTGTTGGTGAAGCATACATAAGAAACAGCAGTAGGAGCCAGTGCATACCGGCACTTGGGAAGCTGAGGCAGGGGGATAGCAAGTTCAAGGCTGGCCTGGGCTACAGAGCTGGGCATCTTACCAAGAACTTGCCCCCAAATGAAAACTATAAAAAAGGCTGGGACATGGTTTAGTGGTAATGTGTTTGCCCAGCATACATGAGGCCCTTTGTTCAATCCCTAATTCTGAGAAAGGACAAAGGGGAAGAGAGAGGAGGGGAGGGGAGGGGAGAAGAGAGGAGGGGCAGGGCAGCCCATGCAAATGGGTGCATGCTCCTGTCCTGGGGTTGGGCAAACACATTGCCCCAAGGGGACAGTCACACACTAGAAGTTCAAGATTTGATCCTGGACCAACCTCCTCTACCCCCTCCTCCAAGCTAATCATTATATGGAGCCTTCTTGCAGAGCTGACCCTGTAGCTGCCCTCCTCCCTTACTTCCTCCTCCCTGGAAGAGGTCTTTTGTGTTCATTTGGAAGATAGGGTCTGTAGTAGCTCAGGCTGGCCCGCACTTATTATGTAGTTGAGGCTAACCTTAAATTTGTGACGCTCCTGCCTCCACCTTCCAAGTGCAAGCGTTATAGGTGTGTGCCTTCTCGCCCAGCTTTTTCAGTTGTACTGAGTGAATCCAGGGCTCCTGCACACTAGGCGAGCAGTCTAACTACTAAGCTTAGTGACCAACCGGGTGATGTGTAGTTCTAATTGCGTGTATGTGAAGCTTGGGATGGAACATACCCCAGGCCCATAATTTTAAAACATCAAAATGAAGGAATAGCATGTAGTGGTGCTCATACACAGTGCCGACGGGCTGAAACAGGGACTCAGAACCTGAAGCCAGCCTGGGGGTGTGTGGCAGAATCTTATACAAACCCAAGACAGACCCACAGTGAGCAAGACGCCAATCCTTTTCAAACTGGGCTATATATACTAGGCAAACTAGGCTATACTAGGGCTCCCCCTCCCCCCAAATCACCCCCACCCCCAAGACAGGGTTTCTCTGTGTAAAAGCCTTTGGCTGTCCTGAAACTCATAGAGATCCACCTGCCTCTGCCTTCCGAGTGCTGGGTTTAAAGGTGTACACCACCACTACCAGGCATCAATATAGACTTTTTGTGCAATCTCTGTTTTCATTTAATTTTGGTGGTAGTGAGATTTGTTTTTTGTTTTTGTTGTTGTTGTTGTTTGTTTGTTTTTTGAGACAGGATCTTTCTACATAGTCCTGGCTGTCCTGGAACTCATTGTGTAGACCAGACTGGCCTCAAACTCACAGAGATTCACCTGCTTCTGCCTGTGGAATGAATGCTGAGACTTATGGCATGTACTACCATGCCCAATTTTTTATTTAAAATTTTAATCACGGATTTTTTTCTTGGCACTCATTTTGACTCATTGGAAATATTATGTATGGGCCAAGATGTTCAGCAGCACATACAAATTAATTAATTAAAATAAGAAAAAATATATCACCTTAGCTGGGCACATGGCACACACCTATAAGTCTAGCACTTAAGAGCCAGACAGAAAGAAAGGAGTTTAAGGACAGCTTGGGATATATGACATCCAGTCTCAACAAAACAAAGCAAAATTACTATCTGAGGATGGGTGTGGTGGCACATCCCTAGGCTACACAGCAAGACCTTGTCTTCTAAGTAGACATACAATAATTAAATGAATTAAAATAAACATTACTGAGTAAGGCACTATATTTAATTCCCCAAACTTCCAAAATTAAAAATAAAAATAAACTGGGCAATGGTGGCACACGCCTTTAATCCCAGCACTTGAGAGACAGAGGCAGGTGGATCTCTGCGAGTTTGAGTCCAGCCTGGTCTACAGAGTGAGTTCCAGGACAGCCAGGGTTACAGAGAAACCCTGTCTCGAAATAATAATAGTAGTAATAATAATAACAATACCTGGGGCTGCAGAGATGGCTCATTGGTTAAGAGTGCATACTGGTCTTGCAGAGGACCTTAGTTCAGTTCCTAGCATTCACCTCAAGCCTCTCATAACTACCTGTTATCTCCAGCTCTGGGGCATCTAACACCCTCTTCTGGCCACTGTGGGCACTGCATTCACATGTACAGTCCCACATACAGACTCATCTATGGTGGTTAGAATGGAAATGGCCCATATAGGCTCATATATTTGCAGGGTTAGTACCCAGTTGATGAACGGTTTGTAAAGGATTAGGAGGTGTGGCCTTGACAGAGGAGGTGTGCCACTGGACATGGGGTCTGAGGCTTCAAAGGCCCACACTAAACCCAGTGTCTGTCTTTCTCTGTCTGCCAGCTGCCTATGGATAAGGATGTAGCTTTCGGGTCCTACTCTAGCACCATACCTGCCTGGTGCTGTGCTCCCTCATCATGGTCACGAACTAACCCTTCTGAAACAGTACACAAGCCCCCAATTAAATGCTTTAGTCACTGTGTTTCTGCAGCAATACAAGAGTAGCTACGACAATAAATTAAAATTTAAAATAAATATTAAAAAATAATTTTAAGCTGAGCATGGTGATGTGTATCTTTAACCCCACCATTTGGAAGGCAGAGACAGGTGGATCTCTGTGAGTTCAAGGCCAGCCTTGTCTACAAAATGAGTTCTAGGACAGCCAGGGCTACACAGAGAAACCCTGTCTCAAAAACAAAACAAAACAAAAGTAATTTATCCCCTTGACTCCCATTAGAGTGGTCAACCTTTAATTCCATAGGCCTGTGTGATAGCCACTTTGGGTCAATGGGTCCACCTTGTGCCTTTGTGGTGTCCAGGGCAGGAAGGAAGGCAGTTCCCACTCAGCTCAACATCCCCCAAAGGTAGCAAGACCACAGCCCTGAGCCCGAGCCTTACGCTGGTGATCGATGAGGAGGGTGGCGGCAAAGTAGTGAGCCAGGGCCCTGTAGTGGTGGGCCTTCACGTAGGCCACACTGGCCCACGAATATGGCACGTTCTCTTTCACCGGTTCCTGGCTCATGGCTGTATGCAGCTGCAGGTAGGCTTCTGCCACCTGAAATAGAAGGGATGTGGGCAAGGAAAGCCTGGCACAGGGGCCCTCCCACACGTGGCTGTGAAGACTCCTTTCTTCTAAGCCAAATCAATCCTCTGCTGGAGAATGCTCCAGAATGTAGGCGCAAAGCCAAGCAAGTCCACCTGCTGTCAGCATCGGCGCTAACAGAGGATCAAGCAACTGTCATGAGGCTGCTTTTTCGGCTCAGCTGCAGATCAACTGATGATCCCTATCTGAAATACCAGTACCTGCCAAGCAAACGCAGGCTGGCCCCCTCGGTGGCACGTTGCTCAGGTTGTGGGCAAGCTGCTGCCATGACCCCTCTCCTGCTCCTAGGCACCTGTACCAGTGGATCCTGCCCACCCAGAAGTCACAGGAACTAAGAAGCCTTTACCTTGGCAGCCTCCTGAGCCACTTTTACCAGCACAAAAAACTCATTCTGGATCCCTGGAAGGCAGACTTTCTCAAACACGCTTTCTTGGGCTTGGGCGAGCATCATTTTGATCAGCACACTGAGCATGGCAGGGCTCATGTCGTAACTTGGAGTATGAGTGAATGTCTCTTTCAGGTAGTTTAAAACCCCTAGAATCAGAATATATTGCTCTTTAGTAGGAAATCATACTCTTTGTTTTTTTCCTGGAGCTGAGGACCGAACCCAGGGCTTTGTGTTTGCTAGGCAAGCACTCTACCACTGAGCTAAATCCCCAACTCCATGGAAATCACATTTATTTTATTATGCTGCTATAGAGAAAGAAGAAAGAAAATACAACAGGATTGGGGGTGTCACTCATCAATGAGTACCTGCACAGCACACAGGAGACCCTGAACATGAGCCACTAACCATGCAAAGAACTGTCTATCTGTCTGTCTGTCTGTCTGTCTATCTATCTATCTATCATCTATCTACCTATCATTTAGCTAATGAACATATACAATTTATACATATTCCTAGTATTATGCACACATATGACAGACATCTATAATTTATATTATGTACATATAAAGGTGGCCCACACTTATAATCCTAAAGCAACTTGAAAAAGATGCATTTCACCAGGTGTGTGGCACACACGTTTAACCTCAGCACTGGGGAGGCTGAAGCAGGAGGATGGAGAGTTCAAAGACAGTCCGGGCTACAGAACAAGCCTCGGCCTGACTCTCAGTTGCCGTGCTATCTAGCCGTCCCACTTCTTTGTGCAGACCTAAATAATTGCATGAAAGACCTGACTGCTACTAGGACACCCATGCTTACCGCAGCACTGTCCCAACAGCCAACAGATAGACTACTCTGCTGATGGAGTAACAGGTGACCAAAATATCTACACACACAGAGCAGAATATTCTTCAGCCGTAAGAAACCTGAGGGGCTGGAGGTAAAGCTCGTGGTAGAGCGTGTGCTTAAAATGTGTGCTTACAATGAGGAATGTGGCGGCCTAATGTTGGCACTGGAGAAGTAGAGGGAGGGGGTCTCTATGAGTTCCAAGCCAGTCTGGTCTACAGAGCGACTGTCAGGCCTCCCAGGGCTGCACAGTGAGATCCTGTCTCAAAAGACAGGGGACTGCAACTCGGATGTGTGGACAACATGAACGAAAACTTTTATGCTGAGTACAATGAGCCAGCCACAGAATGACAGATAGTACAGGATTCCATTCAGTGAGGTTCCTGGTCAAACTCAGAGGCACAAAGTAGAACAGAAGTCACTGGGAGCTGCAGGAACAAGGGAAGGGACATTGCAGTCTACTAGGTACAGATGCCAGGTGTGGTAGCACACCCCTGTAATACCAGCACTTGAAAGGGGGAGCAGAAAGATGGCCAGAAGACCCCGTCTCAGTAAGTGAATAAAAGCCTGAATAAGTAAGGCCTGCTCCAGTGCACACGATGAGGCCACGCTGGAGCTGGAGGGAGCCGATTGCTGCACAGGGCACTTCATGCAACTGAGCTGCATGCACACTTAACAAAACTGTCGTGCATATTTACCACAGTAAAAAATATTGAAACTGTCATTTATAATATCTCTACCTCATCACAGTGTTTTACATCAGATTCTCTTCTAAGACATTTACATACACATGAAGCAAAGGAACGAGCTTTGTTTCTGTCTCCCCGGGGACATTCCATCCATGACTGGGCATGTGATGGAGAAAACAGAAAGTGGGGTGAATGAGGGCTGCCAGGGCTTTTCCCTGGGGAAGCCTCCACTGGACATGCCCACACTGCCACCCTCGACTGACTTCCTGACACTCAGAAGAGTTAACTGTGGCAAGCAGTGACTGATGGTCAACCTGGAGTGAAGGGACTGGACTGCAGGCATCCCACCCAACTGGTTCCTCTGGTTTTGCTGCCCCAAAGAAGGATGGTGTCTGCTGCAGGCTGTTTGCCACCTCCCTCCTCCATCCCAGATGTCCTGTTACTAAGTTTCTTTGTTTGTATTTCTGAAGCCTTGGAGGCAGGTCACAAAGTGTGACTCCCTAAGACTCCTCAGAGCTCAGCCACAATTACACAAGCCTGCCATCCCAGCATGCCAGAGACTGAGAATTTGGGGCCAGCCTGAGCTAAATATTAACAAGTCTTTGCCTCCATGAGTCAAAATGGCAAAGCTGTGGTACTTCACAGGTCTTAGAGTGATGTGTCCAGGCAGGCTCATGCAGGGAGAGGAAAAGATAAAGCATGGTGAGTGAAGGGATGCTAGACTGGAGAGGTGAATGGTGACACACACTTGTAATTGTGGCACTCAGGACGCCGACACATGACAATCACCTCAAGTTCAAAGTCAGCCTAGCCGACATAGTGAGTTAAAGGCCATTTGGTAGACACAGTGACAACCTGTCTCAAAGGATTAAAAAAAAAAAAAACCCGAAACCCAGCTATCAAACTTGCCGCTTGGACGGTCACCCTGTGGTCTGCATCGCAACTGCCATCATTACCCTAAATTCTGCAGACAAGGGGCCTGCTAGACAGGAGCAATGCAGCCCTCCGCTACCTCCATCAGTGCCAGGCTGGCCGGCTGTACCAGCTCTCATGACCTGGCCCTTACAGCTTGGTGGTAAGCTGGTTTTCTTTTGGCCCTCATTCTCGTTCAAAACAGGATGAGCTATAAGGGTGATGAAGTGAAAACAGGCCGATTGTGGTGGCACACACCTATGTCTCAGCACTTGGGCTGAGGCAGGAGGACCCCAAGTTCCAGGCAGTCTCTGGAAGCGACAGAAGCCTCAGGCTCCTGGTGCATGCTACCTGACAGCGCTGAAGTCGGCCGCGGCAGGCTCTGCAAACTTGCCGATTAAGCACATATGAAAGTGTAGATAACAACAGTAATTCCCTCTATCTGAGGTTCAACTTTGTTCCGGCTCAGTCACCTTCAGCCAACTGTAATACAATAATGTTATGTGGAAAATTCCAGAAACAGGCAATTCATAACACTGGCCCCTTGTATTGTTATCATTGTTCTGTTTTTATTGTTTTGTTAATCTTTGACTGTGCCCAATCTGTCACGGATATGGACATATTACAAGACTTCTTTCTTCTATCTTCCTTCCTTGTCGTTTCTCCAGTCCCTGCCTTTGTCACACATGCCAGGCAAATGTCCTGCCCCTGAGCTCCGTCTCCAGGCCCCAGACTGTTTATAGTTTCATACATGTGTTGGAACATGTCCCCTTATGCATAGATTACTGTACTGACGGATACAGTAACAGCTAATAGAAAATTCTAAAGACTACATCTTCACCAGTTAGGGCAAATTACTGTATTCCCATCATTGAAGCCACTCACCTGGAAAAAATTAATAATTAACAAGCCTCACTATGCATATGAGCCCTAGTGGATTGAGATCACATGATGCCAACCATTAAGTAAGTCTCCTGACTTACAGCCATTTTTCTCCTTTAAAGATTGACCCTAAAGCCTCCCTTCAAGCTAGTCAAGCCTTCTGCCTCTGAGCCACGCCCCACTGCCCCAACCCCTCACTGGTGGATTTCAGGCAAATGCTCTCTCTCTGGAACCATGCCCCGAGCCCTTTTCAGACTTGCAAAGCATTAGTACTGGGTGGGTCTACAGAGGACCCATGCAATGCTCTTGAGCTGGGGACAGAGTCAGCACCATTGGTGCCACTTGGTGGGTTCAAGACTGTAGCATGGCTGCCCTGAAGGACACACACCTGCAGCTCTCTGGAAGGCATCCACGGCGCTCTCCAGCCCAGCCTGTGTCTGCCGGTTACAGCGGGTCCCAATCTGGGTGTAGAGTGCCCCGATGTTGAAAAGAATGCTGGCCTTCTCCAGCAGCAGGTTCTGCTGGCTGACTGGAACCCCAGTGAGGGAGTCATACCTATGAAAAACAAACAGGTCCCGATCATACAGATGACTTGGCTAATTAACCCCACTTCTGGGCACACAAGAACAAAAAAAGCTCACTTCTCACATGAAATTAAAAGATGCACACAAAAGCAATCAGGCTTGTTTCCAAGCAAGATGATAGGTCTGACTATATGTGAAGCGGACAGTTGTTCTATTCTTGAAGCACCACCCTAGAGATGCAGCAAGTAACTGCTCCAGGAAGTACATGTGGGGCGTGGCCTCTCGGTGGCCCTTAAGACCTGGGATACACATAGGCATCACTCTCGCCTCTCCCTAGTGGGACTTGGATGAGGGACTGGTTCAGGTGGTAGTGTTCTAGAACCTGTGACAATTCTGTTCTATACAGTGAGTTTATCCCCTTAATAAATTCTTTGCCCTTTAAACAGACTCCGTGAATTTTCTCATTTTATATATATGGGGTTCATACCTATCATCCCAGCACTCAGGAGGCTGAGGCAGGAGGACCATGAATTTGAAGCCAGCCTGGGGTATACAGAAAGACCTATCTCAAAAGAAAAAGAAAAATATCCCCACAAGCCAGACCTGGTGGTGATGCCTATCATCCTGGCACCCTCTGAAGGCTGAGGCAGGAGGATTGTGAGTTTGACAGTCTAAGCCACCTACCAAGAAACCTTTCTCAAGAAACCATATTAATCTTTAAATGATCATGGAAAGGAGTCAAACGTTTTGTTTCAAGTTTTAAAATCTCCTTCCAGTGGTACACATTTATCATCACAG
The DNA here is from genome assembly GCF_903995425.1 of Onychomys torridus. NCBI lineage: Eukaryota > Metazoa > Chordata > Mammalia > Rodentia > Cricetidae > Onychomys > Onychomys torridus. The sequence goes on from NC_050443.1 coordinate 26,787,681, forward strand.
CACTTGGCTTGCAGAGTCAGGAGAATTGCAGCCAGTTTGAGGTTGATTTAAAAGGATCTTGGGACTACATGGTGAAATCTTGTCTTAAAAAAAAAAACAAAACTTCTCTTTTTGCTGTCCTTGTCCCTGGGATCAAACTCAATTCCAGCTCACACCCACACCCTGCTCCATGTAAGAAAAGAATCTTCTCAAAAAGAAAAAAAAAATTGTCTTGCTTCTCATTAGTTCCACCTGAGAACTCTGGACTCCCTCAATGACAAAATGGATGCACACCCATACCCACATACATACACACACCCACAAAGGCCCCTTTCTGAGGCTCGTTTGAGAAGCAAGAAGCCACAGTCACTGTTTTCCATCTCTGGGTCCTTACACAAACACAGATTTGCAGACAGTCCCTACCCAGGAACCTGCTAGGCAAACACCACAGTCAGAGTGCAGAGGTGCACAGCAGAGGGACCCCAGAGAGCACTTACCAGGTAAACAAGAGCCCCATGTGGCGGGTGGCCGGGAAAAACCTACTCTCCACAAAGCCCAGCTGGATGAAGTAGGACATGAGCAGCTCAACCCCTGCCTCATCCCTGCTGGGTGTTCGACAAGCCTGAAAAGGAAGACATAGAGGTGTGGGCAAGGTGAGGATCAATCGTGGGCCAGGACCCATCCCTGGACACTCAGACACCTTGCTGTGGGTATCATGAACTCTAGGAGAGGCAGAGGAAGAGGAGAAAATGAGGAATCCCGGAACCCAGCCCCAGCCCCAGCCCCAACATGGGCAGGTCTCACCCCTTCCACAGTCTTCTGACACAGAATGATGATCCCGACAGCCCCTCTCCAAGCCCAAGCATCCTGGACTCTCTAAGGCTACAAAAGTGTCCCTCATGGGATGTCCGAAGCCTCGGCAAGCAGAGCTGACTGGCTGACTGCTGCACTTACCTGCCTCAGGTCCATAAGATCTGCAATGTCATCTTCGTACAAATAGCTGTCTTCGCTATAATGTTCCAAGATAAAATCCTGTTAAGAGAAAAAGACAGGGTGTGAGTCAGCAGCCGTGGCTGCAACTGGAGGGAGCTGTATGCCCTGTGTATACAAGGCCCTGGGTTCTGTCCCTGAAGGGACACTAGCCCACCACAGCACATGGCTCTGGCCAGCCTTGCCCTCCTCCCCCATTCCCTCTGCCATGCTAAAACTCCTTAGATTACATTCCTAAAGCTAGCCACAAGGTCTGTTCCCTTATTTGGCTACTTCCTCCTCCTGAGGCTGACTACCAAGGTCCAGCAATCAGAAGCCCCCTTTGGCTCATCTAATTAACATGCCCAATAAAAATGAAACACTTCATAGTACCATAGGGGTCCCCTTTACCTTTATATACTGCCGTTTTCCTGTGTGCCTCGTCCCTCTCCTCTCTCCAGAGGCAGTCCTTTGTCCCTCTGGGACAAACACCTTTGCCCTCTCCCTTTGTCCCTCATCCTCCATCACCCTTACAACAGCACCCTAGCCCGTTCCAACACAGACCTCCCTTCTTCTCTTCTTAAGAATGGCACCTGAAGGTCATTTGCTGCTGTTTTCCACCTGAGTCAGAAAGCGGCCATTTTAACTTCTCTTCCCTGCTCCCCTAGTGTTTGGCTGTGGTTTGTGCCTAATCTGGGGTCTGGAAGGGAGCCCCCACCATTCGGGAATCTGCTTCAGTCCCAGCATGAGGGAAACCCACCAAGTCAAAACCATAAATCTAGCTGGTGTTGTGGTGCACACTGTAATCCCAGCACTTAAGATACTGAGACAAGAGGATTGGCAGATTTGAGGCTGCCCAAGCTACATGTTGAACAGCAGGACAGCCCGAGCTGTTGCAGAATATTATTTTAAGGTGTGTTTCTTTTGTTTACATTGCATTTGTTTAACTCTGTGAAGCTGAGTTACTGTGCCTGTCTAAAACACCTGATGGTCTAGTAAAGAGCTCAATGGCCAATAGCAAGGCAGGAGAAAGAATAAGTAGGGCTGGCAGGCAGAGAGGATAAATAGAAGGAGAAATCTGGGAGAAAAGGAGAAGTATCCAGATAAGAAAGACATCAGGGGCCAACCACCCAGGGCCAAACAGCCAGCCACAGAGTAAGAAACAAAGAAAGGTATACAGGAATAGAAAGGAAAAGGCCCAAGGCCAAAGGTAGATGGGATAATTTAGGTAAAGCTGGCTAGAAACAAGCCAAGTTAAGGCCAGACATTTAAAGTAAGATTAAGCTTCTGTGTGTAATTTATTTGGGAGCTGGGTGGTGGGCCCTCCAAGAGAGTAAAAAAACCAAAAATACCAATAACACTGAACAATATACATGACAGCCTATCTTAAAAAAAAAAAAAAAAAAAAGAACAAAGTGGGCTGAAGAGCTAGCTCAGCGATTAAGAGTGTGAGGGTTGCTCTTGCAGGGGATCCAAGTTAACCCATGTCAGGTGGATCACAGCTTCTTCTATGTCCAGCTCCACTGGATCAGATGCCTCTAGCCTCCTTGAGCACCTGCACTCATGTGCACAAGCCCCCTCCCCCCCAACATATATACTATTTAAAAAAAATAAAAATAATAACTTTTTTGGTTTTCAAGACAGGGTTTCTCTGTGTAGCTGTGGCTGTCCTAGAACCTGCTCTGTAGATCAGGCTGGAAAAATAATATTTCTTAATGCAAAGAAAACAAATTGAAGGGAAAAATGTCTCTCTAAAAGTTAAGTGATGATACATTAACAACTTCTGACAGATCTGCAAGCGCTCAGACCATCCACCTTTACTCTGCCTCAGTACCTGGACACATGGTCTTCTGAGCCAAGGTGACCGGCCTAGGGATGTCTGGAGGGGGGGACCTTTGTGTGAATGGCCCTGGTGGTTAGACTTATAAGATGCTCCAGTACAACCCTTTAATTGAGAGCACAACAACCCACTGTTTAACAACTGCTCTGAGTTCATGTGGCCATTCAATGGGCAATGATGGGCACTTACTATATGCCAGTCACTGTTTGAAGATCCTTCCCCTTCACCTGGTTCACAGTGACTCAGGGGAGGTGACCCACAACAGGTTAACAGGATGCACAAATTAGAGGAATATCCCTCATCTAAAATACTTGGGATTGTTCATGCTTCTTGACTTCAGACTTCTTCAGATTTCAGATTAGTCATATGTACATACTATATTTTGGGCCCCAAATATAAGCTTGAAATTATTTTTTCCTTTTTAAAAGATTTGTATAGGCAGGCAGCGGTGGCACATGCCTTTAATGTGAGCACAGGGAGGTAGAACCAAGTGGATTTCTGAGTTCAAGACCAGCTTGGGCACAGAGAGGCCAGAAGAAGACACTGTTTCCCCTGGAACTGCAGTTAAAGTTTTGCAAGCCACCATTTGAGTGCAGGGAACTGAACCAGGGTCCTCTGCAAGAGCAGCCAGTATTGACAACCTGCTGAGCCGTCTCTCCAGCCCCAGGTCCCGTTTCAATGCATGCTTTGCACATGTAGCCTGAGGATTTTCTTACATAATACGTTAAAGAAATTTAATGTAACTGGGCAGTGGCGGTTGGTACACACCTTTAATCTCAGCACTCAAGGGGTAGAGGCAGGCAGGCAGATCTCTGTGAGTTCAAAACCAGCCTGGTCTACAGAGTGAGTTCCAGGACAGCCAGGGCTACATGAAGAAATCTTGTCTCAAAGAACCAAAAAAAAAAAAAAAAAAAAAAGAAAGAAAGAAATTAATTTACTAAAGTAGCCCAAGGGTCTCAAGAGATGGCTCAGCAGTTAAGAAACATAGCTGTTCTTTCAAAAGGATCCAGGTTCAATTCCCAGCATCTACATGGTGGCTTACAACCATCTGTAACTCCAATCCTAGAGGATCTGATGCCCTCTTCTGACCCCCAGGGGTAGCAAGTATGTATATGGGGCACAGACATATATGTAGACAAAACACCTATGTACAAAATAAAAGAAAAATAAATCTTTAAAAAAAATCAGGGGGGTGGAGAGGTGGACAAAATGCTCGCTGCACAAGCATCAGGATTTAGGATTGCATCCTCAGCACCCATGAGTAAAAGTTGGGTCTACAGTGCATGCATGGGATCCCAACATCTTGGAGACAGGGCCAGATAACCAGATAACAGGAGTTCACTGACCCAATACTCCTAAAAAAAAAAGAAGAAGAAGAAGGTTGAATGAGCTCCAGGTTCAATGAGAGATGCTGTCTCAGAACAAGGAGGTGGTTTGGGGAAGACCAGAGCAAGGCAAGCATCTTCCGGACTAGACAGGAACCCACCAAAGCTGTGGCTGCCTACGCAAGATCTGCACAAGAGCAACCCAGTCAACATTCCAGCCTAGCAGGGAGAGCTCACGAACTCCCACCCTCACTGAGAAGCTATTGACAGTAGATGGCTTCTGAGAGAGGGGAAGTTAACTTTCTTTAAGGGTGTGGCCCGTAGTAGATCCACTCTGATCCCATGGGTGGCCCTATATCCCTGAGTATATGGGCAGCTCAAATAGGATTTGGTGAGTTATAAAAATAAAAAGGCATAAAGTTGGGAAGTGGTAGGGGAGTTGGGGGTGGTGTGTGGATCTGGGAGGAGTTGGGAGAAGGAGGATAAAATGATCAAAATACATTGTATAGCCAGGTGGTGGTGGTACACACCTTTAGTCCCAGCACTCGGGAGGCAGAGCCAGGCAGATCTCTGTGAGTTTGAGGTTAGCCTGGTCTACAGAGCGAGATCCAGGACAGGCCCCCAAACTACACAGAGAAACCCTGTCTCGAAAAACCAAAAAAAAAAAATATATATATATAGAGAGAGATATAGATATAGATAGATAGAGATAGATATAGAGATAGAGATAGATATAGATATGAATATACAAAATACTCCAAGAGCTAATGAAATATTATATTAAAAAAATAAGATGTAGCCAGGCGGCAGTGGTGCACACGTTTAATCCCAGCACTCAGGAGGCAGAGGCAGGCGGATCTCTGTGAGTTCGAGGCCAGCCTGGTCTACAAAATGAGTTCCAGGAAAGGTGCAAAACTACACAGAAAAAACCCTGCCTCAAAAAAACAACAACAAAAAAACAAAAACAACAACAACAACAAAACCCCAAAAAACAAATCAAACCAAACCAAAATACTGCCCAGAAAAGAAATTTATTTTGATGGCATTTCTCCCCCATCTCCAAATGCTGGGCAAAGAGCCTGCAGTCTTAATGACAGGCAAGCACTCTTTACTGAAGTACATCTCCAGTCCTGGTGATGCTTGCTAATAGATATGGCTACTTTAAAGCTTATGTCCTTAAATAGAGTGAATCACATCATGAAGCTTGCTTGACCTAACATTCCAAAGAAACACAGGCTGGGCTGGATCAAGTTCACCGCCACTCCTCAAGCATGAATGTGCAATGGAGAAAATGGAAAGTCTGCTAATTGCTCTCATTTTTGCATGACTGACATCTGCAGGCTCCCTTTTAGGCTAAAATGACACAGTTGGAAACCTCAGCTGAGCAGTGGTTGGCCGCGTCCACAACACAGGTTTTTTTTGTTGTTTTGTTTTTTTAACTCACTCTAATGTGGAATTTGGCACGTGAACTATTTAGATCTCCAGGGATGCCATAAAATCCCCAGGTTTCTATGACAGAGTAGCCTTTTAAAATGCTTGCATTCTTGTAACTCTGGCACTAAGCTAGACCTTAAAGAAACAAAGCCACAAACACAATGGAAGACACTCCTTCAAACACTGGCTAGAGCCACAGAGCATGGTGGGTCACAGCCAGAAGTTCACGCACCTGTTAGAAGGCAGCAGGAGGAGGCCGCTGTTCAGATGTTTTCCTCCCAGAAAAATCAATTTCCCAATGACCTTGAGTCCTAAATTGCTACTACCTGCCCTTCTCTAGCGGAGTACTCCCCACTCACAGGGATGTGCCCTGGATTTGACCAGAACAGAAGTTTAAAAAAAAAAAGAAAGAAAGGATGAATGCCAGTGGTTGGGAGGCAGAAGCAGGTAGATCTTGGAGTTTGAGGCCAGGGCTACATAGAGAAACCCTGTCTTGAAAAACAAACAAGACCCTGGAGGGGTTGGAGACATACATGACTCACTGGCTAAGAGCTGCTCTTGTACAAGACCTGGGTTCATTTCCCAGCACTCACATGGTGGCTTCCAACCATCTCTAACTCCAGTTCAGGGGATCCCTCTTCTGGCCAATGGCAGTACTGCATGCACATGGTGCACATGCATACATGCAGGCAAAGACCCATACCAATCAAAACAATAACAATAATAATTTTAAATGCCCCTGGCTTTTTGGAGGCTTATTTGTACCAAGAAATGAACAGTCTCTGTTTGAGAACAGAGGTGAAACAAAGATATTTTCAAAGTATTAACCAACTGTTCCTAAAAGATATATTTTGAGCAGCTGGAGAGAGGGCTCCTAGGTTGAGAGCACTTATTGCTCTTGTAGAGGACCTGAGTTAGGTTCCTAGCACCAACACTAGGTGGCTTGCAGCTGTCCCTCACTCTAGATCCAGGGGATCCTACACCCTCTGGCCTCCAAGGGTGCCTCATGCATATGAGTTCCAGCTTGGGCTACACAGTGAGACTGTCTCAAAGGCAAAGAACAGCGAGGTGGCTCAGAGGGTAAGGACCCTTGCTGCCATGTCTGATGACCTCAGTTCTGTTCTTCGGACCCAAATGACAGGAGAAAAGACCCAATTCCAAATTGTCCTCTGACCTCCACATACCTATAAGGGTTTGCATGTCCACCTGTCTGCAAGTAAACACACACACATACACACACAGAGCACACACATATACACATAACACAAACACACAAAGAACACACAAGTAAATATATAAACAAATGTAAATTTAAAAAATCCTTGCGAATAATGACACTAAAATAGAGTATAATCTACCTTTGGTCAGGCACACAAAAGGAGCTACAAAACAAGCAAACACAGACTACGAACACAGCTCACTGTAGAGTGCTTGCCTGCATGCACCAAGGTCCTGGGTTCCAGTTCCAGACGACAGAGCGGGCAGACAGGGTCAGAAGCCACCAGAGATGACAGTGAGAGTTTCAGAGCAGTGAGTACACAAAATTATCCTTATAAGTAGTCAAGTGAGGTCTCGGGGTCACCTTACAGACATCAATTGACACTGGGATCACGGTGCCTGAAGCCACTGCAAAAAATATGTCACCATTTCCCGCCGAGCTCAGAGCCCACGTTTGAGATTTACCTTGAGGACGACTGAAAAGTCAACTTCTTTGGTCTCCTTCAGGCCAAGAGGAATCAGAGGGATGGTAAAGGCCTCCCTATAAGAACACAAATGGGTACATGAACAGCCCAGCCCAGCCCAGCCCCTTCACATCCACAGCCTCGCCACCCACAGCCAGCTCAGGTCCCTGACCCCCATCCTCTAGGTCAACCCAGCACCCTTCCTTCTGCTTGAAGAAATCAACCACCAGCATCCTAAGGTGCTGGATATGACAGCCTAACTCACCAGACCCCTCCTTGGCGATATATTGTGTACCCTAAAAATATGCCTGAAGATCAGAGAACAGAACAAGCCACTAGATTAAACATAGAAGCCAGGCAGTGGTGGCACACACCTTTAATCACAGTACTTGGGAAGCACACGTGCCTTTAAAGGCTGGGTGGAGAAAGGTATATAAGGCGTGAAGAGACAGGAACCAGAAGCCTTTTTGGCTGAGGAAGCTCATAGAGGCCTATTGGCTGAGACCTTTGCAGGCTGAGGAGTCCTAGAGGTGAGACGTGGCAGTGGCTTGATCCTTTGTCTCTCTGGTCTTTCTGCATTTACCCCAGTGTCTGGTTCCAGGTTTTCATTAAGAGCAGTTAGGAATCAGTGTTACACCCTGCTGTGTTCACCCAATTCATCTGCCTCAGCCGTCTATGGGCAACAGTGCTAGGTTAATATAGGACTGCCGGAGTGCAAGAGGCTCACATCTGGGGTTCTCACTGCTCCACACAGGCATTTTGCCACACTGGACCTCCCTCTAGGCTACAGCCACTGTCACCTCCCTCTCAACTCATCACCACAGTGTGTCCGTCCTGCCCCCAACATCTCCCATGATAGAACCTGGGGCTCTCAGAGCTCTCTTTTCTTAGGGGCGTGTCATACCGTGTTTCTTATTGCACATATCCCCAAAGGCCACATTGTCACCCCACAGATTGACCTGTGAATGCTCCCTGGACCTACATTCCTAAGGGCAGGGCCAGAAGGAAGTGTTGTGTTTTGCAAATAGGGATTTAGCTCTTTGACCTGTAACAAGAGACCTCCATGGGCTGCTGAGCCTGGCCCAGAGAGAAGGCCAGGAATGCTGGGCAGGGTTGAGTGGACCACAGCTGAAAGCTGAAACTGCCTTTGTGGTACAATGGCGCTAATTGGCAATGTGGCCTCCCCAGAAGACCAAACCTGGTGGAAGCTCGCAAGTCTGGGTCTTACTGTTTAAGGCCCAGTCCTCCTGTGCCCACCTTATGCAGGGCAGCTACTGCCTAGTGAGAAGAGGGACCACAGATATGCTCAAGCCACTAGACTACCTCCACCCCAGGGTGGCACTAACAAGACTTTCTGAGGCCTGGGCCTCTCGGAGTTTGCTCATTTGCACACCGAGATCATGTCTTCTCTGCCCACCTCACAGAAGTGTTGAAAGATCTAAGGTACAGAGACAACTCATTTGGAAAACATGCAAGGTGTTGCTTGGAATCCTCATGTCCCTCCGCTTTTTCTGGTGACAAAGGAAATTAACTGAAGCCACTGTGAGGAGTGCCACACATGAGGCTGCAAGCGCCTCTCTTGGTAGGAAGAACACTCCTGGTCTTCAACACAGCAAGCAGGAGTCCAGACTATGCTACCACCCTGCCTGGAACATGTGAGCCTCTTAGCCCTTAGGCACAAAACACTAGATTCTAACGTCAGAGCACAGGCTCAGAGAATCTTGCACAGGGGTTGGGGTTGGGGGGTTTGTTGTTATTTGTTCTCACTGGGCTTTTGAAACTGCACTGGGAGTCCACAGATAAGCCAGACAAACACAGGTGTCATAGGCCAAATAACCAGCAGGGTTCCAGGCATGAATGCTTGTCTCCACCTTTGAGAAAGGCCCCAGGTGATATACAAGGGTCAGTATTAGGAAATGCACATTCCAAAGTGACTCAAAATTCTCTAGTGTCTTCTTTCTGTTAATCCAGGAAACTATCTCTGGTTTCTACTCAGGCTCACCCACTTCTTGAGAAGGCTCAGCTTCCCCACGCAAAAAACATGGAGACTACTTCCTTGGGACATTTTGGTTGTTTTGTTTTGTTGTGATAGTTAGGAATGAGCCTTGGGCAAACTAAGCAAACACTCTACCACTGAGCCACTTGGTACCTCTCTAAAGATTCTAGGCAGGTGCTCTACCACTGAGCCACGCCCCAGCCCCTCACTGGCGGATTCTAGGCAGGGACTCTACCACTGAGCCACACCCAGCTCCTCACTGGGAGATTCTAGGCAGGTACTCTACTACTGAGCTACATGTCCTGACCATTTTATTTTTACTTTAACACAGAATCTTGATATGTAGCATGAGCTGGCCTCAAACTTATGATCCTCTTGTCTCACCTTACTGAATAGCTGGGATTATTGCCCAAGCTATCAGACCATATTGATTATTTCTTTTTAAACATGGGTATCCCTCCACACTACCCTCCGTGGTTCACCTACAATGAGCAGAGAAATAAATCACTGAGCATTCCTGAGTGCCTTACCTCAAATGCTCCCTGAGGAAAGAGTTTGAATCTCAGTATTCATTTCTCAAATATTTAACAGGGTCTTTTTCTAAAGGATCCCCACTGTACCATCTTCTATGGGGATTTGGATGGGTTCTCCACTTTTCAGAGTAAAATATGTCCATCAAAGCAGTTTATGTTTTTTGGCATTCAATTCACCTTCCAGTTCTTTCCCTACAAACCTCACAGGTTCATCCCATTCACCCCAGTGGCACTGCCCAGTCCACTACACCAGCATCCTGTAGTATCCTGGATGGAGACACACTCTCCAGCCTAGAGAGCATTTGGAAAGCCTGCCCACTCACTCGGTGCCCTGGTACACTCCCACAGAGATGTTGAGTCCCTCCAGCTCCTCCTTCAGCATCTGCAGGTCTGAGTTGACAAAGCTCAGCTCCAGGCGGACCTGTTCCCGCACCTTCTGATTTGTGGCCACTCTGTTGAGAGGGGGGGAGGGGGGGGAGAGGGGAAGAGAGAGAGAAGACTCAGCCGGTGACCTTGCTGAGCCATTCCTACAAGGAATCTCAGGGGATGGCTACTAGATGTAATCAGATGAGCTACCCCAGAGACCCTGAGCTATCCTGACCACACCAGCCAACGGTCAGGCCTGGGATGTGGCTAGCACACTGAAGCCGCTGGGCATGAATCCTGAGAAGGCCTTGAAAGGAATTAATTAGCCTTGAGAAGACCAAAACCCAAACCAAACCAAACCTCCTCTTGTCACCCAAGAACAGGTCACAAATTATCTCCTTAACATGTGGTAGGCAGAGACAGGAGGACTGAGAGTTTGGGGCCAGCCTGGGCTACCAAGTGTGACTGTCTCACTGAAAAACAAATCGAAACAAAACTTTGACTATGAATCTGATCACGCACAAGGCTGGCAAGTCAGTCGGTGGTTAAGTGTGGATTCCCAGCACTCATGTCAGGTGGCTGATGGCTGTCTGCTGTCTGTCACCTCAGCTCAAGGAGGATCTCACACCTCTGGCTTCCTGAAGCACCAGCACTCATGAATTTATGTACACACACACACACACACACACACACACACACACACACACACACACCAAAAAGAACACAAATCTTAGCCAGGTGTGGCTGGTATATATCATTAATGCCAGCTTGAGAGGCAAAGGCAGGTAGCTCTCTGTAAGTACAAGGCCAGAACCAAAGATGAATAGATAGATAGATAGATAGATAGATAGATAGATAGATAGATAGACAGACAGATATACCTTTCAAAAAGGAAGACTATACAGAACCTGATGAAGAACACCTATCTATGAAAGCTGGTAGCTACCATTGTGTTTACTGGTGAAACACTGATCACTTTCCTTTTCTGAACAAAGCAATGAGACCACTCTTTACGTTCGCTTTTCTCTTCCTTTTTGCAGTCCTAGGGATGGACTCAGGGCTTTGTACACACAAGGTAAGTTCTGTATCACTGAAGCATACTCCCAACCCATACTTTTGTTTTTTGTTTTTTTTTAGCCCTGGCTGTCCTGGAACTCACTCTGTAGACCAGGCTGGCCTCAAACCCAGAGA